>NC_028457.1:23255259-23354444 GCF_000263155.2 Setaria italica
CTCACCCCGTTGGCCGCCGCCGCCCGTTCCTCGCTTCAGGAACGAGGTGAGGGGCGAGCGGAGGGGGAGGAGAGGGGAGGTCGGGGAGGGAGAGCTTGAGGGAGAGAGGGCCGGGGAGGGAGAGGGAGAGCTCGAGAGAGAGATGGGGGGCCGTGTAAAAATCTAAGTTTTTTGACTCGTGTGCGGACGGGAGGCCCTTCTAGTACCGGTTGGAGGGCTCCAACCGGTACTAGAGGGTGACCTCTAGTACCGGGTGGAGGCTCCACCGGGTACTAGAGGGTGAGCTCTAGTACCGGTTGGAGTCTCTATCCGGTACTATAGGACCTCCGGGGGATCTCAAATTTGGATCCGGTACTAATGCTACCTTTAGTACCGGGTCCAAATTGAATTGGTACAAAGCCTTGGGATGAGAGGTCATTTTTCTAGTAGTGGGGGGACCAATTCATCCAACAAACTTAATACACATGTAAAAGAGGCACGCTGATACTAGCCTATTCTAAAGGAGCATGTACACTGTAGGTTACACTAGCTAACATAGCGGGACAATGACTCATCAGTATGTTTTACAATCATTGAACAATAAAGGCCGATATGGCTAGTTATTTAAAACATTTTTTCCTTCCATATCGATCATCTAAAATTCCGATGTTTCATCTTTGAGCCGTCATCATCTCAAATGGACAGAGAGCACTAATTAGGACTGTACTCAATGGTCAGTTTAACTGTTCATCCATTTGATACTGTTCGTGCCACAAAGAAAAGTGAAAAAAGTTAAGATTAGCACTTTTGCTGCATAGCTCATCTGTCTAGTCAGAACACTTTTGAAGGTTGTGTGAAAGCCAGTGGTTCACTGCTGGGAAAGCGCCTTTAGTACCGGGTCCTAACCTCCCTTTAGTACTGGTTGTGCAAATAATACCAACCGGTACTAAACTGGCCTCGACCACGTTGTTAGTACCAGTTGGTATAAACCAACCGGTACTAAAGGTCATTTTTCTTTTATGTTTATTTTCTCATTTTCTTTTTTGTTTCTTTATTCTATATTAGTATTTCATATTTGTTTCCTTTACGTGTATTAGTTCTAATATGCTAATATATATAAAGTTGTATTTGATCTATAATATTACATTTGAGATAATATTATATACATATATATATAGAAATCTTCTGTATTCATATTTATGAATAATATTACATTGCATCAACACTTGAAGTTCAACATTTGGATCAACTTATTCTGAACTCGAGTCCTGACGATGATGCAGATTTGATTCATCATTATGGAACTCCCCTGTTGGATTTACTACCTCGTTCAGAAGAAATCCACTGAATTGTTCTTGAATTGCCCTGATTTTTTCCATCTCGAGGAGTGCTTCCTTCATTTCTCTTGTCTGTGTGTCATTGGCAAAGATTATTATATAGTAGATCAATGGGTCTGCACAATTAGAACTAATTTATTATTAAGAAATGTGTATACGTACTATGAATTCGTGATCGGTTATACGCTTGGGACCTACAAAACCATGGATGAATTCACATACATAGTATCTGCATAAATTATTCCCCAGTCCTGTTTCAAACACTATATATATGGCAAAAGAAGTTATGAAATATTTGTTGTGTTCAAGGAAGTGTCATGAGATATGGAAATTCAACACATACCGGGAATTAAGGCTTGAAAGCGAGCCCATGCTTCGTTAAGAATGTCTATAAGGTTTTTGTATTGATCTCTTGATTTCCTCAAAAAGTCCATGATATAGACCGCGCTTCAATTAACCACGATAACAAGGAGTATCCAGTGGAAGCTGTACAAATATGCACAGCCAAAGTTAGTTAGTCTTATGTTTAATTGCTAGTTCAAAAATGAAAAGAGATGGGAAACACGCTCACTCGAAGTTGTAGGGTAGAAGTATGTACTTCTTGTAATGTTGGTTGTCTAGGAACTTATATATGTTCTTCAAGGTCCAATTTAGTCTATCTCTTACAGTTGACTCGATTATAATATCCAGGTCCATGAAGCTGATGTCATAGTATCATTTCCTCCGGCAAGTTTGAATCTCCATCTCGCATGATACAAAATCGAATAGGATTTAAGCCATCGCACAATGACTAAAGCGGGGATTTTGAAGTTAGAGCAAATTAAAGACTTACAGAACTCAGGAACCGATGAGTGACTTGTCAAGTGTGTCTTGATTGTAAAGGAAATAGAGTTCCTCAAGCGGCACATTTATAATGTCTTCCCCATGGAAATAGTGTTAATCTCCAATATGAACTTTGAGCATGAGTAAACCATTGGCTGAAGCCTCAATGTCCCATTGATGCAATTTGTATATCTTCGTTAGAAAATAGTCCATCAACTGCGGCCACACAAGCGGTTTCCCTAGCTCAAATTTCCATTTAGCAGCCCTAGGGTGCTTTGAGACGTGATCCTCCCCTCGAAGTTGAGCTGGGGTGAGATTTGTATCTTTAGCAAATAGAAGTAGCTTCTTATCAAAATCCGAAAGCACATGGAGTCAGGCAATCGATTGGTTGGATTGGGTTCCGAGCTGTGGAATACTTGACCCACATTTCTTCTTCTTCTGAAAAGCCTTTGTTATTGAGTGGTCGTAGTCAGATAGCAGTGGTTTCTTTGGCTTTTTCTCCATGCTTCCAATGAAAGCCTGGAATTTAACCTTATCAAGTGGTGGATCTTTCTTCATGGGAGGCTTTGATGCGAAGTGAGCTTTCACCTCAGCATCCACTACTGCATCAATTTCCTCATTAGTCATCTCATAAGCTTTCCTGGCCTTTGGTTGCTTCTCCTTCAGCTTCTTCTGCTTCTTCTTTGTAGCCTCGCTAATAATAGGAGGAGGTGAACTCATGCTAGGATCCCTATCAGCTGGTGGAGAGCGTGGACTTATGCTAGGATTCTTGTTAGCTAGTGGACTCATGCTAGGAATGCTGTCTAGTAGTAGAGAGGGTTCCCTGGCAGATGGTATAGGTAATCTTACCCTTGAGCCTTGAGGAGGTGATCCCAGGGTCGTGGGATTCGGCTGCGTAATCCTTGGGCGGAATCCAATCGTGGGTGGCTTCTCCTTGATTATTTTCCCTGTCACCTCCACGGATCTCCAGTTCTAGGTCATCCCAACCGTCGACCACTCAGTCCGTCCCAACTTTGATGTAACCGTGAGCTGGAATCTCCACGCCATGAATTGTTTGGCCTTGTGTCGGTTGTTCAGCAACACCTTAAGCCATCACGATGAGCTTGTTTTTCACAGGAGTAACAAGCTCACAAGGGGCTCTCCCAGTGATGTTGTCCATGGGGTGGTGTTAGTTATCCTCAAACATGTCAGAAGATCCTCCAGCTAGGGCTTTCGTGGAAGCAACACTGCTTCAACGCTGAGAGGGGCTTACGTCGACATTAGCCCCTGATGATGTAGCTGCTTTTTCACTAGCTTGTTTGCTAAGAGCTAGAGCCACATGTCGGTTGATTTCTTCCTCTATTCTTGCCTCTGTCAAAGCTACATGTTCTTGCAACTCTCGCAGCTGTCGTGCGTGTTCGGCCTTCCTTGTATGGCCACTTATGTAGGAATCAATGTGCTCACGAAAGGCAAATTTCTATGGAATTACTCCTTTGCCTCGGCAACATCCAAGATGTTGTAGATTATCTAGTGCCATAGTTAGCTCGTCCTTCTCTCGATCAGGTACAAAAGATCCTTCGGTCGTAGCCTTTATTAACTCAACAAACCTCATAGCCGCTTCTCTTAAATTTTGGCCGAACACAAATGATCCATCTTCAGGATTGAGTGTGCCGCCATGAGCATAATAGCAATGCTTTGCTTGCTCTGGCCATTCGAGAGTCGCCGGTACTATTCCCTTAGCAATTATATCATCTTCCATCCCCTGCCATTTGATGATCCCCTTTTTGTAATGTCCTGGTCCAAGATGATGAAAGTATTTCTCTGAAAAGAATTGTCAATGTTGGTTTTAGTTGCCTTAGCGCTCTTTTGTGACTGCTTGAACTGCACAAATGAATCCTAGTGATCTCTTAACTTCGAGTGCTTCGTGAAATCTGGTGTAACACTCTTCTTTATGTAGTCTTTGTTCAGGTTCCTCTTGTACATCTAAAAAGCAATTGCACCCTTTCGAAAGACCCAATATTTCACTTTTTCTACATCTACACCTTCGAATCTGAAGTTTTCTTTTATCTGCTCCCATAACATTTCCTTCTCTCCATCAGGGACCATGCTTATGGGGACCTCAGGTATGGGGACCACGCTCTCATCAATTTCAGGGCTTTTCCAATTCTGAAAGCTTATTGGGATGTTATCCCTAACAAGAAATCCAATTTGATTCACCAATTTGGTCTTAGCATTATTTGGAGCAGTTGGTTCACCCTCTTCATTAATTTCTATGATGATGATATGTCCCTCTATGTAAAAATTCTACCTTAATTAGGTGTAATTAAACTTAAACAAGTCATTAGTCACTAAGCAAAAGAGGTGAAATGTTCATTTTGACCCTAAAAAGCTCTTTTTGGAGTTAAATATAAAACTTGAGTTTTTATATAAAGACTTAAAATTTTGCCCAAAATAAGAGTTGTAAAACTTTTAATTTCAAACAACTTTTGTTAATAACACTTTGGCTAATTCGTAGTGGGAGAAGGTCAAAAACAAGGATCAAACCAGGAGTATATTAAAACCCTACAAATGACGTGAGTCCTGGAATTCTGGTTTTTCCTCAAATTTGCAACCTGTTATCTCACAAGTTTATATCTAACCTCAAGTCAGATCTTTAATAAAAGTTGTAGTCCCTTGAGTGTGTTCAAACTTTGTTACACTAAGCCAGGTCCAAATCAAAACCAAACCTACTAAAAAACTTGGTCAAAGTTGTGCAAAACAGTCAACTCAACCGTCTTGGCATTCCAGCTCTAAGTCTGGAAACCATCCAGAGTGCGCCTATTGGCAAGTTTGTTCCTCCAAATTTTTGAACTAGACTCAAGAAATGCTCTTAATAGAAGTTGAAGTCCTAAGACCGAAGAACAGTTCCTTCAATAGCACCTTGGTCTAATTCAACTCAAAAGCTGTCTTAAATTCAAGTCCAAGACAGCCAAATTCCTGAAATTCCACCAAATCGGCTGAAATGTCTAAGTCTGAAATCTCTAGTGTTTGGCAAACTTCGGCTCGAGTTATCTCCAAATCCATGCCCCCAAATACCTTTGGTAAAGTTTTAACTCCGACCATAGGACTACAAGTTTGTTAAAGGGATATTCGAACGCTTAGTTTGAAAACTTTGATTGGAGGGCCCCTAAAGTCAATCTTGTTTGCTGCCCGGCCTCGCCTCGACGCCAGCGCGCCCGGGCATGTTCGCCCACGTGCCGCCTGTCGTGTGGCCACCGTCGACCGGCAGCTCACCGGCGCCCTATCCCCAGCGGGGAAGTGACAGGACGGGAGCCCCGACACCCAACCAGCACCGCGACAAGACCCGATGAAGCTCCCCGCTACCCTATCGCCGGCCAAGCACATCCGTTGCCCTGTCGCGCATCCATGCCCACCAACCAGAGCTTTGCCCGCTCGCCGGAAAAGCCGCCACGCCGCCGTCGTCCCACGCCTCTGCCCGCTCACCCAACCAGAGCCTTGGTGCTCCGCCTCGCCCGCCCGACAAACCGGTTGCCCACACCACAAATCGCCCGTGACCAACCACGGCGAGATACGCCCGGAGCTCCACTTCCTAGGGCCAATGGCACCTCCGGCCAATGGCCACCTCGCCCGCGCACCAGCTCTCCCCGGCCTTATCCTCTCACGCCCGGAGCCCCACCTCAACCCTCCACTCCACCTCTCCCCTATAAAAGGGCCAAGCACACCGTCAGCGCCACCCTTCGCCACCTCCCGCATACCGCACCCTGTTTCCTTTGCGCCGCCGCTAAGGCTCCCATGGAGCTCCCACCTCCGCGCCACCCCGCGCTCCGACAACCTCTCCGCCCGCTTCGCCACCCCTCCACGCACGTCCCCGAGCTGCTCGTTGCCCTCCCGATGCCACCGGTGTGCCGAAACGCCGCCTGCACCGCCACCCGCCAAGCCAAGTCGCCGTCGCTGCGTTCCGAACCTCGTCGGCCATCTCCGTCGCCCCAACTCCGCTAAGTCGAGCTCAGGTGAGCCCCTGCGCGTCCCCGGCCACTTGTTGCCTGACCCCGCTGGCGAATCGCCAGGGATTTCACTTCCGCCACCGTGCGCACCCCCGGGGATGACATTGCGCAAATAAACCGTAGATGTGAGGGGTAAAACGCAAGTTTGCCATGGGTTATGGTTTTAAATTGGCAGAAAAAGGTTTAAACTTTGTAAATGCCCAGTAAATTGTAGAAAATTAGAAAAATGCCAAACCACTTTTGTTGGAATCCTTGTTCTGTCTTGTTTCTTAAAAAAAATAAGTTTGCCTATGTTACTGTTGTAAATAATATCCTATAGTGTTATTCCTTGCTTAGGCCTTTTAAATCATAGTAAATAGAAGAAAAATGATAAAAAGGTAAATCCAACTCTATGGTGTATGTTTCAGTGAATAGAAGCTTAGAAAAATACTTAGGGCCCTGGAGTAGAACTTAAAGTTACTGTTTTAACCTTATATTTGAAATCTTGGGTTAAATCTTCCTTTTTGCATAAGTTTTAATCCAAAACTGAGAAAATTATGAAACCACTTGGAGTAGCTCAGTTTTGAGGGGTAGTTTACATGAAAAATATGGTTGGTGGTCACACTCAGTAAGAAACCCACCTTCCTTGTAGAACATGGTTAAATAGGAGATAAATAGGGGAAATAGTTTTCCTTCTCCAAAAATCATGAAAAATTCACCAAAGCCTCTGTAACGCACCTTCAACGTACTGGTAAAATTTCACCCTCAGAATCACTATAAGTTTTGAGAAAAAAATAGTTAAGTGCATGCTACCTTTGGTGATAATATGCGTTTAATTCTTTTTTAGTAATCCAATGGCTCCCGAATTTTTTTTACAGTAACTTAAAGATGACTTAAGTTAGGTGCTGTAATTTTCTCAGTGCCTTTTGTTGCTGTTTGCTTGAGGAACCACTTTTTAGCTAAGAAATCGGTTAAAAGGAATATAAAGAAATATAAATCCTACTAAGCTAACTAAGTAATTTTGGAAGAGATTAAAAAAACATTCAGAAGTGAATAACTCTCCAAATGCACCTGAACAACCCGAGAAATGACCCACCTTCCTTATGCAACTCTAAGTTGCAAGAATCTATATATTTACACAATCGCCATCAAAGTCAACCTCAAGTTTAAACCGACCACCTTACTTTATGAAGTAAATGGAAGTTAAAACCTTGTTTAGGTGAATGTGGCCTATATATGATTTTCTTTCAACTAATAAGCCATGTCTTGCATCATTTGTGTACGCGCATGGATAAAACTAAACTCTTGCATGTGCATGTCGTGTAGAAGCTAATCTCGCCGATGGGACCTACGAGCTCCACCCTACGCCGGAGTAAGAACCTACTGTGGAGCTTCATCACTTGGAAGTTGAGCCTGAGCTAGATCAAGACCCCGAGGAACCGCTAACTTATCCTGAAGGCAAGCCCCGGTGCATGAATTCCCTGTTTTAAATTTATGCAAGTTATTGATGCTTATGACTGTGCATTTATGTTTATAGGAGTTGATTGAAACCGTAGATGCATGAACTTAGTACCTTGATCTGAATACTAGTTGCTAAGGTCGAGTAGCTGCAATGCTTAATAGGTCTCGGTAAAAGTCGAGTGATTTCCTGTCACTCACGAGTTATAGGAGTTGAGTTCTTTACTTATGTTGCCACTATAAGGACGATGGACGAAGTCAGGCTTATGTTCGGTACTTGGTGGTTTACCCCATCTGTCTACATGAAATGGACTAAGGTTGAAACGTGTCGGCGTTCGTGATCAAGTGTTTGAAAGTACTAATCTCATACCTAGTATGGGATGGGGAAGCCTAGTACCTGCTTGAACTAGGGCATGGCTTATACTCCTGCTGTCCCTGGAACAAGGTTCCCATGGTGCTTCCCATGGTGCATCATGTGGGTGCAAGTGTGGTCACAGTACGGCAAGAGGCCAGGACTGTGGAACATTGCATGCCAAGGGAAGTTTGTCCCTTACACATGCCTGGGGATCGATAGGGACGGCTGACAAATGAAGTGACCCTTCAAGGTGCGCGGATGTTGTGAGATTAGGTTCGTCATGCATGGTTAAGAAATTCGGATCAATTCGTCTGCCTCTCACAGTTTGGGACTACTTGATCGCTATTCTGCACTGAGTAAAGATGGAACATGAGGATATTAATCTTGATGGTTGTTATTTAGTTGCTTGGAAAACTATGCTTGTTTAGTATAAGTTGCTAATCTAGACTGGTTAATGAACGTAGAACTTGAGCTAAAATATTGAAAGTAAGGACCGACTATAGGTGCTTTTGGCAAAATAAACCCAAAGCCAAAAAGGCCTTGCATGTCTAGGAGTTGGTGGACAGTAATCATCACCTGTCGGGTCAGTCTTGCTGAGTATTAGTTGCTCAACCTTGTTGTGGCTTAACTTTTTAAGTAATGTCGATAGTATGATTGCTGGCACCACTTGGCCTACCCAGCTCCCTCCGGGCTGAACAGTCGAGTGGGATTCCTCCTCGAACGGCGAGGGCAGGGATCATTGATGTCATGATCGGCTTCGTCATGATATCGTGTATCGACGTTTAGCTTCCGCTTATTTTACTTCGTCTTTGTTGAACTTTGCAAACTTGTTTGAATTTTGAAAACTCTGATGTAATAAATTGTTGAACTATGTTAACATGATGGGAATGTTGTAATCTCTGTGCCACTCACGTTCGTGTGAGCAATGCTTCTCGATCCTCAGTAAGTGGTTTATCGGATGAAATCCGACGGACGACCAAGTTGACTTGCTTAAAGTGCATGAGCGCGTGTCAGGCGACTTAAGTGCATTTTAGTCAGGTTAATTTGGGGCGGTTCCGCCACACTCTAACTTCTTCTTTGGGCCTCTTTTCCGTTTAGGTCTGCTTGATCCAGATGGCTGAAAATGAAAGAACTATTAATTCCCAATAATCTTGATAAGTATAGAATTCAAATCATGTTTACGTATACTACTTGCTATACCTCGCCTTGTTGCCCATCATTGCCTCCCTCGGCAATAGGTTCCTCCTCATTGCCATCACCAGACGTGTTGAGGTAGATGTCAGTCTGGCTGTGATCGACCTCTTCGTTTGGTTGATTGTTCGTGCGACCTTGTGCAATCAAGTCCATTAAGTATTCCTTGTCAAATCGAGCCTGCTCGTCCTCTGATCATGCCATTGTAACTAATATAATATAAAAATTATTATTCTAAGAAATAGTAGGCATCAACAAGAAAAAGAATGACTAAAAGAAGAATCAAACACTTGGTACAATTTGTTACAATAAATGACTAAAAATTCATTTACAGTGAATTGCACATCATTTACAACCATCATCAAATATTTTCTAAAATTTTATGCACAATTATTACAAAAAATGACTACAAAAATGAATGACTAATAGTTATACATTTTGTAACAATAAATGACTACTAAAAGAATGAAACACTTATACAATTTGTTACATTTCTAGTATTTTATGCACATTTCTATAATTTCTTGAATTATTTGATGAATTTCTAATATAAATGACAACAAAAATATTTACAACGAAACGTAGTTGTTCACCCTCATCAAATTTCTTGGAAATTTCTAGAAGTATCAAAGTAATTTTCACTTTTTTTAGACATTTCTAACAATTTACAGGATACAATAAAATGGCATAATCAATGTTGTACAATTTACAATTAATAGGCTTTTTCAAGAATTTTTCTATATTTTCTAGATAATTCAAGAAATTTTCTATAATTTCTAGCTAATTGAAGAATTTTTCTATAGTTTTTGTCTATTTTCATATATTGCAAAAATAAAAAAGGAAAAACGACAAAAAAATGAGGTCTGCCGGCCATGAGCTTATGTCAGCAAAGAAGATGCGATGCCCATGGCCGGCTGTGCGGTACGGGCATGGGGGAGGAGGCGGTGTCGTTGTCGGGGGAAAGGAGGGTCGGCGGGGAGGCACAGGTGGTGCGTGAGTAGGGCCGGCGACGGAGTGGCCCTAGGCGGCAGTCGGAGGTGGCGTTAGGGGAGAGGATGACGACAAGGGCCGGCGGCACTGTGGGTAGGGCCGAGGGCCGGGGGTGGTGCAGCGTATCGTTGGGGTGAGTAGGCCGGTGAGGAATGCCGATGGAGGAGTGGCTGTGGAGGCGGCTAGGCATCATCGTCGGGGAGAGGTGGAGGGCCGGCATGGTGGTGGGAGCGCATGGGGTGCGCGGCATCGGTCGGAGGCAGCGTCGGTCGGTGGCATGCACGCGCGGAGTGGGTCGGGGAGAATGCCAGCGGGAAAGAGGAGGAGGGCCGCCATCGAAGAGTAGTGGGGCCAGTGGGCGGCTGGGCAACGGCGACGGGGTGCATCAAGGTGCCGGTCGGGGGCGGCACGGTGTCATCGGGGAGAGGCACGTCGGTGGCGTCGCATGATGATGGTGCGGGGGCGGCAGCGCGGAGGAATCGGAGAGGGCCGGAGGCGTCGTCGATTGCAAAATTTAGCTAAGTGTTGGGGGGAGGAAGATGGTGGGGTTTTTATCTCCCCACCCTTCAGTACCGGTACTAAAGGCCTTTAGTACCGTGTGCTGGCTAGCACTGGTACTAAAGGCCACCCCTTTAGTACCGGGTGGTGGCTAGGCCCGGTACTAAAGGGGGCAGAGCGCGCCAAAGTGAAACTGCCCCCTTTAGTACTGGGTGTTGTTATCACCCGGTAGTAAAGGGATTAGTATCCCACTATTTTGAAGTCCCGCCTAAACATCTTTTTATTTTTCTTTCTTTTACAATTGCTACTGTATTAATTTATTGCGTAGTAAATCAAATAACATTCATAAAAATTCCAAAAATAATTTGTTAGCTTGATGCTGATTAGATATACACTATAAAAATATTAGATGCATTTAAATATCAAATATAGTAAAATTATTAATTTTAACTTTGTAATAGGTTTTAATGGTCATAATACTTATGTTAACTTTAAAATTCAAAAAAATAGATATTTTGACCATGCAAAAATTTAGAGGAATAGTGCCTGTAGTGTTATTAACATGTTTACCATGACTTAATCATGTACTTGTTTAATTGTATGTAAATTTATTATTTAATATTTAATGGTGCTAAAATAATTGAAATATTTAATATTTTAACCATGCAAAGATCAGTTCTTGTTTAATAGTGTGAGATTTTTGCAAATAGTATTGTTAATAAACCCATAGGATACATGACATATCATTACAATAAATTATTACATTAATTTGTTCCTTTGTTGATAACCACAAAACACTACATAATGGTTATAATACATTACATGTCATCATCTAGTGGAACGTTAATAACCTTCCTCTTAACAAATGTCCCTTGGTTGTGATCGCGGCGTAAGTATGGAGCGTCTTCTTTGGCTAACACGATGGTTCGGTCAACATCGATTGAAAATGAAGGAAGATCATAGAACTGATCATAATCTTCTGAAATGTCAGTCTTGTCCTCACCTCTAACAATTTTTCTTTTCCCTGGAAGAACTATATGGCGCTTTGGCTAGCCATCTGACTTACTAGCACCCTTCTTTATTGGTTTGCTTGACATGTCCTTCACATAGAAAACTTAAGTCACATCATTAGCTAGGACGAATGGTTCATCTCTGTATCCAATCTTGTTGAGGTCCACTATTGTCATCCCATAGTTGTCTGTCCTGACGCCTCCTCCAGTAAGTTTAACCCATTGGCACCGAAACATAGTGATTTTCAAAGGTCCATAGTCCAGTTCCCATATATCCTCAATCACGCCATAGTATATGTCCTTTTTTCCATTGTTGTCTATTGCATCTATACGGACACCACTATTTTGGTTTGTGCTCTTTTGGTTTGGGCTCTCGTGTAAAATGTGTACTCATTTATCTAGGATCCTTGGAATGTCGATACTGAGATAGATTGACCCCTAGCCAACCATGCTAGTTGTTCTTCAATTGTGTCCTCACCCATCAGTCATCACCGCAACCAAGAGATGACAGTGTCAATGTGATGACGTGTAATCCAAGCCTCAGTCTTCCCTTGGTTTGAGGACCGTACAATAGCCTTGTGCTCCTCCATATATGCAGCCACTACGGATAATTGTTGTAGGATCGTGAAGTGTGCTTTTCGCCATGTACTCTCATGGATGTCCATCCAAGCTTTCCTCCCTAGTGTGCCCTTTCCCTTGAGTCTCCCCTCATGGTGTGATACAGGAACTCCAATTGAACTCAAGTCATCAATAAAGTCAACACAAAACTCAATGACCTCCTATGTTCCATATCCCTTTGCGATGCTTCCTTCTGGACGGGCATGATTTTGAACATACTTCTTTAGAACTGCCATAAACCTCTTAAAAGGGAACAAATTGTGTAGAAATACAGGACCGGGAATAAAAATCTCTTCAACAAGGTGGACTAGAAGGTGGGTCATGGTATTAAAGAAGGAAGGTGAAAAGACCATCTCAAAGATGGCAAGGCATTGCACCACGTCCTTGTGCAGCTTTAGTAGATTGTTTGGATGGAATGCCTTTTGAGAAATCATGTTGAGGAATGCACATAGCTTCACGATTGCCATTCTCACATTCTCTAGTAAAATATCCCTCAGTGTAACAGGTAGCAATTGTGTCATCAGGACGTGGCAGTCATGGGCCTTTAGATTTATGAATTTCTTCTCTTTAATATTTATTATTTCCTGTATATTCGAGGAGTAGCCCGATGGGATCTTGATACTATTCAAGCACTCAAACATGCTTTCCTTCTCTTCCTTGATGAGTGTGTAACTAGCAGGATGTAAGTAATGTCCATCATCTCTCTTTTCCGGATGTAGGCCATCTCGTTATTTCATACATTTCAGGTCACGACGTGCTTCAATTGTATCCTTTGACTTTCCATATATACCTAGGAAGTCAATCACGTTCACACAAAGATTTTTCATCAGGTGCATCTCATCGATTGCATTAGAGACCTCAAGGACTTCCCAATAAGGTAGCTCCCAAAATGTAGACTTCTTCTTCCACATGGGTGCATGTCCGTCCTCGTCGTTCGGAACAGGTTGGCTACTAGAGCCCTTGCCAAAGACTACCCTCATATCATTTATCATAGAAACTATATGTTTACCATTACGGTGAATGGGCCTAGTATGTTTTTCTTCCTCCCCTTCAAAATGCTTCCCTTTCTTTCTTAATGGGTGCTTAGCTAGAAGAAATCGATGATGGCCTGTATACACGACCTTCCAACAGTGTTTCAAATCCATGCTGCAAGTATCATCTAAACAGTGCATCCAAGCTCAATATTCCTTTGTTTGTCTGTCCTGACAGATTACCAAGTGTGGGCCAATCATTGATGGTTACGAACAGCAATGCTAATAGATTAAAATTCTCCTTTTTATCATCATCCCACACACGTACTCTTTCTTCCTTCATAACATTAAAAGTTCATCAACCAACAGTCTTAGGTAAACATTAATGTCATTGCCAGGTTGTTTTGGGCCTCGGGTAATTACCGGCATCATAATGAACTTCCGCTTCATGCACATCTAGGGCGAAAGGTTGAACATACATAAGATCACAGGCCAAGTGCTATAACCACTACTGAACTCACCGAATGGATTGAATCCATCTGTACTTAAATCAAACCGTATGTTTTTTGCATCCTTTTGAAACTCGGGAAATTGTCTATGAATTGTTCTCCACTGGGACCCATCAGCGGAGTGTCTGATCATTTCATCTTGCTTACGTTCTTCTTTATGTCAACATAAGCCTCCAATGTCTCGTATTCCTCACCACGATAGAGGATACAATCATTAGGACATGCATGTATCTTTTGTACCTCCAAACCTAGAGGGCAAACAACCTTCTTCGCTTCGTACATTGAGGACGGCAATTTGTTCCCCTCGGGAAGCATGTTCTTTATGATTTTCATTAACTCATCAAAACCCTTGTCAGAAACTCCTTTTTTTTGTCTTTCATTGCAGCATTTCCAGTGCGGTACCCAACTTTTTGTACCCTTGTTTGCAATCTGGGTACAACAATATCTAATGATCATCTAACATATGCTCAAACTTCTTTGACTCATTCACATTCTCGCAGTCTTCCTTTGCATCTCGCAACACCTGACCTAGATCATGGGTAGGACCTTCTTCTGCAGCCATCTCTCCTTTAGCCTCACCCATTGCAGCAAAGGCAGCTCCTTGAGTCCAACTAGGAATGTAGTTATCATCTTCTTCATCATCATCATCTTCCATCATAACTCCTCTTTCCCCATGCTTAGTTCAAATGAAATAGTTAGGCATGAATCCCAAACTGTATATGTGGGCGTGAATAGTCTTTCTGGATGAGTAATCCTTCTTATTTTTGCAAATTTGACATGGACAACAAATGAAACCAGACAGCAGCTTGTTGGACTCTACTAGATCGAAGAAACCATGCAAGCCATTAATATACTCCCCGGAGCGTTTGTCCGTATTGTACATCCATTGCCGATCCATCTACAAAGTATTACTGAACCAAAGATATTCTGACCATCCATAGAATTATACATGAAATGTAATGAACATGATACAAATTTCATTAAACTGAAATGTTGCTGAAAGTTTAGATAGAAATACACAAATTTAAATTTCAGGCCCAAACAACACGATACACTACGACAAACTCAAATGTTGCTGAAAGTTTAGATAGAAATACACGAATTTAAATTCCAGACCCAAACAACATGACACACTACGACAAACCATCAACTGAGTACTATCTAGGAGGACTTTAAGCATCCTTGGGTGGCGAAGATAAAGGTTTCGCTGACCCAGCCTCATCCTGTGGTTTATTTGTGCCTCCTGCGACGGTAGTACTCAGTGGACTTGAAACCCCCGGGACTGACGGTGGAGCATAACGACCATCAAAAGGAGGTTCCTGACCTACCGCAATAGCATCTTCATGACATATTTCTAAATAATGACGCATTGCTCTCTCCCACGTGCTTATTTTCTTCGGCTTATCATGAGAACCAACTATGGTTTTCCCCTTGCCGCGAGAGGAATGACGATCGCCCCCACCATCGCCACTACCTCCAGCAGCAGTAACCATCTCTATGTACCACAATTTATTTAGCTCATATTTACAAATGACTAAACTATGAACAAATTATATTTTTCCCCATAATTTATTTAGCTCAAACATAACATATAAATGAAAAATTTGTCCATTGTAGTTTATTCTAAAAATGACTAATTACATACCTCTATGTACCACAATTTATCTCGCTCACATTTGCAAATGACTAAAATATGACCAAATTATATTTTTTTCCATAATTTATTTAGCTCATATTTGTAAAGGACTAAACTATAAAATTATTCCTCTAACCTCATATCAATTTCTTTGACTAATACGAAACATAGCGTCCAAAAAATTGTAGCTTATTCTAAAAATTACAAATATGAGCTCTAAATAACACATGCATATAAATGAAAAATTTCTCCATTGTATCTTATTCTAAAAATTACAAATTACTCTAGTTCTAAAGCATAAGACTTAGTATACTAACCATGTATCAGGGGAGGATGAAGTTTCTAACTTTTAGAACACTTGAATGAGTGAACACTGTATCATTCATTATTTTAATTCGCAGCGCATGGAAACGATTCTCTAAGACTCACTGTGGTGAATTCAAAGAAAAACTTACATTCTACATTCCCAGCATGTATGAAGTTTGCACATTTTGTACATTCTATAACATGAATATTTCATAACTTGTTTTTTCCCGCTAAAGTGCTTGAGACAGGAATATGAGAATAATTTATGTGGATACTACATCTATGAGCACATGTACCATTTTGTGAGGGACAAGGTGATATCGGACAATATAACTGTACGTAAAATAAACCTATTAATAATTAATTATTTTCTAGCTCCTTATATTTAATTGTTCGTGTAATATTCACATATTTCCAAGTTACGGATGTTGCGGATTAGAGAAGAACTCCTGGAGAAGGAGAGACTTTTGGCAATCCAAGAAGCTCTCATAGGATTTCTGGTAGACGAGGTGATAAATCACAAAGGAGAATTTTATTACGATGGACATTTAGTAGCTGAACGGAGCAACACCACAACGGGAGGATCCTAAGAATGAAGAGAACAAATTATTGTATATATATAGTAATTGTATAAATACTATGTAATATACTAAGAATTGTATATATAGTAGTTATAATTAATATTATGCATATACTATCATGAAATATATATATCACATGCATACAATACGAGCGTATACGTGTAACTAGTGTATGCTAAGGATGTATGCATATATATATATATATATACACACACGAATATATATATAAAGCAACAATTAGCATTAATATGGAAAAGAATTCAGGATAAAAAGAAAAATGTTTGTAGTCCCGGTTGGTAATACCAACCGTGACTAAAGGGGCCACGTGCATGCGCATACATGGTGGTCCCTTTAGTCCCAGGTGAATGACCCGGGACTAAAGAGGGGGACCTTTAGTCCCGAATAGCTAGTTCTGGTTGGTTTTTCGAGAGCTGTGAGGCTTACCAATCGGGACTAATGCTTGATTTTCCACCTTTCGTTTAAGGAGAATCTTAGCAATGCTGCAACTCTGTCCCCTGAACTCTTTGTGAGGTTAAGGAATTTTAATATTTATTTTAACATTACCAACATGGCTGGATACTATAATGATCCAGCCAACTTTAAAGTTATTAGGTCTGCTTAATTGTCAGGATTTCTTATGCCGAAACATGTTCATAGACGTGCACCTGTTTTGAAAAAAAAAGGTTAGCTACTAATAAGCTACATCATCCAGTCGAAGTTTCAAGTTGGAATTTTTTAACATCAAATAAACTTTTTGGAACCTGTTTAAACATTTCAGTTCATGTTCTGATGTGCAAGAACACTGAAACTCCTTTGACTTATCACTGACCACATACATTGGTTTCTTTTTTGTGTTATATATGACCCTTGGAAAGAACGAGTTACTTACATCAAAAGTGCTATGTGTAGCAATAATGTGAGCATGCGTATACGTCAGGGCGTGCTTTGTGTCCAACATCTACTTCAGAAAAATAACTTGCTTCAATGCACCGACTGTTGTACTCTACAAAAGGTTAACCGGGAAACTAAAAAAGGTCTAATTAATGCATGGTTCCATAGGAGCAAACTGTGCCGACCTCAGGTAGTTATTGTCCTAGATAACACCTTTACAAGACACTACTTAGATGCACGCATCTCACTTTTTCAGTGCAACGACCCTCTCTTTAAAATAGCGACAACTTGTGGTCTTGCTGTCTGCTTTAGAGCGTCCGGTCAAAAATCGTAAGAAAATTGTTGCACTCCTACCTAAGATAGGCTTCTATAATTGAAATGTAGCAGTTCCTCCATTAGAGAGTTACAAACCATATAACACGATATATTGATGAAGAATACCAATAGTTAACGCTCGCATTCATCAGAAAAGTACTTCCACTACAGTAGCTTTTACAAACACAAAATTTGCAGAAAAAGGCTACCGTCAGTATCACCTGTTCTAGATGCGATACCGATGTTTTAAAACAACATATACATGAAGTAGATTTAGTTTGAACGAAGGGAGCACATCTATCATGAACATGCAAATGTTATTACTAGGCATTGTACTAGACATTGGGTTTATGTCTAATAACTACTAATTCGTTCGTTCAACAAAGATGAGCATTATAACTCAAGGTCTTAACTTTCAAACTTGAGAATACTGAATAATTATAAAAAAGATTCAACTTCCTAGGCCCATACCTTCCGAAGGTATGAGCGCTGGGAGATGGTGCCCATGTTTTCAAAATTTTACAAAGCAACAAAACGAAATGACTTATGCTTACAAACGAATGAAAGACAGATGTTGCTAACTCGCTGCTGCCTGGAACCATGTGGAGGAAACAGAAAAACAATGATTAAAGGCGTCGAACACTCGTCTTGCAAATATGAGCATTGAGCACACCCCCGATTGGGCGGCCATGCTCCGGTGGTGTGGTGCTTTTGCATGGAACATTTTGTTCCAAACACGTGCAGAGAACAATCCGAACTGAGGCAATCTTTCCGGATTCGAATTCCAGCCGCAGTTACTAACACAACCCTACATATATATCCTGAATCATAAGGAAGTTATGGATCCTTTATCCGCTAATCGCGGAACGCCCCCGCGCCGCTCCAGAGGCGGCTCGGGCGGCGACGAGATCCAGCACCACCAGCCTCTTTCTTCGCCTGTCTCCCGTACTGCCGCTGCTTGAGCTCGCCGCCGGAAGCCCGGCTAGCGGCAAGGATGGCAGCGGCAGGGCATTTCTGTTCCCTCTCAGATCAAACTCCACCAGCGATGCGTCCAGAACAGCAGCAACCGACGGTGACAACTTGGCATTGAAGAGCCTTCGCAGCGGTGCAGTCGCGTGCGGCTTGCTGCCGTGCGTCGTTGCGTTGGTTGCGGGCATGGCGTCTACAGAGGTGCACAACCCAATCCAGCATGATGATTATGGCGCGCCGTCAGCACCGTAGCAGCAGTGGTGATGGGTATGCTGGTGACGACAGCGGCATGGTCATCGTCGGCCTACTGGCACAGTGGTGCTAGCCACTGTTGTCGGTAGCGGATGCATGGTGTGGATCTATACATTATGGTGACTGAGGTTATACACGAAGTGATCAGCAACCGGTGCTTACTGCCTCGGCGTACGGTGATAGTGTGGTATGGGACGCATATCATCAGCTTCGGGCAATGGGCGCTACGACCTCCACTGCTTGGCGACTCCATGGTACGGGACACGTTTTGTCGACTCTTGAGCTGTGTTGCGGTAGGTCGGGGTGCACTGGCGAAAGCTATGCAGGTCTTAGAGCCGGCTTTGATGGCGGCAACATCTTCTTGTGTTGTTTCCCTTCTTGGAGGCGCGGTCATTGTATCCCCATCCCTACCACATCAGTAGGTCTCCAGTGAAAACCTCGATGGCGACAGTGACTATCGTCATATCCTCGATGGAGGCGTCATTTTGGAAGACTATTGCGTGGTGGTACACTTCGTGCGGGTACTGCGGTTGCCCAATTCAAATTCTTCAACAGCTAAAGGTATCCTGCATATTCTCACTGTCTGTGTGGGCGAAAGTAAGGATGCAGATAACATCAGTCTATGTTTGGTGGTTAGAGTTACAATCAGCAGATAAAGTTGTGTTTCTCTTCCCCTGATGTTGGATTAGCTCATGCTCCAATTCCGTATCTACTTGAGTTATGGTGAAGTTGGTTTATTTGGAGTGGATATTATGAAACAAGCCGTGAAATGAGGATTACAAAAGCTGCAATTTGGAGATTTTGAATTTCTTTTTTATTTGTTTTCTATTGTACATCAGAAGTTATGATGTTTTGATTATATGTTTCTTAGAACATGTGCTTAATCTTGTAGCAGTAGCTACTGCTTGTAATAATTTTAGTTTGATGCTTTCTCGTAAGAGGATGTCTGAAGCTGCAGATATATTATCCATTATTAAAAAAGAAGGATGTGAGTGGTAGAACACAAATAGGGCGACCACAATGGCGGATTCCGGATTAGTTGCAGTTACAAATATCTGAATGATGCCGTTAAATGGCATGATGTTCAGTTCAACTGGTCGGTCAGGGCGGCAAATTAATCAGTCAGCCTACATACGCAGGTACAGTGGTAAAAAAGACGGGAAATAGAGATGAGGAAGATGGCCACATGGTCTGCTGCGGAGTGCGATGTGAAAGCACACGTGTCAACTCACTGCTAATAATGCTTTACAACTTTCAGAGATTGCACCTGTCAATTAATAATTAGCACTTTCAACAATTCTCAAACACACAGTTCTTACATTTTACCAAAAAACAAAAGAAGAGAAAATTACACTGCTCAAAGAAAGGTAAAAAGTAAATCGCCGGGTCCTAATAATAACCAAAGCAAAACTAAGGAGCAACATATATATGCTCTTTCCAAATTTGACAATTAACTTATATGATCTCATCTGCCTGGTGAAGAAAATTCGGTGATTTCCACTAGTTCCTGGCCTCCTGGGTATGAAATTGTAACAAATTGACCTGCTCCTACCATACTAGCATATGCTTTTTATACTTGAAATTTTTGTGATCCCTGCCATTAGATAATGACAGGACATATGAACCATATGTAGGAATGGCCAACGAATACCGACAATTATTAATAATACATTCATCATAAAAATGCACATACTACACTAGCTTAGGCAATAAATACAATCATGGCCTAAGTTAGTACCAATCCAAGATAACACCTTTAGCAATTAGGTACTTCTCATTGATACCATGCCCAAAATGTCCTGGGGATGTTCAGGTTTTTTGGGCTACTTCGTAGAACTTCCATGAGAATTCTTAAGAAACTGTGCTGTGCCCCTATAGTCGTACCTCTTATATGTTTTAATAATCAAAATATGGTACTCTCTCTGTTGACATCGAGGGATACCCTGGCCAAAAATACGTAGTAAAAAAGCATAATAAAGAACTAAACAAATAGTAATTTGAACTCGTTCTGAACACTTTACTGACAGTTACATTAGATTAACGTTACTTTTACAGATTCAGAAATCACCAGTAAGATGCTGAGTAGTAATCTCGCTACTCCCTCCGTTTCAAATTGTAAGTCGTTTTGCCTTTTTTAGATTTATAGATATTAGTATAGATTTAGACATACACCATATCTAGGTACATAGAAAAAACTATGCACATAGAAAAGTTAAAACCAAATACAATTTGAGATGGAGGAAGTATGGACTTACTGGTTTCCAACCGTCGCCTGCCACGCCCCACCTGTGGAAGCACCAAACTTGTGGCAGTAGAATTCGGTGCCACGTCTTGTGGCTAGAATACGGCTGATTTTTGCTTTGGTTCTCATGTGGCTGCCAGACTTGTTTAATCAACCAAGCACTAGCCAGCTTTTTCGTGGCAGCCAAACATGTGGTGTGCCGAATGGTGGCGTGGAACCAAACACGCCCTATATATTTAGATCTTAGGTCTTGAGGTACCATAGTTGGTTGGGATGAAAATATTAGTAAAATGTGCATAGTTAGTACGGCACGAGATAGCATGGCAAAAATGGTGGATTACTCCAAGGCGGCGAAGTGCTGCAATATTCAATGAAAGATATATATCAAAGATTTCAATGTCCTTTTTGCGAATAGCTGACAGTTACTGGTGTTTTTTTAGTTTTTGAAATAACCAAGAGTTTTTAAGTTTAATTGAGATAATTATCTAGATTTTTCGGTATGATTATTGGTTAGTAACCTGATTTCACCTAGGTATTCTCTAAGTCAAACTACAAACCCTCGGGTAAATTGAGAAAACTGGAAAGAATGATAATATCCTACATGCGTGAATCATATTATCAACTAGTGATTCACGCATGTCTTTGCTTTTGCGGAGTCCGATGAAAGTATACGCATGTCAATTCACTGCTAATGCTGGTCCAACATTTCCAAAGCTTCCACCTGACAATCATAGAATCTGCACTTTCAAACAAATTGTCAACACCCAGTTCATACACTTGTCAAAAAAGTAACACCACCACCTAACCCAAAACCAAAAGGAAGAGCAGATTATTACACTGCCCAAAAAAAGGTAAAAGTAAATGGCCGCGTCCCCTACAAAGGCCAAAGCGAAACCAAGGAGCAAGCGACACATCCTCACATAAACACAGAGACCCAAATAAAGCAACCAATCCACACCGCCCAGCGCGCGCTCTCGCTCTCCAACGCACGTACGGACCGACACTCCACGCCACGCGGTCGTCGCGTCGCGTCGAACACCTCGCTCCCGACGACGCCGCCGGGCAAGGCGCCGCGCGATGAAGCCCCCCGGCCGCCGCGGCATCCTCGCCGCCGGCGCGTGCGCGCTGCTCCTCGCCGCGTTCTACCTGGCGGCGGCGCTGGTAACGAGGCCGCTGGCGCCGTACCTGCTCCCGCCGCTGGCGCTCTCGCTGCCGTGCCTGCCGGCGGTCGCGGCGCCGTCGGGGTCCGGGTACGCAGCACCGGGCGCGGCGTCGCTCGCCGACGCTGCCGTGGAGTACGCCACCTCGGGGACCGTGCCGCAGCAGTCGCGGGACGAGATCGCGCTCTCGCTCGCCGTGCTCCGCCGCCGCGCGCCGCTGCGGCTGCTGGTGTTCGGCCTGGGCCACGACTCCAGACTCTGGCACGCGCTCAACCCCGGCGGCGCCACCGTCTTCCTCGAGGAGGACCCCGCCTGGTACCGCGTCGTGCGGGCGCAGTCGCCGTTCCTCCGCGCGCACCTCGTCGCTTACCGCACGCGCCTCGACCAGGCCGACCGCCTCCTCGCCGGCTACCGGAAGCACCCGGCCTGCCTCCCCGGCAGCTCCGGCGGCGGCGGCGGCAACGCCACCCTCCTGCGCGTGCGCGGCAACTGGGCATGCCCGCTGGCGCTCCACAACCTGCCGCCGGAGGTGTACGAGACGGAGTGGGACATGTTCATGATCGACGCGCCCAAGGGGTACTTCGCCGCAGCGCCCGGTAGGATGGCGGCGATATGGACGGCGGCGGCCATGGCGCGCGCGCGCCGCGGCGAGGGGGACACCGACGTGTTCCTGCACGACGTCGACCGGAGGGTGGAGAAGGCCTTCGCCGAGGAGTTCCTCTGCGACAGGTTCCGGGTGGGCGGGACTGGCCGGCTCTGGCATTTCAGGATCCCGCCCGTGTCGCGGCGCGGGGATGATGCGGCGGCGGCTGCCGGCGGTGACCGGAGACCGTTTTGCTGAGACGGTGAGCCTGGTAGTGATGGTTTCTTCTTTGCATGTTCCACGTGCAGTGGCCCCTATTCCGGTGTACTATAGTAGAGAACCGGATTCCTATCAACTCTTCAATTGTAGTTGCGTTTCTAGAGAAATGCTCGTTTTTTGTTAGAAGTGAAAGCAGAGTGATGGAAATACTCGACAGCTAGATAGCAAATACCAAAACATGTAACTTCTTCCTTTCTGAGTGCAAGTGAGGTTACGGTTTTGAAGATGATTTACTATGTTTATTTCACGCGAAATATGGAATTTGAACACATCATCTTAGGTCCAATAATGAAATGTCTATTTGAGTTATCATGTGCAATAACTGTGATGGACAGGAGGAAAACATGGTCCCTGCCATTTTTGTGGATCCAAGGACATGGGGGCCTATGCTACTGTGAATCGAAGCAACCCATCTCAGCATCGTCCTTCTTGTCTTCTCAGATCGCTCTCCACACAGAATCTTTAGGTTTCAAAATATTTAGATTTTTCTTCGGCCTATATGTTTCAGCTTTGCATTATAGATTGTGAATTCAAAATCCAAATATTAAACAAATAGAAAGCTTTTTTACACCTTACACCTCTGGCAATTCACATATCTCAGAGTTTCTTAATCATTATCCCCCGTGCAACTACAAACATAGTGCGTATCAGTTCACTCTTCCCTCTATCGCGCACCCATGGCACCACCACAAAGCTCGCCTGTGCCCGCCTGTGCCGCATAAGCATCTCTAAGAGATTGTGATAGCATATCTATAAATTGACAAAGTTACCATATACACTTCACTATTTGATCAATGTATGACACTACTATACAAACATTATGTTTTGGGAAAAATTTGCTGTACGACACTGCGATAACATCGAATTGGACAGTGCACACCAAAAACATTCAAATTGGTTGTGTACCTTGCGATGCCGTTTGACATCCCTGATCAAACATGGCTGTTGCCCTACAATGATAATGACCGAACCTCGCTTGTGACGGAGAGAATAGAGAATAAGAGGCGGAAGAGATAAGAGAGGCAAAGGTTGAAGACGAGGGCAAAATGATCAATTCCACCACCTTCTCTCTCCTCAAATTAGAAAATTGAGTATTGTAATCATTGGGGTCTGCTACAGCTGATAGCCGTGATTTCATAATGGTATCTTAGTGTCCTACAACAAATTTTGCCTATGTTTTATCGCCGATTTGGAAACTCTTATCATTTTTCGGTTTTTGCAACCGTTTAGATGAATGTTGGCAGTGATAATGTAGTATTCCCTCCGTTCCTTTTTCTTCTTCGTATTACGCCAGAAAAGGTGTTCATTAAACGTATCACTCCCTATCATTGCTCGGCTTCGTGCAACTTCAATTTCAGCAATGTGTTCGTTTGCAGATGAGAGACAGTGGTGGCTTATGGCTACAAGCCTCGGATCTCGACATAATTTTTGGCGAAGGCTCGGGTTTGGGAGTCAGGTACGGATGTAGGAGGATTCGCGTAGGTGACACACAACTTCCAGCGGTGACGTACTACTATGGGCCACGAAAGTCAGCTTCAGGCGGTGGCAGGCATCTTCGTGCAAGCCATGTTGCTAGCCTACATGCCGGTATTTAGGGTTTGATTGTATTGCTATGGCTGCCAGCCTTCATACTCGTAAGCATGTACTTATATGATAACCCCAGCCCATTCTGCTTGCTAATGCTCGGTTTTTATACCTTTTTACCCCTGTTTATCTTCAATATTGGCATATAAATGTGTTGATGCCAAAAATCGGACGATGATTCCGGCTCCTGCGTTGGACACACGACCCAGGAGAATCTGCTTAGCTCCTGTTCGGGTTATTGCCCTAGTGCGGTTCATGCGGCATGCCAGTCAATCTGACCTGTTAATTGACAAGGAAGAAAAGATATCAAATTCCAAAGATTTGATCAGCTAAAGTTCCGACCTATTCCGATAGATGTATCAGCGAATCGGCCGATTTAGTGTAAGGATGACTGGCTATGAAGCAGCCAACAACCACGTGGCAATTGTAAAAGAAACTATTAGAGTAACCTAAACAATGCTACAGGGACAACACTTGGAATAGATCTAATCAGTTGTATTATAATAAACAAAATATTGATATAGCCGACAGTTCGTGTCTCAAGCTGAATAACTGGTGATAAAAACTAAAATAACAGGTAAAACCTATAATTCTAGTAAAAATCGATAACTAGTGAATAAATCTAAACGAAACAACAACGATGCGCTCGAAGTTAAAGCTTAGATATTATTCGATATGCGGAACTTACAAATTGGCCGGAGGTCGTGCTGATGCAGTCCTGCCAACTCGCATGAACTCATGAAAAGAAAAAGGATTTGGTGAAGTCGCCGACTTGAAAGTAAAGTTACGTGAAAAAGTAGATTTGTATTGATAATTGTTGTGTTGTTTTACAAGGCTTACGAGACACCTATTTATACCCTGCTACAACTGATATCCTAACCGGCTATGATTTTATCTCTAATTCAAAATAACAAATATTTACATACAGATATACCTCGCATCGGAGTTGAACACTAATCAACTTTTCTATGGGCCAATCCCCGCCATAATCTTGTCACCACCTTGGCCCATTCAGGCCCATATCGACCAAGCTGCTCTGGCTCCCAATCGGCTAGTCCTCATCGACTCCCTCGGCTAATCGGCCGAAACACTGTAGCTCTATTGGCTGATTCCCTCAGCCACAGCTTCTTGCTTATTCGCATCGACAACTTTTTCTCTTCTTGACGCCGACCCTAACACGTGTTAAAAACCGACGTCAACACATACCCCCAAGTTTCGGAGTGAAACATATCTTTTGCTCCAAAAATTTTTTCAACTCCGATTCCTTCCTCCGGAAGAGACGCAACAAGAAATGCGGCAAAAACCTTTCTGCTCCCGAAATCTTCTCCTTGATGATTGCATTTTTTCGAATAGAGCGCCCGCGGGCAACCCCTCTTTTCGAAATTTGCGCGAACAGTGTGGTAAAAATTTTGTATTTACCCCTTTCTTGAGCCATCCTCCAGATACTCATCTCTTCCGCTGCTTCTTCTTCTCCAAGCGAAAAATAGTTTCCCTTCTAGCAAATCATCTCCCGACGCACTCTGCTTGTTCCGCCTCCAGGTGCATTCCAGTGCATTCCGGTGACTTTCTCCTATCCTTCATCAAACGCGCCAGTCTTCTAAATCCCAATGGCAGTCCCTACAGCCACCATGGCCTTCGTCCTGGAGGTAAATCTTGTGATCCCCCTTTTTTCTTTTACCTTTCCGTGATTCCTAGATCTATTCTTAGTCCTTTTTTTTACATTTTCTCAAGAACTCAGGCAAAGAATTACCATCCCCATAGCCGACACCCCTGGACTCATCGGACTTGGCCCTATGGGAGATCCTGATCCAACCGATCTGATTAACCTGGAAACTCATAGGATCCCATTTAAACAATCAACCATGGATTTGGACAATTGGACGGGCACCTTCAGGTCTTGGCCGAATGAAACTTCCGGCTGGAGAGAGTGGTTCTTTAGGATGTTGAATTCCAAGAGAGTCTTCTGGGATGAGTGGAAAATTGGCCACTACATAAATCTGTCCCTATCTCATATGGAAAGGAATGACTCTTTGCTCATCGCGGCGTCTTGTTTCTGGTCCAACGCTCTCAATGCAGTTCTTTTTGTCCATGGACCAATGACTCCAACTTTGGCCGATGTTTTGATGCTGACTGGCCTTGATATCTCCACCACCGATACACCTTTTGATCTTTTAATCAAACCCACCCACCGGCTGGAAACAAAAGCCATTGATGGATGGAAAGGCTTTATTGAGAAGAAATCTTTTAATCAAACCCACCCACCGGCTGGAAACAAAAGCCATTGATGGATGGAAAGGCTTTATTGAGAAGAACATGAAGACTGGGCCCATCACGGAAAAAGAGCACACAACCTTCTTGATTATGTGGCTAGAAAAACACCTTTTCTGTGGCAAATCGGCTGGTCCTACCTCCAACACGCAAGCCTTAGCGGAAGCACTAGCAAGAGGTGCCGCTGTCCCTTTGGGAAAACACTTGTTGGAGTCAGTATACTACATGCTGCATCAAATCGCCGTGAAGCTATCATCTGGGGAGCCCATCTGGAACCCTGGTGGTCCCTGGTGGTTTACCAACCTCTGGCTCAATTTATATATGAGCAAAATGTTCAAAGAACGGATCGAAACCAAGACCTTCCCCAACGTCGAATCAGAAACTGCCCATCGGCAAGGCACCACTGCACCTCTTTCGGAGAAGTTGTATCCTCTTTCCCAAGTAGTAAGCTTACTCCCTCAAGAATAGCCAAACACTTCAGATGCTTTTATAACAGCTTCAGCGAATAAATGACGAATTGGTATCCATACCAGAGAAAAAGTCCAACTTTTGAGAATCCTGACTGCTTCGACTCGAGTACTAATTCTTTTGACGATGGGATTATGGACATTTTGATCAAACCTGGAATCTTGCCGGTGAACTTCTTCTCTAGGAAGGACTCTCTGACATACAAATCTACAACCCGTCGGTAGCAGCCCAGCAATTTGGCTTAGGACAAATGCCCATTGGAATTCACTTTGTCGGCTAGGTGAAATTTCAAGAGTCGATCTCAAGAGGATTTGAATACAACAGATTATGCAATCTGACACCGGACTCAAGCACTATTGACCTGAGCACTTGGCTAGTAGAACCCTTTTCTACTCAGCAATTCAAATTATGGTGGGCCGAGTGGAAACAACACCTTTTCTGTGTGGCTTCTGCGGTGTATTACAATCAACTAGACCCAGCTGATGCCGATCCAAACGCAGAGGTAACAATACTCTCTCGGCCGATTCCTCGCTTTTACTCTTTTATGCCACAGAGCTTTCATCACTGTCTTCTCTTCTCTGCGTAGGTTAATAGCCAAGTGCCCCCAACGCACAGCCGGAGCGGCAGGCCAATAGAGACCCATCATCCGTACACGCCGTACCCTTTAATCGGCTATCATGCCCCATCAATGGAAGATATAGCCACCGGCCAATTGAAACCACAAGCTCAAGATGTCCACCACAAAGAAAACGAGCCGCAGGGTACGAGCTCGTACCGAATCGGCAAGAACTTAGACAGCCGACCAATCGGCCGTGACGTCGGCTGAGCCCTCAATCGCACCAATCCAAGTAGATGTTCTGCCGACAATTCAGGACATCGACCCCCAGGCGGCATCAGAAGCTGGGTCGGCACTTGCATCTTTTCTGGTGGAGGTCGTACAGGTAATCTTACTGCTCTAACTTCTTCAAGTGTATTGCCAATACTAAATTCGTCTCTTCTTATTAGGCTGCACAACTCACTTCGGAGCAGACTGCTCCTCAATCGGCCGATCCCCGAGCAGAAGTTGTACCATCAGCAAATCTTTCGATTAAGGTAAGGAATACGCTTTTCACTTAATCTCCCTAATTTTTTCAACTAAAATCGGCTGATTCTTGGCACAGGATGCTCCAGACACATTGGTCGTCCCCCTTGAGCGACCATCGGCTGCGCGATCTCCACAGGTAGGAAAACCAAGACCCACATTTAGATCTAATATTCTTTTTATATTCACAAATGCTTCCCTCTCCCTTCTCCAGGAGGCTAGCCCAAGCACTTTACCAGCTATTGCTAGAGAGCCGATTATTGTTGAATCTTCTCCCTTTGATGAACTACCACCATCAACTTTTGAGATGGGAGCAGCAATTCTGCCAACCCAGGCTGAGGAGATTCGTTTTAAAGAGGTAAGGGCCTTCTATCTCCACTAGACGATTTCTTGCTTCTGTCGGCTAAAACACATTTTTCCCTTCCCTACAGGAACAGGATACGCCAAACAACAACCTTTTCTCTTTCCCAGTTGCGATCTCCGATGATGAGGAAGTCGCATCACGCCTGATAACCTTGGGCTCGATACTAGAAGAGGTCCGCGCCAAGCTTCAAAACATGCGAGCCCTTCTCTAAGACAACGTCGGCCGATTGGTGGAGGATGTCGAACCGATACGGCGAATATTCAACGAGATCAAAGGCCAAGTCCCAGAAGACGCAGAAGAGGCCCTTACACCCGCAGCATACATCAAAGTCATGCAGATTCCAGAGTTTAAAGCCTTGCAGATGGCCAATCGTGCTAAACTGGAGAAGACGCGTCAAGAAGAAGAAT
Organism: Setaria italica; assembly: GCF_000263155.2. NCBI lineage: Eukaryota > Viridiplantae > Streptophyta > Magnoliopsida > Poales > Poaceae > Setaria > Setaria italica. Next base: position 23,284,346 of record NC_028457.1, read on the forward strand.
CTTACAAGCATCGTGTGCAAGAGGTACACCGGCGGATTGGCATCCTCGAGACTTCCTGTCCGAGCATCATCAGTGCAATAGACTGGCTCAAGCGGCACAGAGCAGAACTTGCCAAAGAAATGGAACAGGTTGTAAAAGCCATCGCCACCGAAGAAAAGAAGCTTTAAGACCTCCCGACCGTCATCGCCGATTTGAAACAACAAAGGCAGACCCTCGCTCATGAGGCCATCCGACTCCATCGTAACATGCTACAAATCTCAGGGTCAGCTGATGACGATCGACGAGTATTGGAGGCGGTCGACCAGGTTTGCCTGCGGGCAATCGAGGCCATAAACAACCTCCTTGGATAGTTGTACTGAACTTAAATAGCCTTTGAATATCTTGTATAACATTGACACTTCTAACGTTTCTTTCTTGAATGCAAATCTGAACAGCTTTTCCTGCAGCCTTTTGACTCAACGGTCACTTGCTTTAAATGCCTTCCTTTTACCAACCATTTCCCATCATCCTCTTGTTCTATAAATCCGAGTTCTTCGCATCCTCTCCAGAGGCATTCGCATAGCACCCATTAAACTCGCCCCCTGTAGATACTTCCAAGTCTTTGATCAAGCAACCCGAATGGCTTCCTCCTCTTCTGTCAATCAGGTACGAAGTTAACTCTTTTACTCTTCAACTAATTTTTCTGTCAATTGATCATCTATTATCCTTTCAGCCAAACCGGCTCAGCCCTGGTCTTGAGTGAGCCATTGAGATTATGCACTCCGACGAACCGCTGACCCAAGAAGACAAAGATCTGATCCAAACTCAGCGCGAGGAACTTAGGGATCACCTTCCTGCACATATCAAAAGTATTGTAGACAACATCGAGGCCAATGCTTCTAGAAGGCCAACTCAGCAACCAGCCGAAAGGAGTCACCAACTGCCCCGTCAAATTGCTCTCGAAGATGACATGGTGGAAGTGGAGGAGAAGGATGCCCGTCTTCAGATCAAATTAGGGTAGCTTCAGAAAGATATCAACATGAATAAAGCCTGACTGAACTACCGTTGAATTATTGTAACTTATGAGTGTGCTGGTACTTTTTATTCTAAGGGTGACTTGTACCATGTCGCCCATGTATCTAGTTGATGTACCGAATAATAATTGGTTTATTCATACGAACCCTTTCTTGCCTCCTTCACCCTTAAGGCGATGCCCTTCGCATCGGCTATATGAACACAAGTCAACAGGCATCGGCCATGAGAGCCCGATATGCCACATTATCGGCTAAGCATCTACCCATATACTGGGGTAGTATCTTTTTAAATATCATCCATTCAGAGCCCTTGTAAATTCTTCTCCCTCGAAGGTCTCCAGTATGTACGCATTGCCTAGAGCACATTGGCTAATCCAGTATGGCCCTTCCCAGGTAGGCAACCACTTTCCATATTTGGGATCTTTAGATCCTATCGGCAGGACCAATTTCCAGACTAAATCCCCTTGGGAAAACTGCTTGACCTTGACCTTCTTGTCATACCATCTGGCGACTCTTTTCTTATTTTTCTCAATACTAATCAAGGCCTTCAGCCGCTGACTTGCCAAATCCTCCAACTCTCCCCTCATGAGAGTAGAATAGTCATCATCCAACAACTGATCCTGAAACGACATACGCCTAGACCCAATTTTCAACTCCCAAGGCAATACTGCTTCATGCCCATATACTAACTGATAAGGGGACACCTTGGTGGCACCGTGGCAAGCCATCCTATAGGCCCACAAGGACTCATGCAGCGTCGTGTGCCACCGTCTTTGTTGTTCTTCGATCTTCCTCTTAATCAGCTTAATAACCCATTTGTTGGACGACTCGGCCTGACCATTAGCCTGAGCGTAATACGGAGAAGAATTTAACAACTTAATCCCCATACCGGTAGTGAACTCCTCGAACTCCCCTGAGGTAAACATTGACCCCTGATCAGTTGTAATAGTCTGAGGAATACCAAACCGATAAATAATATGTTCTTTCACAAATTCAATCATGTTGGCCAACGTCACAACTTTTAAAAGACCTGCCTCAACCCACTTGGTGAAATAGTCAGTAGCCACCAATATGAACTTATGCCCTTTGCTCGACGGTGGATAGATTTGACCGATGAGGTGAATTCCCCAACCCCTAAATGGCCACGGCTTTATTATTGGGTTCATAGCTGAGGTCGGAGCACATTGTACATTGCCAAATTTCTAACAATCCTGACATCCTTTATAATATTTAAAAGAATCTTCAAGTATTGTCGGCCAGTAATACCCATTGTTTCTAATCATCCACTTCATCTTGAAAGTTGATTGATGAGCCCCACATACACCTTCATGAATCTCACCTACTCACCCATCAAAGTTTTTGCTTCCTCTATGCCAAGGCATTTGAGTAATACTCCATCAATCATTCGATAAAACAAATCATCTTTAAGTAATATGTACTTTGTAGCCTGAAAGCATATCTGCCGATCAACTTTCTTGGACGGATCCTTCAGATAGTCGGCGATTTCTTTCCTCCAGTCATCGGCCGCAAGCTCCAGAGCCAAAGCGCCTTGAATTGGCCAGTAACCAGAAGTGTGCTGGGCAAGTCTATTGGCTTCCTCGTTGTAATCTCTGGGAATATGTTCAATAACTATGATCTTGAACTCTTTCAGTAACTAGAGGCATTCTTCATAATAAACCCTTAGAATATCATCCTTGCACTCACATTTTCCAGTCAACTAATCCACGATAAGCATGGAATCCCCAAATATTTCCACCGTGTAAACTTTGACCTCCCTCAACAGTTGGATACCCTTTAAGATAGCTCGATACTCTGCTTGATTATTAGTGGCGGAAGCCTCAATCGGTAGAGAGAAATCATAATTTGCCCCCCGAGGTGATATGAGGATAATGCCAATTCCTGATCCAGCCCCACATGAAGATCCGTCAAATTATAAAGTCCACGGAGCTGGCTCGATGGTAGTAATGTCTAGTCCACAATGCTGGGCTACGAAGTCGGCCAATACTTGACCCATGACGGCCTTAGCCGATTCGTACCTCAAATCGGATTCCGAGAGGGTCAGAATCCATTTTCCAATCCTTCCCTTCAAGATCGGTAGTGATAACATATACTTGACGACATCATCCTTACACATGATCACACACTCCGCTGATAATAGGTAGTGTCTGAGTTTAGTGCAAGAAAAATATAGGCAAAGGCACAACCTTTCCACCGGAGAATACCTGGTTTCGGCATCCAAGAGCCTTCTGCTAACATAATAAATCACCCTTTCTTTTCCTTCGAACTCCTAGACTAGTGCCGAACCGATAGCTCGCTCATCAGCCGATAGATACAATCTGAAAGGTATATCAGTCTGCGGAAGAACCAACACGGGAGGGGACACCAGATATTGTTTGATATCATCTAACGCTCTCTGTTGTTTCTCACCCCAAACAAACTCTTGGTCGGGCTTCAATTTCAACAATGGGCTAAAAGCTTGAATGCGTCCAAACAAGTTTGATATGAATCTCCAAATGAAGTTGATCTTGCCGATTAAGGACTACAACTCAGTCTTGTCTTGTGGGGCCACAACTCTGTTGATGGCGGTTATGATCTTCTGGTTGATCTCGATGCCGCGCTCGTGGACCATGAAACCCAGAAACTGACCAGCCGAAACACCAAAAGCACACTTGTTCGGATTCATTTTCAACCCATGCTTCCTTGTGCACTCTAGCACTTTGCGCAAATCGGCCAAATGCTGTTGATGTCCCTTTGACTTGACAATGACATCATCGATGTAAATTTCTACTAGAACACCGATAAGCTTGTGGAATATATAATTCATGGCCCTCTGATATGTGGCTCCAGCATTTTTCAAATCGAAAGTCATGACTACCCATTCGAACAAACTGAGATGAAGGACACCTAAAGGCCATTTTGGAGATATCTTCTTCGGCCATTAATACTTGATTATATCCGGTGTTACCATCCATAAAGCTGATGACCTTGTGTCCTGCAGCAGCATCTATCAAAACATCGGTCGTCGGCATCGGGTATCCGTCCATCGGCGTAGCTTGGTTAAGATTTCTTAAATCAATGCAAACACGTAGTTTTCCATTTTTCTTGTAGACAGGAACAATATTAGAAATCCAATTGGCATATTGACATTGCCGAATGAATCCTGCTTCAATCAACCTCGTGATTTCGGCCTTTATATTAGGTAGAATTTTTGGATTACAACATCGTGTGAGCTGCTGATATGGTTAACCGGTGTTCGACAATCAATCGGTCTAGACCAGGCATTTCATGATACTCCCAAGCAAAGCAATCTTTAAATTCTCTTAACAAATCTACTAACTCGCGCTTATACTCAGTATCTAATTTAGCACTAATATACGTCGGTCTTGGCTTGTTACCATCTCCAAGGTCTACCATTTCTAATGAATCGGCCGACGTAAACCTGTGCCCAAGCTTTCCATCTTCTCGGGTGAACTTATCCATCAAGATGATTCTTCTGAGCCGACTGCTTGGATCGGCTGTAGACCGAAATCAGACACTTTCAAGAAGTCAGTATCCCAGGTCCTGCCAGATATGCATCTGACGTCTTCGTAGCTCCACTGTTGCACATCGGCTGCGGCAACTGTGGCGGAACCACCTCGGATTAGCTTGATTAAGCAGGGCATGTTGAGGGCATGCATATCTTCAAGCTCAGCTTGGTGCTCCTCTAGGTGGGCATTTGCAACGGCCAACTCCATTTCCACCTCCATTTTCTCCTCCGAGAGTTCGATCATGCCGTCCACGAGGTCGGCAACTTCTCCTTCCAGCTCGGAGATCCGGTCTTGCATGTCGTGGATCTGGATTCCCCGTTGGATCAGCTGGTAGGTTTGGCCTACCAGGTCTCTTCTAGCTGCCTGGAGGTACCCGTGGGTGTCTGCAGCCGTCCGGGCAAAGAGAGTCATGGCTCTTCCTTGGAGCTCTATCAGCCAGTAGAAAGCAGCCATGCAACGGACGTTGGTGGAGATGGTGACCATAGCACAGGTAGTGGCCAACACCTCGAGGTTTCCGATGCGGTCCAGCCAGGCCGGGTCCAACCGACTCCTGACGGGAAAAAGACCGATCGGGTCCAAGGTGATCTCCACAGGATGGAACTGACAGAACTGCGTGAGCAACTGGAGAGCGGCGGATTCCCACGTATCTTCCGGAGAAAGACCGTAGGCTATGATGCCCAGAGAGGGCCAGTCGGGCCGCACAAAAGGGGGTGGTACCAGTGCTTGCACCTGGCACGTCTGGATGCCCTGCTCCACATACAGCCGCCCAGAATACAGGGGTGGGGACTGATACCCAAACCATCTCAATGTATCCCACAAGATCGCGGGAAACCCCTCGAAATGTAGGCATGTTGATTGGAAGGTACCATCCGCTCCAAACACCACATGCCCGGGAGCAGCCATCTGGAACCAAGAAAACCGAAGCCACGTGAGATAACTCCGAGGATCAGGGGTCGGATGGAGAAGCAGAAGGGCTTAACCGAGAGCAACTAAGAGGAGCTAGAAATCCTTAGATCCAAAAGAACTCTGTCGGACAGGGTTGCTATTGAGAAGGGAACATTACAGATTTTTGTATGACACATGCACGGCCTACCGTACTCTTAACCAAAAACAACTGCCCGAACCTTGGGTCTTACGCGGTCAGCGCCGGTGACAAGGCAACAATATGTCTCTCCCTATATTATCTAGTTGGTTCTAGCAACGTCTTAACGAGCGCGGTTAGCAACCTGCAGAAAACACACACACGAACCTTTCGTGCCAGCACTCACGAAAGCGCTCCCAAACATTACCGTTCACTATAGGAACGGCACCCATGCGTTTAAGGCTGCATGGACAGCACTCAACCGTGGAAATAGGTTCCTTCCGAATAGAACCACATAACCCTTCGCATACTCGTGATGCGGCATCGGCACACGTATGATAGACGTGGCGAAACAACCGTGCCAATAGGTTCGTTGGAATCGAACCATATCAACCTTCGTATGGATCACATACGGAACCTGCGCACGTATAATAGACGTGGGCGAAAACAACCGCGAAGATAGGGTCCCTTGAATGGAACTCCCTATCAACCCTCGCATACTCGTGATGCGGAACTCGGCACACGTATAACAGACGTGGCGAAGTGCTGGAGGAGTTAGCAACATAACCAGATACTTATTTAGTCACCTAAAACAACCCCAAAATCCCCTAGGGCCTCTCGCACTAAGTCATCCTTAACGATCGTACGAGATTTTCGAAAGGTTCTTGCAACTTTTATATTTTCAAAGAAGTGTTTAGGGCTCATTGGGTTCTCTGATATGCTAAACTCGGCTCTGGTACCAAGCTGTGGCGGAACCACCTCGCATTAGCTTGATTAAGCAGGGTTAAGCCGCCTAACATGCGACACCACTGCCTAAACCAAGTTAATACGAAGTGCCATCGGATTTCGTCCGATTAAACCACTTAAGCAGGATCGAGTTCAGCAATCCACACGAAGGTCAATGGTTACAGAGAATACAACGAGTCCACGGTATTTTGAACAAGTTTTACTCATTTTGATCCCACCATAAAATCCAACATTAGGGTTTACAAATAAAGATCAACAGAGAAAGCTAGCGGAAGACTTCGTCGGGGTCGGACGTCTGGGCGAGGCCAACCAGAACATCACTGAATCCTCTCCTCGCCGTCCGAGGAGGGGTCCCACTCGACCGTCCAGCCTGGCGGGAGCTGGGGCGGCCAAGCGCCAACAAGGGAGGGGTCGGGAACTGCAACTTCACCTGAAAAACAGGAGCCACAACAAGGCTGAGCTACTAAGCTCAAAAGACTTAACCGGGGAGGAGCCAACTACTCTTCCAACTAGACATGCAAGGCTTCTTGGCTGAGGGGTTTGATTTGCCAAAAGCACTAAGTAACCTGTTTTCAAGTTTTAGCTCCGGTTCTATGTTTACTTACTAGTCTAGGTTGTGCAACCTATTCTAGGCAAACATCGAGCCAAACAAGTGTGTAGATAAAAACAACAACATTGCCATTATCAGATTCCTCATTTACTCAGGGTGACATAGCGATCAAGAAATCTCAGACTGTGAGAGGCAAACGAATCGATTCGAGTTCTTTAACCATGCATGGTGAACCTAGCCCCACGACATCCGCGCACCCGGAGGTCGCTTCCTGTGTCGGCCTTCCCCATCAATCCCCTAACCCGTGTCGGGCCCATTTCCTTTGGTGCAAGGTTCCACAGACCCGGTCTCTGCCATTCTGTGACCACGCTTTGCCACCACGTGCGACAACCAGCAGGGGAAACTCCGTTCCAAGAACAATGGGGCGACCACTCACGTCTAGGTTCAATCAGGTACTAGGCTTCCTCATCCCATACTAAGTATGAGGCTAGTACTTTCAAACACTTGATCACGAACACCACCACTGTCGGGCCTTAGCAAGTTTTCATAGACAGACGGGGCAACCATCCGACCACCAAAATGTTACCAAACCCTGCCCCGTCCACCGTCCTTATAGTTGTAGCAGAGAGTAAACATGCAACTCCTACAACTCGCGAGTGACAGGAGATCACTCGGCTTTTACCGTCTCCTATTTAAGCAATGCAGCTACTCGGTCCAACAGCTAGTGCTCATATCAAGGGTTACTAAGTCATGCATCTAGAGTTTCACACAACTCCTAAATGTAAATGCACAACATGCTATTCGGAAGGCATGTGCAAGTTTGACAAGAACACGTAGGATTTTCATGCAACCGGGGCTTGCCTGCAAACAAGGAAGGCTGGAACTGCTCGACTTCGGGGCCGGCTTCGACTTCCGCGGGCAGGATCTCGGCTACAGCTTCTTCTTCGGGCGTCGGGTGCAGCTCGTAGAAGCCGTCAGCGAGATGCAGCTCTACACGAATGCAATGCAAGGGTTAGCTTAAACGTTTTGATTTGACAGCAACACTGGCTCTCCTGAGCCCAGAAACTTGCGACAAAGAGCAGGAGGTGGAAGCTGTTTGAGAGAGCTGATGATGATCAACAGGTAAGGGTAGGAAGGAAACCAGTGGTCTGATCCTTGAACTAGAGGATGTGATCACTGGGATCCTCAGACGTAGGCGCTGAAGGGTTCCCACGTTTTACACATACACCCTCGAGTTGAAGAAAAAGATCACAGCCAAGCCCTCGGGCGAGGCGGATAAGGGTCGGCGAACAGACAGGGTCGGACGAGACGGAACTGGGGTCGGGCGGATAGGAGGGGTCGAGCGAAGCGGACTTAGGGTCGGCACTCACCTTCTTCCTGAAAAGAAAGCTTGGGGTCGGGAAGAGGCAGATTTGGGCGCGGAACTAAAGCTTCGAGCAGGGACTAAGACCGGTGATACTCCGGTGGCGGCGCTGCTTCTTGCGGATCACAAGAGAGCTCTACGCAGCACAAGGGAGCACGCTGCAGGTGACTTGGAGGAACTGAGAAGGAACTGGGAGAAGAACTTCTCAAGAACAGGATGGGTGGCGCTAGGAGCTTGAGCAGGGAGCTAGAGAAAGCTAAGGCAACAAAGGCGGAGGGAACTCCGGCAACGGGGGCATTCCTTTTATAGCTGCTGGAGCAGAGGAACGGAAACGTCGCGGAGAGAGAGAAGGGAAGCGGCGCGAAGGCCGGGGAGAAGCAATGGAGTGCTCTGCCATGGCGGCGATTGAGCAAACCGGGCGGTGCTGCAGAACTCTGGGGGGTGACGCCAGCGATCATTGCGCTACTCCGTCAGGGCGGCGTAGGCGCGGATAGACCGGTGGTTGAGATTTGGCGGAAAGCGGGCGTCGTCATGCGGGAGAGGTGATAGAAGCGACCGGTTAAATGGCGCTAGGATCGAGGGCGCACAGGTGGGAGAACAAGCGGACGCGGTGCGGGGAGAGAGCGCGGAACAACAGATTGTCGGGCAGCGTCTGACAGAGCGGGGAAAGGAACTGTCGCGGCCGCGGTCGGGGTTGGCGGTGGGGGAATCGTCGTGTAGCGACGACCGGGCGGCGCAACTGTTGCTGGAAAGGATGGAAAAGACGGGCGACATCGGTCTCCGGGGCCGGGATCTGGTATCGTGATGATGGGTGCGGGGAGCGAGGGTCTGCAGAAAGGGGTGCAGAGGGCTTCCGCTGCCATTGGGGAAAAGGGCGCGAGAACCCACTTGGTCGCTTGCCAGAGACAAAACTGAGCGGTGGCGTCGGAGAAGACGAGCCACGCGGCAGGAAAGCTCTGAGGCGGCCATGCAACTCGAGTGCGGCTGGCGCGGGGGATCTGGAAAAAGATCTCACGGGTCCACCGGGGAAAAGATCTGACGGTGAGGAAGATTAGCAGGATCCGACGGAGGGCTGAACTCGCCAGGGTCGGGAAAGGAACGAAGCGGTAGGGGTCGGATCTCAGGGGTCGGAACAGGCGGAAGACTGAGCACTTAGGTGCGGTCAACGGAACAACCGACCGAGGTTAAGGGCTGAGATCAAACCTAACTGGGAAAGGTTAGGGGTCGGTCGTTACAGCCTACCCCTCTTAAAAAGAATCTCGTCCCGAGATTCAAGATCAAGGGTGTGCTGTTCTCACCTCCTTGATGGGATAGAAAACCTGGAAAACGTTTGTTCAGATATTCTTCCATCTCCCATGTTGCTTCATCTTCAGTGTGGTTTCTCCAGAGGATCTTGTACATCTTTACCATTTGGCATCGGGTGTGCCTTTCCTTCTGGTCAAGAACTCGATCTGGGTACTCGGCGTAGGTCAGGTCGGGTTCTACTTGAAGCTGTTTTTGTTCTAGGATCTCTGCTGGAACTCGGACACATTTCTTCAGTTGAGACACATGGAAAACATCATGTATGGCTGATAGCTGCTCTGGGAGTTGGATCCTGTAAGCGACGGGTCCACATATCTCCACAATCTCATAAGGGCCAATGTAACGTGGAGCTAACTTGCCTTTTATTCCAAACCGCTGCACTCCTTTGGTTGGGGAGACTTTAAGGTACACATGATCACCAAGGTTGAACTGCAGGGGTCTCCTCCGTTGGTCAGAGTAACTCTTCTGCCGAGATTGGGCAGCCTTGAGATTAGCTTGAATTACCTTTACTTGCTCTTCGGCTTCTGCCACTAAGTCAGGGCCATAAACCTGTCTTTCTCCTGGTTGGGACCAGTTCAAGGGTGTCCTGCATCTTCGGCCGTACAGGGCCTCAAACGGTGCCATCTTCAAACTGGCCTGGTAGCTGTTATTGTAGGAGAACTCTGCTAAGGGCAGGCACTTATCCCAGTTCTTGTCATAGTGGATGACACAAGCTCTTAACATGTCTTCGAGGATCTGATTTACTCTCTCGGTTTGGCCATCGGTTTGGGGATGATACGTTGAGCTTCGGATGAGCCGGGTGCCCATGGATGTTTGTAATTGCTCCCAAAAACGTGCCACAAACTGAACTCCTCTGTCTGAGACTATAGTCTTGGGTACACCGTGTAGAGAAACGATACGGTCGAGGTACAACTCTGCATATTGCTTGACTGTGTAGGTGGTACGAACAGGAAAGAAATGTGCCGTCTTGGTCAGACGGTCCACTATAACCCAGATAGAATCATACCGTTGAGCTGTAAGGGGTAACCCAACTATGAAGTCCATGCTGATGTCTTCCCACTTCCAAGAGGGAATAGGTAGCGGCTGCAAGGTTCCTGCTACCTTCAAGTGACTGGCCTTGACACGTTGACAAGTGTCGCATTCTGAAACATAACGAGCTATCTCCGATTTCATCCCACTCCACCAAAAGGTCTGACGGAGATCGTGGTACATCTTGTTGCTGCCAGGGTGGATTGAGAACTTGGAAAGATGAGCTTCATCTAGGATCTGCCTCCTCAACTCAGGGTCGGCGGGCACTACTAGCCGGTTTCCATAGTACACACCTCCCGTTTGGTCCTGCCGGAAAAGCTTATATCCCTCGTCCTTTACCGAGACCTTACTATATGATCCGTTTTACTTCTTCATCCTTAGCTTGTGCTGACCGAATCCGGTCCTCCAAAACTGAGTCAAGGATGATGTGATCAAGGGTTCCATGGGGAACAAGCTCTAGACTTAGTTTTCCCATCTCGTGACACAAAGTGTTGGTGAAGGCTGTTGACAACAAGCAGTTGCAACGAGGTTCTCGACTGAGGGCATCGGCCACCACATTGGCCTTGCCAGGATGATAGTGTACTTCCAAGTCATAATCCTTTATCAACTCCAGCCATCTTCTCTGACGCATGTTGAGATCGGCTTGCGTGAAGATGTACTTGAGGCTCTTGTGGTCGGTGTAGATGTTGCAGTGAGCTCCCATTAAGTAGTGCCTCCATATCTTCAAGGCATGTATCACTGCTGCCAGCTCAAGGTCATGGGTCGGGTAGTTCAGCTCATGAGGTCGCAACGCACGTGAGGCATAGGCAATGACTCGGCTGTCTTGCATAAGAACACATCCGAGCCCAGTGCCAGAGGCGTCACAGTATACGTCATACGGCCTAGAGGGGTCGGGTTGAGCCAAAACTGGGGCGGTGGTTAACAAGTGCTTCAGGGTTTTGAAAGCTTCTTCGCACTTGGTGTCCCACACAAACTTGGCCTCTTTCTTCAACAACTCGGTCATCGGCTTAGCTAGTTTGGAGAAATCCGGTATAAAACGCCGATAGTAACCTGCCAGTCCGAGGAAACTCCGGATCTGGTGTACCGAGACAGGAGACATCCATTCCATGACCTCTTGCACCTTACTGGGATCCACGGCAATACCGTCCTTGGAGATAGTGTATCCCAAAAACTTGACACTATCCAACCAAAACTCACACTTGGAGAACTTTGCATAAAGCTGGTGATCTCTCAGTCGCTGAAGAACTATATGAAGATGGTTGGCATGCTCTTCCTTGTCCTTTGAGTACACTAGGATATCATCAATGAACACCACTACAAACTTGTCCAGCTCGGGCATAAACACCGAGTTCATGAGGTACATGAAGTAAGCGGGTGCATTGGTGAGCCCAAAGGACATGACTAGGTACTCATACAGTCCATATCTGGTGGAGAAAGCTGTCTTGGGTATGTCACAAGGTCGAATCTTGATTTGGTGATAACCAGAACAAAGATCGATCTTGGAGAACACTTTTGCTCCGGCTAACTGGTCGAACAAGACATCAATGCGGGGCAGTGGGTACTTATTCTTGACTGTTACCGCATTGAGGGGTCGGTAATCCACACACATCCGTAAACTGCCGTCTTTCTTCTTCACAAACAGGGCGGGGCAACCCCAAGATGACGTACTGGGTCAAATGAAGCCCTTTTCCAACAGATCATGCAACTGGGTCTTCAATACTGCTAACTCGGCGGGTGGCATCCGATAGGGTCTCTTAGATATCGGAGCTGTGCCAGGAACCAACTCTATAGAAAACTCCACTTCTCTGTCAGGTGGCATGCTTGGCAAGTCTTCTGGAAACACATCTGGGTACTCACAGATAACAGGGAGGTCTTCTAAACGGGTTCCCAAGAGAGAAAAGGCACAAGGAGTCAAAGACTCAGGATGGGTCAAGGATAGGGTAGCACTGCCATGAGAGGGCGAGCTGAAGAAAAGAGATCGGGCTGAGGTATCTAAAACAACACGATGTCGGGCCATCCAACCCATGCCAAGGATGACGTCTAGGCCTTCGAGGTCAAGGATGATAAGGTTTTCCTTGAAGAGGGTGGGGCCTAGCTGGAGAGGTACAAGAATAACGACCTGATCCGACGTTATCCTTCCTCCAGGAGTGGCGATCACATAGGGTTCCTTAGTGTGACCTACACTTAGCCCACACCTTTCCCTTGCCTTACTCCCGATAAAGCTATGGGAGGCTCCCGAATCAAACAACACCACAACAGCTTGATTTAAAACAAGAAAAGTACCCGTCATCACTGACGCACCTTCGGGAAGTTCGGTCAAGATGGTGTAGTTGAGTCGGCCTTGTCAGACTTGCACCTTGGGCCTTCTTCCTCTGGCTGCCATGGGGTTCTGGCCTTGCTGCTGAGTCTTGCTCCTGGGGCAGTCCCTTGCAAAATGTCCCTCATTGCCGCAGGTAAAACATCTGTTACTGGCTGCCGGACGAGGTGGCGTTGGCAAGGTCGGCCGGGGTACTTGCGGTTGGGAACCTGGGAAACTGGGCATTGTTGCCGACGGGGGTCGGGCGATCCATTTCCCTGACTGTTGGGGTCGGCCAGGGGCTTGTGGAGGGATCATCCGAAACCTTCGGGCTGGCGGGCTCGGAAGAGCCACAGAGGCTTTCCTCTTCTGGTCGGCCTTGAGAGCTTGCATGCAATCCTCCTGGGAGATGGCCAGATTGACCAACTCGTTATAGGTGTCCACCCGGATGGGGTTCAGCCTTTCCCTGAGCTCCAAGCTCAGTCCTCGGCGGAATCTGTCCCGCTTCTTCTCATCGGTGTCCGCGTGATATCCCGCATAACGGCACAGGTCATTGAACGCCTGGGCGTAGTGCAGCACATCCCGAGTTCCCTGGGTGAGGGCCAGAAACTCGTTGAGCTTTCGCTCCAGGAGACCTTCAGGAATGTGATGCGCCTTGAACGCCGTCTTAAACTCGTTCCAACTGACCACGTGGCCAGCAGGTAGCATGGCATGGTAGTGCTCCCACCAAAGCCGTGCGGAACCACGCAGCTGCTGAGCTGCGAACCGCGCCTTGTTGTTGTCAAGGCATGGAGCGGTAAGGAGCTCGAACTTGGACTCGATCGTACGAACCCATGCATCGGCGTCGAGCGGTTCTTGGGTCTTTTGGAACAGCGGGGGCTGCGTCCCCAGAAAGTCCTCATATCTTGCGATATGCTGCTGCTGCTGTGCTCTACCACCATGTGGCTGTTGTTGTCCTTGCACCAGATGCCTGAGCAGCTCGGTTTGAGTTGCTAGGATTGCCTCCAATGGCGATGGTGGCGGGGGCGGGGGAAGATCCTAGCGCTGGTCACTGCTGCTGGGCATAGTTCCAGACCTCGTGCGGTGTGCCATCTGCAAGAGTTAACGCCCCATCAATGTCATAACCTTAGGTGTACTCCAACGAATGGGAACGTATGAATTAAATCCTTTAATGCGACTCTTGCCAATGGTGTATCACACGTCCTCATAGAGGAAGCACATTCCTCCCATTTTCATCATAGATAGCCCTTACTTGCCCTGGTACTCCACCTTCGGTACCCACACCACATACAGACTCCTAGGGTCTGATCCACTCGAACCAAGGGGTCGGATACGATCTGTACTCGAAGAGGGTCGGACAAGGCGGTAACTGCCTTAAGGGTCGGCGCACTCTAGCTCGCAAACTAGGGTCGGCCAACTGAACAGGCTTCCCGAAAACAACACAGGGTTACGGCACCACTCACTCAACCTTAGCATCCACACCATACGAAAAGGATAAACACTGCACTGCACTGGGTAGACTTTATACACAACGACGTTTCAACACAGGAAGTACTCAACTCAAGGCTAACCTATTACAACTTTCCAAAATTTAGGCTGCCGAGGAGTACAACAAAAGAAAGAAGGTTCCCTGAGAACCTTTAAGCTACCACTGGACACTATGAGTCGGAGGAGGGGCGCCATCTTCTTCTATGTCCATGCTGGACGCTCCCTCGTCTTCCTCAGGGTCCTCCTGAGCTTCAAGCTGCATGTTGAGGGCATGCATATCTTCAAGCTCAGCTTGGTGCTCCTCTAGGTGGGCATTGGCAACGGCCAACTCCATTTCCACCTCCATTTTCTCCTCCGAGAGTTCGATCATGCCGTCCACGAGGTCGGCAACTTCTCCTTCCAGCTCGGAGATCCGGTCTTGCATGTCGTGGATCTGGATTCCCCATTGGATCAGCTGGTAGGTTTGGCCTACCAGGTCTCTTCTAGCTGCCTAGAGGTACCCGTGGGTGTCTGGAGCCGTCCGGGCAAAGAGAGTCATGGCTCTTCCTTGGAGCTCTATCAGCCAGTAGAAAGCAGCCATGCAACGGACGTTGGTGGAGATGGTGACCATAGCACAGGTAGTGGCCAACACCTCGAGGTTTCCGATGCGGTCCAGCCAGGCCGGGTCCAACCGACTCCTGACGGGAAAAAGACCGATCGGGTCCAAGGTGATCTCCACAGGATGGAACTGACAGAACTACGTGAGCAACTGGAGAGCGGCGGATTCCCACGTATCTTCCGGAGAAAGACCGTAGGCTATGATGCCCAGAGAGGGCCAGTCGGGCCGCACAAAAGGGGGTGGTACCAGTGCTTGCACCTGGCATGTCTGGATGCCCTGCTCCACATACAGCCGCCCAGAATACAGGGGTGGGGACTGATACCACAACCATTTCAATGTATCCCACAAGATCGCGGGAAACCCCTTGAAATGTAGGCATGTTGATTGGAAGGTACCGTCCGCTCCAAACACCACATGCCCGGGAGCAGCCATCTGGAACCAAGAAAACCGAAGCCATGTGAGATAACTCCGAGGATCAGGGGTCGGATGGAGAAGCAGAAGGGCTTAACCGAGAGCAACTAAGAGGAGCTAGAAATCCTTAGATCCAAAAGAACTCTGTCGGACAGGGTTGCTGTTGAGAAGGGAACATTACAGATTTTTGTATGACGCATGCACGGCCTACCGTACTCTTAACACAAATCAACTGCTCGAACCTTGGGTCTTACGCGGTCAGCGCCGGTGACAAGGCAACAATACGTCTCTCCCTATATTATCTAGTCGGTTCTAGCAACGTCTTAACGAGCGCGGTTAGCAACCTGCAGAAAACACACACACGAACCTTTCGTGCCAGCACTCACGAAAGCGCTCCCAAACATTACCGTTCACTATAGGAACGGCACCCATGCATTTAAGGCTGCATGGACAGCACTCAACCGTGGAAATAGGTTCCTTCCGAATAGAACCACATAACCCTTCGCAGACTCGTGATGCGGCATCGGCACACGTATGATAGACGTGGCGAAATAACCGTGCCAATAGGTTCGTTGGAATCGAACCATATCAACCTTCGTATGGATCACATACGGAACCTGCGCACGTATAATAGACGTGGGCGAAAACAACCGCGAAGATAGGGTCCCTTGAATGGAACTCCCTATCAACCCTCGCATACTCGTGATGCGGAACTCGGCACACGTATAATAGACGTGGCGAAGTGCTGGAGGAGTTAGCAACATAACCAGATACTTATTTAGTCACCTAAAACAACCCCAAAATCCCCTAGGGCCTCTCGCACTAAGTCATTCTTAACGATCGTACGAGATTTTCGAAAGGTTCTTGCAACTTTTATATTTTCAAAGAAGTGTTTAGGGCTCATTGGGTTCTCTGATATGCTAAACTCGGCTCTGGTACCAAGCTGTGGCGGAACCACCTCGCATTAGCTTGATTAAGCAGGGTTAAGCCGCCTAACATGCGACACCACTGCCTAAACCAAGTTAATACGAAGTGCCGTCGGATTTCGTCCGATTAAACCACTTAAGCAGGATCGAGTTCAGCAATCCACACGAAGGTGAATGGTTACGGAGAATACAACGAGTCCACGGTATTTTGAACAAGTTTTACTCATTCTGATCCCACCATAAAATCCAACATTAGGGTTTACAAATAAAGATGAACAGAGAAAGCTAGCGGAAGACTTCGTCGGGGTCGGACGTCTGGGCGAGGCCAACCAGAACATCACTGAATCCTCTCCTCGCCGTCCGAGGAGGGGTCCCACTCGACCGTCCAGCCTGGCGGGAGCTGGGGCGGCCAAGCGCCAACAAGGGAGGGGTCGGGAACTGCAACTTCACCTGAAAAACAGGAGCCACAACAAGGCTGAGCTACTAAGCTCAAAAGACTTAACCGGGGAGGAGCCAACTACTCTTCCAACTAGACATGCAAGGCTTCTTGGCTGAGGGGTTTGATTTGCCAAAAGCACTAAGTAACCTATTTTCAAGTTTTAGCTCCGGTTCTATGTTTACTTACCAGTCTAGGTTGTGCAACCTATTCTAGGCAAACATCGAGCCAAACAAGTGTGTAGATAAAAACAACAACATTGCCATTATCAGATTCCTCATTTACTCAGGGTGACATAGCGATCAAGAAATCTCAGACTGTGAGAGGCAGACGAATCGATTCGAGTTCTTTAACCATGCATGGTGAACCTAGCCCCACAACATCCGCGCACCCGGAGGTCGCTTCCTGTGTCGGCCTTCCCCATCAATCCCCTAACCCGTGTCAGGCCCATTTCCTTTGGTGCAAGGTTCCACAGACCCGGTCTCTGCCGTTCTGTGACCACGCTTTGCCACCACGTGCGACAACCAGCAGGGGAAACTCCGTTCCAAGAACAATGGGGCGACCGCTCACGTCTAGGTTCAATCAGGTACTAGGCTTCCTCATCCCATACTAAGTATGAGGCTAGTACTTTCAAACACTTGATCACGAACACCACCACTGTCGGGCCTTAGCAAGTTTTCATAGACAGACGGGGCAACCATCCGACCACCAAAATGTTACCAAACCCTGCCCCGTCCACCGTCCTTATAGTTGTAGCAGAGAGTAAACATGCAACTCCTACAACTCGCGAGTGACAGGAGATCACTCGGCTTTTACCGTCTCCTATTTAAGCAATGCAGCTACTCGGTCCAACAGCTAGTGCTCATATCAAGGGTTACTAAGTCATGCATCTAGAGTTTCACACAACTCCTAAACGTAAATGCACAACATGCTATTCGGAAGGCATGTGCAAGTTTGACAAGAACACGTAGGATTTTCATGCAACCGGGGCTTGCCTGCAAACAAGGAAGGCTGGAACTGCTCGACTTCGGGGCCGGCTTCGACTTCCGCGGGCAGGATCTCGGCTACAGCTTCTTCTTCGGGCGTCGGGTGCAACTCGTAGAAGCCGTCAGCGAGATGCAGCTCTACACGAATGCAATGCAAGGGTTAGCTTAAACATTTTGATTTGACAGCAACACTGGCTCTCCTGAGCCCAGAAACTTACGACAAAGAGCAGGAGGTGGAAGCTGTTTGAGAGAGCTGATGATGATCAACAGGTAAGGGTAGGAAGGAAACTAGTGGTCTGATCCTTGAACTAGAGGATGTGATCACCGGGATCCTCAGACGTAGGCGCTGAAGGGTTCCCACGTTTTACACATACACCCTCGAGTTGAAGAAAAAGATCACAACCAAGCCCTCGGGCGAGGCGGACAAGGGTCGGCGAACAGACAGGGTCGGACGAGACGGAACTGGGGTCGGGCGGATAGGAGGGGTCGGGCGAAGCGGACTTAGGGTCGGCACTCACCTTCTTCCTGAAAGGAAAGCTTGGGGTCGGGAAGAGGCAGATTTGGGCACGGAACTAAAGCTTCGAGCAGGGACTAAGACCGGCGATACTCCGGCGGCGGCGCTGCTTCTTGCGGATCACAAGAGAGCTCTACGCAGCACAAGGGAGCACGCTGCTGGTGACTTGGAGGAACTGAGAAGGAACTGGGAGAAGAACTTCTCAAGAATAGGATGGGTGGCGCTAGGAGCTTGAGCAGGGAGCTAGAGAAAGCTAAGGCAACAAAGGCGGAGGGAACTCCGGCAACGGGGGCATTCCTTTTATAGCTGCTGGAGCAGAGGAACGGAAACGTCATGGAGAGAGAGAAGGGAAGTGGCGCGAAGGCCGGGGAGAAGCAATGGAGTGCTCTGCCGTGGCGGCGATTGAGCAAACCGGGCGGTTCTGCAGAACTCCGGGGGTGACGCCAGCGATCATTGCGCTACTCCGTCAAGGCAGCGTAGGCGCGGATAGACCGGTGGTTGAGATTCGGCGGAAAGCGGGCATCGTCGTGCGGGAGAGGTGATAGAAGCGACCGGTTAAACGGTGCTAGGATCGAGGGCGCACAGGTGGGAGAACAAGCGGACGCGGCGCGGGGAGAGAGCGCGGAACAACAGATTGTCGGGCAGCGTCTGACAGAGCGGGGAAAGGAACTGTCGCGGCCGCGGTCGGGGTTGGCGGTGGGGGAATCGTCGTGTAGCGACGATCGGGCGGCGCAACTGTTGCTGGAAAGGACGGAAAAGATGGGCGACATCGGTCTCCGGGCCGGGATCTGGTATCGTGATGATGGACGCGGGGAGCGAGAGTCTGCAAAAAGGGGTGCAGAGGGCTTCCGCTGCCATTGGGGAAAAGGGCGCGGGAACCCACTTGGTCGCTTGCCAGAGACAAAACTAAGGGGTGGCGTCGGAGAAGACGAGCCACGCGGCAGGAAAGCTCTGAGGCGGCCATGCAACTCGAGTGCGGCTGGCGCGGGGGATCTGGAAAAAGATCTCACGGGTCCACCGGGGAAAAGATCGGACGGTGAGGAAGATTAGCAGGATCCGACGGAGGGCTGAACTCGCCAGGGTCGGGAAAGGAACGAAGCGGTAGGGGTCAGATCTCAGGGGTCGGAACTGGCAGAAGACTGAGCACTTAGGTGCGGTCAACGGAACAACCGACCGAGGTTAAGGGCTGAGATGAAACCTAACTGGGAAAGGTTAGGGGTCGGTCGTTACAGCAACGCTATAAGAGGACTCGGCGGTGACCAGTTCGATCGTGTCGCCGATCCACTGGATGAGGCATTGGTGCATTGTAGACGGGATGCAGCAGTTCGCGTGGATCCAGTCTCGCATAAGTAGCATATTATAGGACCCTTTACCATTAATGACAAAGAAAGTGGTGGGTAGGGTCTTACTACCGATAGTGAGGTCGATGCAGAGTGCCCCCCGGGCTGGGGATATGTTGCCTTCGAAGTCCTTGAGCATCATGTCCTTCTTGATCTAGTCTTCTCCCCTCTTGCCAAGTTTCCAGAACATGGCATATGGCATGATGTTCACCGCCGCGCCTCCATCTACCAACAGCTTGGTAACAGGTCTGCCATCGACTTGCCCTTTGAGGAACAACACCTTGAGATGCTAGCGTTTTTCATCTTCTGGTTTTTGAAAAGTAGCGGTCATTGGCTCCAAAGCCAACTGTGCCATTCGCTCTTCTGCCTCTATTACGTTATCGCGGTCAGCGGGAGCCATGAACTCCATTGGTAAGATGAATACCATGTTAACGTCGGCAGCCGGACCTTGGTTGCCGGTTTCTTCATTGGCTTTTCTTCTAGGGCGCCAAACTTGAGATTTGACTCCTTTCTTATCCAACGCCTGCCTCTATTCTTCTTCTTGTTGTTCCCATTGGCACAAACACTGGACCCTTCTCCTCTGGGATTTGGTCAAACCATCCAAGCACCATCAGGGGTTCACTGGTTTACCCGGCGGCTTCGTACGTTCCCAACCCGGCTCTCGTGTCGGGCATGCACCCCAGGCCCACGAGTAGACCTTGGACGGCCTACTAAGGGACGTACTCGGATATGATCAGGACAAAGGGATAGGCGTATCCCACTCGGACTAGTCAAGTATGTGTATGGAAACTACTCGGGTCATGCCGAGTAGAACTCTGTAACTGTACTCGACTAGGACTCGAACTTGTAACCCTGCCCTCCTGTGTATATAAGGGCGGACAAGGACCCCCCTCGAACAAGAACAACTCCAGTTCATCCAAGACCAATACAAACAAATACACAGGACGTAGGGCATTACGCGATCTAGCAGCCCGAACCTGTCTAAATCATGTTCCTTATGTCACCATTGATTCCTTGATTCTCGACGATCCTTACCGCACAAAAGACCACCTAGGGTACCCCCTAGGCGGGTTGCTAGTCTAAAACACCGACAGCTGGTGCGCCAGGTAGGGGAACTCGTCAAGTTTCTCAGCGCGAACTCAATGGCAACGGTCGTCATCAAGCCCGTCTTCACCATTGAAGTGGGCGCAACCTTCATTTTTGGATCCTGGCTCTACATCGCCGATGGCGCTGGTTCGTTCTGGCGCCAGATCATCAACGCGGATGGGAAGAAATCGGAGAGTTTGATCAGAAAAAACTAAGATTTCAAAGTCAACAACCTCGAGTTCGACTTTGGGTTGGACTCGACTTCGGTTTGGACTAGTCGGTCCCAGTCAGCTTTGACTCCACGACGGCTTTCAATTGGACGCCGCAACGCAGGCGAAGTATACCAGAGTTTCCTTACTTGAATTCAACTCGAACTCAAAAACGACAAGGACGACGATTCCAACTTGGTCTATCTTCCAGAGATAGCATTATCAGGACCAGCCCAAGGTCTGGTAATAACTACAACACCACAAGGCAGATTTGTACATTGGCCAGGTTTGAGAGCATCTCTTCTTGCCCGCAATTACGAGTCACGCCTTGTCGCTCATATAAACAACCTCCCATATCAAGAGGGTGTCCCACTCACTTCCAACTGCGAGGAAAGTTCCACAGAGATTGCAACATCAAGCTCTGGAAGCTACTACCCAGACAAGGAAGTTTTTGTTATTACTCAAAATAACAACCCGGGTACTAGGCAGAACAGAACCCCCAGGCGGTTAGCACAACTCGACAACATCTCGGAGGACGAGTCTACAGCTGACGCTCCCGAGAATGAAACCTCCGACCAAAGGAATCAAAGAAGGATGCGCAACACTACTCGGGCTGAGCAACGGCAGACAATGGCTACAAACTTCCCCATCACAAACCTCGAAAGAGCATTCGACGCAGTACAAGCTCAAGAGCACAATACTCCACTTGCGGCAATCACCTCTATCAATCTTTTAACAACGTTAATTGTCCAAAGACAGGGACAATGAGGCCACAACTCAGCTCGTGCAGCGCGGCAACGGACTAATCGCACAACTCGCGGAGCAAGCTTACAAGCTACTCGACAAAGAATCACCAATTCCATCTATTCCTCGCATCACAGCTCATCAGTAAGGCAGTAGAGGTGCTGCAGCCAACAACAACGATGCTCCAAGAAATGATAATGAAGTCGTTGTTGGGATACGAGGTAGGCTATACTAGCGCAAAACAAAATTTTCCACCGCGTAAACCAGGAAAACTGCCGTATAAGGATCACGGGATTACCACTCGACGCACTAATGCGGAAGATATAGAGTCGTGTCGATGCAGCGAAGTCGATCAGCATAGTCGAACTCGTAGTCGATCACGTCGACGTCCAGCAGCTCCTCAGCAGCCTGTCCATGTGCAGCAAGATCATCCTCGTGCCGCGGCTCATCGTGGCTCATTGTCAGCTCATCGTGGCTCATCGGCGGCTCGTCCA
The DNA here is from genome assembly GCF_000263155.2 of Setaria italica. Classification (NCBI taxonomy): domain Eukaryota; kingdom Viridiplantae; phylum Streptophyta; class Magnoliopsida; order Poales; family Poaceae; genus Setaria; species Setaria italica. The sequence continues at coordinate 23,306,486 of NC_028457.1, forward strand.
AGTGCTGCAGGCGCAACACCTCCAAGGTATCCACACGTGCAAGGAGGAAGCGTCACAAGCCGGACTACTAGATCCGCGAGTTGCAACAGGTGAGGGCGTGGGAGGCGCGACAGATGTGTTTCGCCAAAAGGTGTAAACCCTAGGGTGCCCCCACCCCTCTATTTATAGAGGTTCCTAACGGGCCTCTAGGTCCAAGGCCCATTAGTACTTCTAAACCTAATCCAACTCGGATCACATCCGAATTGGGCTTTCAGCCCCTTAAGTGTGTGACCCTATGGGTTCGGATACGTATAGACATGGCCCGAGTACTCCTACTCGGCCCAATAGTCACTGGCGGCCTCGAGCAAGATGTGCCAACTCCTATACACACACGAAGATCATATCAGACGAACCATCACAACATTATATACATGCTATTCCCTTTGCCTTACGATATTTGGTCTAGCTTCAAGCCAACCGCTCTTTCTCGATCCTGTGATTCGGAATCCCTTTGTAGGTTAACTCTTAACCGTACGTAGCATGGCCATGCATTTTCGAATCCGATCACTCGAGGGGCCTAGAGATATCACTCTCAATCAGAGAGGGGTAAATCCTATCTTGATTGACCATGTCTCACAGCATGCTTCTTGACAAACCCGAAAGCTACCCTTTTAACTACCATGTCACGATGTAGCATTTGATAGCCCCTAAGTAAGTCGATCCACATCTTGAGTACATGCGACAATCTCAGGTCTAAGGATAAAGCGTACATGTTGTGCAAAGAGAGAACTACTTCTCATGTTGGGTCAATCCTAGCACATGTCTCCACATGTGCCCACATTATTAGTTTAATATCTCCATGTCCATGACTTGTGAAACATAGTCATCAACTAATACATGTGCTAGTCTAATTTTCATGTGTGTCCTCACATGAACTCCGACTAGGGATGACTTTAGAATAACCATACAAGTAAAGAGTTTCACATATAATTCACATAATTGCAAATCAATTCAAGTAACCTTTAATGGATATTTAATGAACACAATATACAAATCATGGATACAAATGGAATATCATCATCTCTATGATTGCCTCTAGGGCATACCTCCAATAGTCGTCAACCAGCCTCGACAACACAGCCAAGGCCCAAGCAAACACAATGCCCTAACACGCCATAAGGATGTTGGAGAGACCAGCTGCACCAACTCAGTAAAAAGTATTTGCCCCACTCGGAAGAACTACGAAGTCTCAAACTTCAGTGATCTATGAGAAATACTCAACAGTCAACGCGAGTGAGAAGTCGACAACTACAACCATTTTCCTGCTTTCACAAATCGGGTAATGAAGAAAAGACTACCCAAGAAGTTCAAACCAATAGGAATCACCAAGTATGATGGCAAGCAAGACCCTATTCAATGGCTACGATGTTACTCGGTAGCAGTCCAGGCAGTCGGGGGCAATAATGACACCAAAGTCATTCACTTCCCCATATGCATGGAACCCGCCCCGCTGACATGGCTTGAGTCACTCAAACCCAGGTCAATTGACTCTTGGGCAGATCCGACAAAGGCTTTCACAACCAACGACGCCGGCTCCATGGCTAGACCAGGCAACAAGATCGACTTGAGCCAAATTAAGCAAAAAGAAGGCGAAACCTTACGCGACTACTTGCGACGGTTCTTCGAAAAGAAGGCAACCATAGTCGACATTTCAGAAACAGACGTCATCGAGTGCTTCCAAAACGGGCTCTATGATCGACGAACATACCAAGACTTCGGTCGACGATGACCAGCTAATGTCAAAGAGCTTAAAGTTATGGTACAACAGTGGGTAGATGAAGAAGACAAAGAGCGAGAACGGTTTGGCTCCCACCGCAACCGTGGACACGACAACAACAACACCAATGACCAGGATAGAACTCAACACAATGATACTCAAAACAACTTTTCGAGTAATCACAACCACAAAAGGAAGCCCGACAACACTATTTCTGCCATGACCAACTCTGGGAAAAAGGGATCCCGCAAAAACGATGAAGGGCCGACCTTCACCAAACTACTCAAAAAGCAGTGCCCATGGCACCCGACTAGCAAACACTCGGCAATAGACTGCTACAGCATGCGCCGAGTAATGCAAGATTTGCCCGCACCACCACCCCCTGAAGAGTACACCAAGAAAAAGGATAAGGGCAAGAACAAAGTCCACAACGAAGAAGAAGAAGAAGACGACTTCCAGACCGCCTCTAAAACATTCAACGTCATCTTTGGTGGAATCCCAAGCACCGCATCCAAGCGAGCCAACAAACTCGTACTCAGAGAGATCATGACCATCGAACCCAAAGACCCAACACCACTAAAGTGGTCAGAAGTGCCCATATCCTTCAGCAGAAAGGACCAATGGACCAAGTTCTCAGAACCAGGTCGGTTCCCCCTAGTACTCGATCCCGTTGTGGCAGGCTCAAAGCTAACCAAAGTACTCATCGACGGCGGAAGTGGACTCAACGTCATTTTCACCAAAACATTGAAGAAGATGTGCCTCGACATTACAGAAATGCTTACTCCAACAGATTCACCCTTCTACGGCATCGTATCTAGCAATGCAGCTATACCACTAGGACAAGTCATCCTCCTAGTCACCTTTGGAACCAAGGAACACTACCGTACCGAGTACATCAGATTTGAAGTCGCTGACTTTGAGACATCTTACCATGCCATACTCGGAAGGCCAGCACTCACCAAGTTTATGGCCATACCACACTACGTTTACTTGATACTCAAAATGCCAAGCCCCAAGGGCGAGTTGACACTACGGGGAGATCTACGGCGATCCTACAAATGCGACACCGAAGCTGTATAAATCGCCGCGACTTCTCAAGCACCTAGTCCCATGCAACAAGTCTTCACAGCTTCAATGAAGTTCCATCCAGCCGAACTCGAGATCCTAGAAAACAAGTCAGGGTCTACAAAGGTGAAACCCGCAAGCGAGCAAGACTTCAAACCAGTCGATCTCCAGACGGGTGACCCTTCCAAGATAGCCTGATTGGAACAGGGATAGACCCTGTTGGGATACGAGGTAGGCTACACTAGCGCAATTCAAAAATTCTACCGCGTATAACCAGGAAGAACTGTCGTATAAGGATCACGGGATTACCACTCGACGCACTACTGGTGCGGAAGATGTAGATATGCGTCGATGCAGTGAAGATGATCATGTAGTCGTACATAGTCGATCAACGTAGTCGTACGTAGTCGATCACGTCCAGCAGCTCCTCAGCAGCTCGTCCACGTGCAGCAAGATCGCCTTCGGTACCGTGGCTCGTCGTTGGCTCGTCGTGGCTCGTCGGCGGCTCGTCGGCGGCTCGTCCAAGTGCTGCAGGCGCAACACCTCCAAGGTATCCACACATGCAGGGAGGAAGCGTCGCAAGCCGGACTGCTAGATCCGCGAGTTGCAACAGGCGAGGGCGTGGGAGGAGCGGCAGGTGTGTTTCGCCAAAAAGGTGTGAACCCTAGGGCGTCCCCACCCCTCTATTTATAGAGGTTCCTGATGGGCCTCTGGATCCGAGGCCCATTAGTACTTCTAAACCTAATCCAACTCGGATCAGATCCGAATTGGGCTTCCAGCCCCTTAAGTGTGTGACCCTATGGGTTCGGATACGTATAGACATGGCCCGAGTACTCCTACTCGGCCCAATAGTTGGTAGCAGCCTCTAGCAAGACGTGCCAACTCCTATACGCACACGAAGATCATATCAGATGAACCATCACAACATAATATACATGCTATTCCCTTTGCCTCACGATATTTGGTCTAGCTTCAAGCCGACCGCTCTTTCTCGATCCTGTGCTTCGGAATCCCTTTGTAGGTTAACTCTTAACCGTACGTAGCATGGCCATGCATTTTCGGATCCGATCACTCGAGGGGCCCAGAGATATCACTCTCAATCAGAGAGGGGCAAATCCCATCTTGATTGACCATGTCTCATAGCATGCTTCTTGACAAACCCGAAAACTACCTTTATAACTACCCTGTTACGGCGTAGCGTTTGATAGCCCCTAAGTAGGTTGATCCACACCTAGAATACATGCGACAATCTCAGGTCTAAGGACAAAGCGTATATGTTGTTTAAAGAGAGAACTACTTCTCGTGTTGGGTCAGTCCCAGCACATGTCTCCACATGTGTCCACATTATTAGTTCAACATCTCCATGTCCATGACTTGTGAAACATAGTCATCAACTAATACATGTGCTAGTTTAATATTCATGTGTGTCCTCACATGAACTCCGACTAGGGACAACTTTAGAATAACCATACAAGTAAAGAGTTTCACATACAATTCACATAATTGCAAATCAATTCAAGTAGCCTTCAATGGATATTCAATGAACACAACATACAAATCATGGATACAAATGGAATATCATCATCTCTATGATTGCCTCTAGGGCATACCTCCAACAGTCTCCCACTTGCACTAGAGTCAATCTAGAAGGTACCTAATACCCATAGCTCTTACATGCGCATCATGCTTAGCCTGCGGGAGTGGTTTTATCAACGGATCAGAAATGTTCAGATCTGTGTGTATTTTGCATATCTTGATCTCACCCCGGTTAATGAAGTCTCGAATGAGATGAAATCGCCGCATTACGTGTTTGTTCTTCTGGTGGTTCCTTGGCTCCTTTGCTTGTGCAATTGCCCCATTGTTATCACAGTAGAGATTCAATGGGCTGGACGCATTCGGGCACCAAGCTCAATGAGGAAATTCCTTATCCAAACACCTTCCTTCGCGGCTTCGGCCGAAGCCGCGATGTACTCGGCTTCTGTCGTAGAATCGGCCACCGTCACCTGCTTGGAACTCTTCCAACTAACAGCACCACCATTTAGCGTGAACAAAAATCCTGATTGTGACTTTGAATCATCTCTGTCGGTTTCGAAACTAGCATCGGTGTAACCTGTTACAACGAGCTCCTCCTCACCTCCATAGACGAGGAACATATCTTTAGTCCTTCTCAAGTACTTTAGAATGTTTTCCACCTCTGTCCAGTGACTCTCACCTGGATCAGATTGGTGTCTGCTTGTCATACTTAGCGCATATGAAACATCTGGGCGAGTACTTATCATTACATACATGATAGATCCAATAGCCGAGGCATATGACACTCTACTCATGCGATCCCGCTCATCAGCAGTCGAAGGACACTGACTCTTGCTGAGATGTATGCCATGTGACATAGGCAAGAACCCTTTCTTTGCCTCTTCCATGCTGAACCGCTTCAACACTTTGTCAATGTAAGTATGTTGGCTTAAACCTATAAGCCTTCTCGATCTATCTCTATAGATCTTAATGCCTAGAATATATGCCGCTTCCCCTAAGTCCTTCATTGAAAAACTATTTTTCAGTGAAGTCTTTACGGACTCAAGCATAGGAATGTTATTTCCAATCAGTAATATGTCATCCACATATAAGATTAGAAATACTACAGAGCTCCCACTAACCTTCTTGTAAACACAAGACTCTTCTTCGTTCTTGGTGAAGTCAAACCCTTTGACCACTTCATCAAAACGAATGTTCCAACTCCTAGATGCTTGCTTCAATCCATAAATGGATCTCTGAAGCTTGCATACCTCTCCAGCATTTTTCGGATTGACAAAACCCTCGGGCTGTATCATATACACGTCCTCAGTTAGGTTTCCATTCAGGAAAGCTGTCTTGACATCCATCTGCCATATCTCATAATCGAAATATGCAGCTATAGCTAGAATAATCCGAATGGACTTAAGCATCACTACGGGCGAGAAGGTCTCGTCGTAGTCAACTCCTTGAACTTGTCGAAAACCTTTTGCGACAAGTCGTGCTTTATAGATGTGAACATTTCCATCCATGTCCTTTTTCTTCTTATAGATCCACTTGCACTCTATGGCTTTAACACCATCAGGCGGGTCAACCAAGTTCCAAACTTGATTGTCTCCCATGGACTCTATTTCGGATTGCATGGCATTCTGCCATTTTTCGGAGTCTGGGTCCATCATTGCTTCTGCATATGTCGCAGGCTCATCATTGTCCAACAATAATATTTCCCGCATTTTGCGGAGCCTTGCCGACCTTCGTGGTTGTGGCGGTGCTTCTCTTGGCATGGGTATCTCAACTTGTTCTGCTATGTTAGCATCACTCATTGATTCTTGCCCGATCGGCTCATCTTGAACTTCTTCAAGATGCACTGTCTTTCCACTCTTTTCTCCTTTGAGAAACTCTTTCTCTAGGAAAACCCCGTTCCGAGCGACAAACACTTTGCCTTCTGATCGGTTGTAGAAATAATATCCCAAAGTTTCCTTTGGATATCCCACGAAAATGCACTTATCCGACTTGGGTGTGATCTTGTCCGACTGAAGTCGCTTGACAAACACTTCACATCCCCAAATCTTTAGAAAAGACAAACTAGGAACCTTTCCAGTCCATATCTCATATGGTGTCTTAACTACGGATTTAGATGGTACCCTATTAAGTGTGAAAGCTGCTGTTTCTAGAGCGCATCCCCAAAATGACAACGGTAGGTCCGACTGACTCATCATTGATCGAACCATGTCTAACAAAGTTTGATTACGTCGCTTGGACACACCGTTTCTCTGAGGTGTTCCAGGCAGCGTAAGTTGTGGAACAATTCCGCAACTCTTTAGATGATTGCTAAACTCGTGGCTCAAATACTCGCCTCCACGATCAGATCGGAAGGCCTTAATTTTCTTGCCACGCTGATTTTCAACTTCATTCTGAAATTCCTTGAACTTTTCAAAGGTTTCAGACTTGTGCCTCATCAAGTAGACATAGTCATATCTACTAAAATCATCAGTGAAAGTTATGAAGTATTGGAATCCTCCTCTAGCTGTCGTGCTCATTGGTCCGCATACATCACTATGTATGAGTTCCAACAAGTCTACTGCTCTCTCAGGAAATCCTGTGAAAGGCGTCTTGGTCATCTTGCCTAGCAAGCAAGCCTCACATGTCTCGTATGATTCAAAATCAAACGAAGTTAGAAGTCCATCATAATGGAGCTTCTTCATGCGTTTTTCACTTATATGACCCAAACGACAATGCAACAAGTAGGTAGGACTCAAATCATTAGGCCGAGGCCTTTTAGCACTTACATTACAGACAGGTGAACCATCAAGATTTAAAACAAATAATCCATTCACAATGGGTGCAAAAGCCATAAACATATTATTCTTAGAGATCACACAACCATTGTTTTCACTCGCAAATGAATAACCATCCTTCATCAAGCATGAAGGAGACAAAATGTTTTGACTTAAACTAGGAACAAAATAACAATTATTCAACTCCATAATAAATCCTGACGGGAGGTGGAGTTGCATCGTCCCGACGGTCAACGCAGCAACTCTTGCATTATTGCCCACGCGGAAATCAACTTCTCCTCTTTCCACGCTTCTACTTCTTATCATTCCCTGCATCGAATTGCAAATATGAGCAACCGATCCGGTATCAAATACCCAAGAATTAATAATTGTATCAGCGAGAAATATGTTGTCTATAACATTAACAACAAGCGTACCTGAGGTAGAAGTACTCTTACTTCCGCCATTATTCAACGAAGCTAGGTACTACTTGCAGTTTCTCTTCCAGTGACCAAGTTCATGATAGTAAAAGCACTCTTTGTCTGGAGCAGGTCCAGGTCCAGCTTTAACCTTGGGCGCTGGGTTTGGCTTGGACGTTCCAGCCTTGCCCTTCTTCTTCCAAGAATTGCCCTTCTTCTTAAAGCTAGGCTTGTTCTGTATAGCCATCACATGGCTGGTACTAGCGCTTTTCTTGATGTCTACCTCTACTGTCTTGAGCATACCACACAGTTCATTCAAACCCTTCTCCGTCCCATGCATATGGTAGTTCGAGATGAAGTTCCCATAGCTAGGTGGAAGAGATGAAAGAATGAAGTCAGTGGCCAACTCTTTGCCCATTGGGAAGAGTTCCCATAGCTAGGTGGAAGAGATGAAAGAATGAAGTCAGTGGCCAACTCTTTGCCCATTGGGAAGCCCAGCTTCTCCAATCGCTGAGTGTAACCAACCATCTTGATTACATGTGGTCCTACTGCTGCGCCTTCTGCTAACTTGCACTCCAGAAAGGCCCATTAGTACTTCTAAACCTAATCCAACTCGGATCAGATCCGAATTGGGCTTCCAGCCCCTTAAGTGTGTGACCCTATGGGTTCGGATACGTATAGACATGGCCCGAGTACTCCTACTCGGCCCAATAGTCGGTAGCGGCCTCTAGAAAGACGTGCCAACTCCTATACGCACACGAAGATCATATCAGACGAACCATCACAACATAATATACATGTTATTCCCTTTGCCTCACGATATTTGGTCTAGCTTCAAGCCGACCGCTCTTTCTTGATCCTGTGATTCGGAATCCCTTTGTAGGTTAACTCTTAACCGTACGTAGCATGGCCATGCATTTTCGGATCCGATCACTCGAGGGGCCCAGAGATATCACTCTCAATCAGAGAGGGGCAAATCCCATCTTGATTAACCATGTCTCAAAGCATGCTTCTTGACAAACCCGAAAACTACCTTTATAACTACCCTGTTACGGTGTAGCGTTTGATAGCCCCTAAGTAGGTCGATCCACATCTAGAATACATGCGAGAATCTCAGGTCTAAGGACAAAGCGTATATGTTGTTTAAAGAGAGAACTACTTCTCGTGTTGGGTCAGTCCCAGCACATGTCTCCACATGTGTCCACATTATTAGTTCAACATCTCCATGTCCATGACTTGTGAAACATAGTCATCAACTAATACATGTGCTAGTCTAATATTCATGTGTGTCCTCACATGAACTCCGACTAGGGACAACTTTAGAATAACCATACAAGTAAAGAGTTTCACATACAATTCACATAATTGCAAATCAATTCAAGTAGCCTTCAATGGATATTCAATGAACACAACATACAAATCATGGATACAAATGGAATATCATCATCTCTATGATTGCCTCTAGGGCATACCTCCAACAGACCCTAAATAGGAATCTGCGCTCGTCAGTTTCCTTCGGGCTAACCATGATATATTCGCTTCTAAACTAGCTGACATGCCCGGTGTGCCCAAGGAGCTGATCGAGCACTCTCTAAATGTTGATCCCAAAGCTACTCCAAAATGGCAGCGACTCCACAGATTCGCTCAAGACCGACGAGGAGCAATAAAAAAGAGCTAGCCAAGCTACTGGCAGTAGGGCTCATCAAAGAAGTCTTTCACCCTGACTGGCTCTCCAATCCCGTACTCATTCGCAAGAAGAACAACGAGTGGAGAATGTGCGTCGACTACACCGACCTCAGCAAGCACTGCCCCAAAGACCCTTTCGGACTACCAAGGATCGACCAAGTGGTCGACTCCACTGCTAGGTGCGCCTTACTATGTTTTCTCGACTGCTACTCAGGCTATCATCAGATAAGCCTCAAGGAAGAAGATCAAGCCAAAACAGCTTTCATCACACCTTTCGGAGCTTTCTGCTACAAAATAATGTCCTTCGGACTAAAGAATGCAGGAGCAACCTATCAACGGGCTATACAGATGTGCTTCGAAAAGCAACTTCACCGCAATGTTGAAGCTTATGTCGACGACGTAGTCCTGAAAACAAGAAATCAGGAGGAACTCATCGCCGATCTGGAGGAAACTTTCTCCAGTCTAAGAGCTTTCCGATGGAAACTCAATCCTACTAAGTGCGTCTTCGGAGTACCTTCTGGCAAGTTACTCGGGTTCATCATTAGCCATCGCGGCATTGAGGCCAACCCGGAGAAAATATCTGCCATCACAAATATGCAAGCACCAACTAGCATCAAGGATGTGCAGAAACTCACAGGCTGCATGGCCGCCCTCAATCGGTTCATCTCGAGACTTGGAGAACGGGGACTACCCTTTTTCAAGCTTCTCAAACGACAGGACAAGTTCAAATGGACAGAAGAGGCAGATAAGGCATTATCACAACTCAAAGACTTTCTGTCAAAGCCTCCTGTACTCACTGCTCCATCTCCAAATGAGGACTTGCTCCTATACGTATCAGCTACTACTCATGTCATCAGCACGGCAATAGTAGTTGAACGGTCTGAACCAGGCCACGCTTACAAGGTCCAACAACCTGTGTACTTCATCAGTGAAGTACTCTCGGACTCCAAAACTCGGTACTCACCGATACAAAAACTCCTATATGCAATTCTGCTTACCTCCCGAAAACTGCGCCATTATTTCCAAGAACACAATGTCACAGTCATCTCTGACTTCCCGCTCGGTGAGATTCTCCACAACAGAGATGCCACGGGTAGAATCTCCAAATGGGTAGTTGAACTCGGAGCTCTTACCTTGGACTTCAAACCAAGGACAGCTATCAAATCCCAAGCTTTGGTCGACTTCGTGGCTGAATGGACTGAGAATCCGGTGCCAACTCCAGTTGAGCGGCCTGAACACTGGGTGATGTACTTCGACGGATCCCTCAAACTTGAAGGGGCCGGTGCAGGTCTACTACTCATCTCCCCAAAGGGAGATCAGCTCAAATACGTACTACAAATCTTTTGGGAGGCATCAAACAATGAAGCCGAGTACGAAGCACTGTTACACGGCCTTCGCCTTGCAACCTCCCTCGGCATCAAAAGACTACTGGTGTACGGTGACTCACTAGTGGTTATAAACCAAGTCAATGACGAGTGGGACTGAAACAAGGATAATATGGACGCTTACTGCAAAGAAGTCCGCAAACTGGAAAACAAGTTCTCAGGCTTGGAATTTCATCACATCGTCCGTGACAACAACGTAGCCGCCGACGTCTTATCAAAAATGGGCTCAACTCGTGCAGAGGTTCCAGCAGGAATTTTCGTACACGAACTGCACAAGCTGTCCATACCTGAACAAGTTACATTGCTAGAAGTCCAGACTACTGACATCACGCGAGAAATCATGCTGATAGAAGTCGACTGGAGGACACCCTTCATCGACTACATCAAGGACCACAAGTTACCCTTTGACAAAAACCAAGCTGAACAAATCTCCCAGCGAGTAAAAAATTATGTTCTAGTCGGAGACAAGCTCTACAGGAAAAGTGCATCATTAGGGGTACTCATGAAGTGTGTTACCCATGAAGACGGCTAAGAAATATTAGAAGAAATTCACAAGGGAATCTGTGGCAACCACACATCCTCGCGAACAATAGTTGGCAAGGCTTTCAAAGCAAGTTTCTACTGGCCAATGGCTTTGGCTGATGCTAAACAACTAGTTCGGAAGTGCAAAGGTTGTTAATTCTTTACCAAACAGCAGCATGTCCCGGCCTACAAGCTAGTCACAATACCTCCAACATGGCCGTTTGCTTGCTGTGGGCTTGACATGATAGGGCCATTACCAACTGCGCTAGGAGGATTCAACTGAGTACTCGTGGTAATCGACAAATTCATTAAGTGGATCGAGGTCAAACCAGTCATTTGCCCCAAGGCGGACTGAGTCCTCGACTTTTTCGATGATATCGTACACCGTTACGGTTTTCCAAACAGGATCATCACAGACCTAGGGTCAAACTTCAACAATCACGACTTCTGGGAATACTGCAAGAACAGCGGAATTGACGTTTGTTATGTCTCGGTTGCTCACCCGTGAGCCAATGGACAAGTCAAGTGTGCCAATGGCATGATACTCGAAAGGACTACATGACGTCGGCAACACCAAAGGAGGCAAATGGCTCAAGGAATTGCCCAATGCTCTATGGGGACTACGAACCCAACCATGCAAGACTATTGGGCTCTCACCCTATTTCCTCATGTATAGCTTAGAAGCTATATTACCCACCGACATCATGTGGCAATCACCCTCAGTTGAACAATACGATGAAGAACTGGTAGAAGAGACAAGGCGAACAGATCTAGACAGTCTAGAAGAACCAAGATGCGCAGCGCTAGTGCAATCTGCCAGATACCTTGACGGGTTAAGGCGTTACCACGACCGCAATGTCAGAGAATGATCTTTCAACTTGGGCAACATGGTACTCAAATGCATCCAAGACACGTCAAGGTTGCATAAACTCAATTCACCATGGGAGGGTTCTTACATCGTATCGAAGGTAACGGGACCCGAATCTTACAGACTACAAGAGCTCTCAGGAGAACAAGTACCAAACTCTTGGAATATAGAACACCTTTGCCGGTACTACCCGTAGTTGACAACAAGAACTCGAGTAATTGCTTCAAGCAAAAACTCATGTCCACAACTCGAGCCAACAGCTCGACTACCAACTATAAGTTATACTACTCTTGATTCAAAGACTTATCAACTCAACATGCATTCCGGCTATGGTACAAAGCCTCTACGGTTGAGTAATTCTTTACTCAAACCCGAAGTTACATCAACAAGTTACATACGAGTAAAGGTACTCGAAATACAAAAGGACTACAAGCAACTGCCTACTAGCAGGCTGCATTTAAGCCTCAGGCTTTTACAATATCACAAGGCCACTCAGGTCTACCGACTACAATGGGAGGGACCTACACGCAAGGTAGCTGCGCAAAACGCAGCGATATCCAGATCCTCTACCCAAGCCAACGCTAGGAACTCCTGCACCGCCGTTGCCTCGACAGCGGCAACGATGAATCCCGCGCGTCGTGCCAAGAGAGAACCAAGGCTGCTCTTTTGCTAGCCTTGCCGAGCCAACCCACTCTACGGCCACACCTCCACCTCTAAGTGAGCGGGATAAAGATCACGGCACTCATCACCCATCACTCGCGAGTTCCAGCGCGTACTCCACTGGATCACGAGCTGCAAGATGAAGTGCACGATGAAACCTCCTACGAGGATTCTTCTAGCATCGCGGCTATCCCTACGAGCGCTAGAGTCTATGGAGGGAAGGTGGTCTCAATCTACGGGGAATCTTCTAGCACCGGTGCACCCTTTGAAGGCTCTCTACACTCAAACAACAGCATCCGAAGGCAATCCATTGCTACTCAGAAACTTGATTCGGGTCGACCTCCAGGGGGATCTGTTTATAGCCGAGCGCTGCAACTACCACCCACCCAAGAGTTACTATGCGCCCGTGATCAATGAGTTTGACGACCTCTGACTCTACCCACATGAAAGTATTCATACTACAAAGGACAAAAGAGTACAGTACACACGTGCATCCCCAAAAAAGCAGAGTCCTCGACGGCATCGCGACTACTCGAACCTTAGAACTACTCCAGCCAAGCATGGCCTGCAATCCAAATGCACCATTATCTCGGGGGCTTGGTGAAGTCCAACCCTCTACTCAAGGGTCGGGCGATACGAAGCCTTACGGCCAGGGGTCAAGCACATCCGACCCTAGGACCAAGGGTTGGGTGAGGCGGAGTTCCATCCTCGAAGGGTCGGACACTTCTGACCCCGGGACCTTGGGTCGGGCGAGACAGACTGAACTGATCCTTGATCACGTCAACACAACCACTTCAAGCAACAAAAGAATGGACAAGCATTCATTTCAGACAAGTATCGTTCTGCGTACTCAAACGCTTACAAGAGTACACAAAAGTTCAAGGCTCCTCTGGAGATACGAATTCTGACATCTTTGACGTGATCGGCTCCGCCTCCTCGAGGTACTGCGCATAGGCTTCCTCTGTACAGTTACGAGCAACGCCGTCACCAGCCGCCGACAAATTCGCCCTCGGGTAGTATGACTTGACCACAACAAGGACTTGTTTCCAAACAGCCTTGCAGAGGCTGGCCACTTTACCCGGAGCAGCCTTCAGTCGCTCGACTAGTGATTGAGGTCTTGCGTCCTCCTCCAAGGGGGCAATAGCATTTACCAAGTCTTGAGCTGCAACAGTCAACTCTTGGAGTTCGCCGCGAAGTCTGCCTATGGTCTGGGCGTGATCTCTGCATGCCACCATGGCCATGGCAAGCATTACCCCATTCTGAATCTTCCTATCTCGCTGATGCTTGCAAGCAGCCTGTGCTTCCGTCAGTGCAGCCCAAAGATGTTCAGCCTTATCCGCCACTCGATCGTGCTCGTTTGTCCAGTCAAGCAGTTGGCTACTCGCAGCAGCCTCTTGCCTCTTGAGCTCTGCACAAATGGCCAAGTTCAAACACAACTGACTACAGTCAGACATACTCGAAGGATGCAAAGTACTCACCTTGATATTTTTTATTCAACGACTTGTAGCGGCTCTCCAGCTTCTGCTGCAAGACTTCATGATTTGACTGCTCCACAGCAAAGGATTTTGCCCCCAACCTTATGAACCCTCAAGGATTCTGTAAGTCGGGCACACTCCTGCTCCAATTGATGGTTTCGTTCCTGAAGGGCCCGAGTGTTCCTTTGCGTCTGGACATACAACTCCTGCAAGGCAGCGTATTAAGGTCAAGTCCATTAATGACTGAGTCTGACAGACCAGCAAAGAAAACACACCTGGAAGCTTCGAAAAACATCGACAGCTCTCTGAAACTCTGACTCTGACGGAAGCCCGAGTACTGGACCTTGGGTACTCTTTGCAAGATGAGGAGCTGAACCCAAGGAAGTGCCTAAGAGAATAACATGTCACCTTAATACTACGACTACAACAGCAAGACTATAGCTACGTACCTGGAGCACTTGGTTCCTTGGGTTTCTCCACACCCACTACAGCCAGAGCTCCGCCGGTAGATGTCGACAAAGAAGCATCCCCAGAACCCGAAGTAGCGGAGGGATCTTCCACCGAGCGGATCACCTCTTGAAGCATAGACATGGTAGCTCCAAGGCGACCAGCATCAACTCCGGATACTTCCTCAACAATAATATCCTCTAAAGGAACAGACAAAGTAGTCGGGGGATGCGACTCTTCTCTTGCCTCCACAGGGATAGTCTCCTCTGCATCCCTACATCAGAATACAAAGTCATTACATGACTACAAGACAACTCGAATATACACAGCTAGGATAAGCAAACTCACTGAGTCGAGCGTGGCGGGAACCGCACACGTTTCTTCTCGGCAACAGGTGGCCGCGTACTCGGCTTCACAGGAATAGCTATTGGTGCTGCCTTCTCGCCAAGACCTGGGAAACACAGAGTCAAGACTACAATACAACTCAGACTAAACTAGTCGTAAAAGCAAGCTTACCGCTAGCAATGACGTTGGACAATAAAGAACCAGTAGCAACTACTGGTGACAATTCCTTCGCAACACCCACTACTCCGGCGGGCAATCCCAAGACTGCCTGATCCGCAACCGGTAGCACGGCAGCTGATGGGGCCTGTGTGGTCTACTCGGGGGCTACTTCAGCATCCACGGACGGCTCCTCCTCTGGCACCTTCTCAGCAGATGCAATACCGACGCCTGGGTCGGTCACGACTAATTCTCTGGAAGCAGCCTCATCATCACCAAGTGCCGCATCGCCAGCCTTTTGAACAAAACAAAGTAATGACAAGATTGCAAGTTCAAATCCATCAGCTTCAAGCGAACACACGGCTACATACCTTGCCACTCTGAACCTTCTCAGGAGGAGAAGTTGAAGCAGACTTAGCATCAGACTTCTTGCGGACTACTCGGCGTTTCTTCACAGGAAGAGAGGGCTCGTCCTCTGACTCCTCAACAACTATTTCTTCTTCTTCCGACTGCACCAAGTAGCCAGCAAGAACTCGGGACTACAAATAACATGTCGATACTCACAACAAGGGTTCAAAAGTTTACATATTACAAGTCAAGTGCAAAGACTTACCACTTCTAGCTCATACCAAGCATCATACTACCGAAGAGCCGTAGGTATAACTGGTACTCCTTGCTAGTTCTTGAAGAACTTTGCCAGTAGTGCCTCCACATCATCGTCGGATATATCCTCAGCGGACATACGCGACGGGTCGTTAAATCCCAAGTACTCACCCCCTGAATGATCCCGTTTTTGAAGAGGGTGCACCCTTCTCTTGAGAAAACTAGCTGCCACGTTAATCCCAGTCAGACCGAGTGCTTTCAACTCGGTAATCTGGTGCAGCAAATGATCAAGCTCCAAGGTATCTTCAGGTTCACTGACCCAATTCTCTGCATGCTTCGATGCGTGACCAATAACCACCAGCAAGCGCGGATCATGGTTCCCAATATAGAACCACCTTTTCTTCCATTCCCCATGGGAGTCAGTCAAGTTATATTCAATGTACGCGCCTGAGTTCCTGAGTTGGAACCCGGTGCCTCGAAATACTTCTGTCCTAAGTGCACTGGGCTGAGGCTTACAACGGAACAATTTCCTAAACAGCTCAAGGCTTGGAGGAACTCCCAAGTAAACTTCGCAAAGGTGTACAAAAATTGACATATGTAGTACACCATTAGGGTTAAAGTGAACAAGTTGAAGATTATAGTACTCGAGGATACCTCTGAAGAAGTCGAAGGTGGGCACTGCCAACCCCCTCTCCACAAACCACTGTCTCGTTAGGGTGTTCCTCAAACTGCCATGCATTTGCAAAGGCCGGGCACCATTCGAGTACCTCCTTCGCCTGCAAAAGCTTGGCATCAACTAGCGCCTACACGGCCTCCTCCTTCATCACCGAATGCTGCCACGTCGCTCCAGGCGGTGGCGGTGCAGTCTGGTTCATCGGCCCCACCTTCGGCGCCGGCAGCACTAGTTCCTTCCCCTTCTTGGACTTCACCTTGCCCGCTGCAGGAGCCTTGCCTTGAATCTTCTCGGGTTTCTTGCCCATCTTCTTGGTGCGCATCCGCCGATTTCAAGCTCAGCAAAATACACTCACCCTCGGATCTCTCTCAAGGAGCAGCAATGGCGACAGTGGCACTTGGCAATCGCAACGGCGGAGAAAAACGGGAAAGGAAACGTGCGGGAAGAAGAAAAAGCAAATCTGATGCAATGGGGCGTAAACCTAACTGAAAGGGGGCTCTCCAGTTATATCTCTGCCACCTCCAGATTCCAAGCGTCAATTACACAACGGACGGATTTTTAGCAGATTAATTGCCTTAAACACCCAATGGCTACTCTTTTTAACGGATTTTTGACCACTTCAACAACAGGAATCGCCTAAGTGCTCAGGGGCTGCAGGTACCGTACCCGATGGTCAGAATTTTCTTTTTTAGATTTCCGAGGGTAAAACAGCCAAAAAAGCAAGATTGACCCTAAGCCTGACTCTTCGACTCAACCTAAGGCTCGGGGGCTACTCCATATGGAGTGCGATTGTCATCGCACTACCATATAAAAATTCTCGGAACAGAAGCGACTCAAAAGAGCAAAGAAGAATACCTTCAAGCCACGTGACAGTACTTGAGCACTCCGGACACTGCAACCTCTACAACGAACTACTCGGATAGTGCCATAGTACTCGAGACCATGACACACGACTACAAAGTACTCGGGGGCTTGTCAAGCATGCACCCCAGGCCCACGAGTAGACCTTGGACGGCCTACTAAGGGACGTACTCAGACATGATCAGGACAAGGGGATAGGCGTATCCCACTCGGACTAGTCAAGTATGTGTATGAAAACTACTCGGGTCATGCCGAGTAGAACTCTGTAACTGTACTCGACTAGGACTCGGACTTGTAACCCTACCCTCCCGTGTATATAAGGGTGGGTAGGGACCCCCCTCGAAAAAGAACAACTCCAGTTCATCCAAGATCAATACAAACAAATACACAGGACGTAGGGTATTATGCGATCTAGCGGCCCGAACCTAACTAAATCGTGTTCCTTACGTCACCATTGATTCCTTGATTCTTGATGATCCTTACCGCACAAAAGACCACCTAGGGTACCTCCTAGGCGGGTTGCCAATCTAAAACACCGACATCTTGACCCAA
Organism: Setaria italica; assembly: GCF_000263155.2. NCBI lineage: Eukaryota > Viridiplantae > Streptophyta > Magnoliopsida > Poales > Poaceae > Setaria > Setaria italica. Next base: position 23,324,245 of record NC_028457.1, read on the forward strand.
TGGATTTTCATCGGAGACTCTTGCGTCGACCATCTCTCCCAACCGATTATACGCTCTAGCTCTGCCCCCAGCCGATTATGCTCGTGTACTCTGCCCCCCAAGCCGATCACACACTAAAACGCGCTTGTCGTCTTGTTCGGGCTAGTTTCTGCCGATCGGTTCCTACCCTCGATCGCTGGAGCGTGACCTCTTGAACGGGCGGCTGCTGCGGTATTGGCCGTTGCACTCAGGATAGTTATCGGCCGATGGCAGTCTGAGATTGTTCTCCCAATAGTGGGTGAAGAATGGACATCTCCAGTGATCTTTGTGTCGACGCATCATCTCTTCTCTGCGTCTCGTGTCTTCCTGTTGCCTTTGATACTTGTTGAGTAGATCCCGAGATGTGATAGGCCGACGGGGCCTTTCCAAGTTCTCATCCTCTGTTTCTATTTTGCCTTTCCCTTTAACATCACCAGCCGAGACCTAATTCCTGGGGTCCACAGCCCCACTCTTTCTAGCCAATTCTGATGTCAGCACCTTGGTTTGGAGTGCATTCTTTCCGCTGACGTTGACCATGTTGGCTGGGAAGGGATGCTGGTCAATCTTCATCAGCTTTGCTGGCTTTGTGGGGACCTCGAATTTAAGTCTCCCTTGCTCAAAGGCCGACTGTATCTGTTGATGGAAGATTTTGCACTCAGTGGTGTCATGAGATGTGGCATTGTGCCACTTGCAGTACTTCATCTTCTTAAGCTATTCGGCCCATGAGATTGTGTGGTAGGGTGAGAGCTTGATCTGCCCTTCTTGTAGCAGTAAGTCGAAGATTTTATCGGCCTTAGATGTATCAAAACCGAACGTTTCCAGTTCCTTTTTCCAAAATGGGCAAGCGATTGGATTTTTGCCCTTGACCCATTCTGCCAAGCCGATATCCGCTTCTTTATCTGAATCGGACCCTGTCACGTATGCCACCTTTTTCTGGAAGTTTCTTCGTTGGTCAAAGGGGCACACCTCCTGGCTGGACAGCCGGTGTACTATCTGGCTCAGACTCTTGAAGTCCTGGGAAGAATATTTTTCTTTGATGTGCGGTAGGAGCCCTTCAAAAGCGGTATCAGCCAGCTGACCATCAGTCAAAATCAGACTGTAGCATTTGTTCCTGACTTCTCTGAATCTCTGTATATAGCTGGCCACCGACTCATCACTTCTCTGCTTAAGGCTAGTTAGATATGAAAGCATCATCTTGTGGACCCTCGCAAAGAAGTACTTGTGGAATTGTTTTTTCAAATCAGCCCAAGTGATGATGGAGTTAGGCGGTAGCGTTGTAAACCATTGAAAGGTTGATCCGGACAAAGATGATGAGAACAACTGCACCCTCAGAGCATCCTGTGCAGCAGCTTCTCCGCACTGGATGATGAATCTGTTGACGTGCTCGACCGTGGATGTGTCATCTTGACCCAAGAATTTAGTGAAGTTGGGCACCTTATACCGATGAGGAAACGGCAATAGGTCGTAGGAGGGTGGGTACGGCGTTCTGTATGTATAGGTCTACACCTTTGGCTTTAGTCCAAACTTGTCCTGTATTATATCAGCTATTCTTGCAATCCAATCCACCTGCTATTGTTGCTGCTGATGTGCAATTATCTGAGCCATTGGCATATGCTGTTGAATTTGCGGCACCGTGATTGGGTGGAGTATTGGAGCGTGCTGTAGATCTTGCAGCTGGACTGTCGGCGAAGGAGCCAACGGCTGATGACAAGTAGGATCAACGTGTCGTAACACATCTGCTGCCTCATCAGACAACATCATTGGTGCTGTAGTTCTGAGAGGATCCTGGACGCCTGCCCCCCCTGCTGATTTCCGGAGCAGTCTATGGGTATTGCAGGATTGTCGGCCGAGAAGCCGATGGAAATGACGTCTGTACCGGACATTTTGGTGCGTGAGCTCCTGGAGGCACCCCGTAACCAGTGGATTGATCTAGATCGGCAGGTACTCCCGCCGTTCCCCACTGTGCTGACGTCATCAACGATGGTTGCACGGAAGGGACAGGTGCAGGGTGAAACGGTACTTGCAATGGAAAAGGTGGTGCACCGCTATACCCTAGGGGCAATGTGGTGTTGTACCCTCTGCTCTGCATCTGCATCGGCTGAGGAGCCGATTGGAACATGTTGGGTGTCGCCGAAAAGCTTTTGACCGCTGCGTTTATGGGAGAGGCGTAAGCTGGTCCTTGATACCCTTTCGCCGCACCATTGGCCATAGAGCTGATGACGGTGTTGTACACCGTGTGGGTCATCACCTTGGACTGATCAATCATAGCCTGATAAACAGACTGCTGGATCAACTCAGACATCTTCCCCGAGTCTTCGGCGATGGTGATCTGGCGAGGAGTCGAAAGGGCGGTCTTCTTGATGGGTTCCCCACTTCTTGTACGACTGTAGGATTGCAGGCATGCCTTCTTTAATTCTTCCATAGCTTTTGCCATCTCATCCCTCTGGTCGTCCTTGAGATCTGCCTCGGTGACTTCAATAACGTTGTCTTCCGAGATTTCGGCAGCCTTCGACATGTTGGATCTTGCTTTGGTCCCACCGGGCGTGCCAAAAGTGTGTTGACGCCAAAAATTGGATGATGATTCCAGCTCCTGCGTCGGACACACGACCCGGGAGAATTTGCTTAGCTCTTGTTTGGGTTATTGTCCTGGTGTGGCGTGCCAGTCAATCTGACCTGTTGATTGACAAGGAAGAAAAGATATCAAATTTGAAAGATTCGATCGATTGAAGTTCCGATCTATTCCAAAAGATATATCAGCGAATCGACTGATTTAGATTAAGGATGACCGGCTATGAAGCAGCCAACAACCACGTGGCAATTGTAAAAGAAACTACTGGAGTAATCTAAACAATGCTACAGGGACAACACTTGGAACAGATCTAATTGGCCGTATTATAATAAACAAAATATTGATATAGCCGACAGTTCGTGTCTCAAGCTGGATAACTGGTGATAAAAACTAAAAAAATAAGTAAAACCTATAATTCTAGTAAATATCGATAACTAGTGAATAAATCTAAAGGAAACAATAGCGACGCGTCCAAAGTTAAAGCTTAGATATTATTCGATACACAAAACATACAAATTGGCAGGAGGTCGTGCTGATGCAGCCCTGCCAACTCACATGAACTCATGAAAATAAAAAGGATTTGGCAAAGTTGCCAACTTGAAAGTAAACTTTAGTGAAAAAGTAGATTTGTATTGATGGTTGTTGTGTAGTTTTACAAGCCTTATGAGGCACCTATTTATACCCTACTACAACTTAATCAAAAGGATCCGAAGGACTTGAGGGACAACCATCTACAGAGAGCTGAGGGTTGTGTAGTTGTTCAGAGGCTTGCTTAGGCTATGTTTTGGCCAGTGTGATTAGCCTGCGAGGAAGATCCACACTGGAGTTCTGGAGCTTGGATTCACAAGCCACGGGTATGGCCTTGGTGGAGATCTTATGATGAACAATCATTCATGGTGAAGTAATAGATTAGTTCTGATTCAATAGCGATCTATATGCCTCTTTCTATGATTTATACTATTATGAATTTGCTTATTCCAATCTATTTACATAGTAGATTGCATAGGGTCTTCTTGTAATCATGGCGACTAGATTTGCATGCGTGATCTATCATAACAGCTAGAATTGTGCTTTATGATCATGCCCTTAGACTTCCTGTGCTGATAGGTAGGATAGTGATGGGGTCTCATACCATATAAGGTGGTGGTTTAAAGATGCTTTGAATGATAACCATGTGTTTGCTTGCCATCATGCTAGAACTACAACATATGCAAAGTCTAGGCTTTGCTCTAGATGAGTACCCTCTTGTTCATTCATGCTTCTTATCTATCCATGTCTATTCACAATTACCTTGCAACTCGAATCATATTTCCTGATCCTTAGTTAGTTTAGATCCTGTGACCTTATTTCCACAAATTGATAAACCTTGGGAGAATACTCTAACGGAAAAGCTACAATTGATCTGTGCACTTGCGGTTCATATGGGTGCACTAACAACTGTCAACAAGGTTTTCTAGCACTGTTGCTGGGGAAACAAGTGATCAAGTTTTAGATTAACTTTTGCATCTGTAAATATTTTTTCTTATTCAAGTTTTTCCTGTAATATTTTTCACTACAAGAAATGTGCTGATCAATGATAAAAATGTTATGACACATTTATTCTCGTCATAGATCTATGATGTTTCTAGCTGAAAACGTCATAAAATTTTACATCTGAGCAAATTTAGTGATAAAGTTACAGAACATCATAAAAGTTGCCACCCAAGCCAAAAAGAAACATCACCTACTGTTACATGGTGTTTTTGTGATGATATAAATCCGCAAAAATGTCAAAACCAACCTGGGTGCCACATGTAAGAATTTGTTGAAAAATAAGGTATGCAAAAACATCATAAATGGAGAGGGATCCCCCATGCAAGCATGAGTTGAGAAATAAACTGTTCCAATTCATCATAAAATCTAGCAGGATCCCACAAGTCAGTGTTTGATAAAAAAGGAAGGAAAATAAAATGGTAAGAGTGTCCAGAGTAGGGGTCAAACCTGTGACCTCTTGATTCTGACAAGTCAGCACTACCACTGAGACATGATACAGTTTATAGTTTTTGCTTCTTTATATTACAATTCTAATAAGTGTGGTCCACTTCCCAGTTGCAGGCCAGAGCAACGGGTATATCTACAACGACGTACATTGCAAGGGACTCGCTGGCATGCTCCTGTTGGCTGTGGCAAAGGCTTGAGCCTAGAGGAGTCGGTGCGCAGATCTGCAACGGGCAGCAGGAATGGCGCATCCTAGCAGTGAAGGGGGGAGTAGGAGCTACAGTTAGGTCAGTCCCCTATTTTATGCCGCTACTTTCCCCTTTCGTTAGAGGGAAGGGGATTTTATGGATATGGGGATTTGGGTTGAAGGCAGTAGATTCTGATTTTGTCCTACACTTAGGTTTGCATCTGTTGGCGCTAGAAACCAGCCGATTGAATCTCTAGCGTCGGACACACGACCCGGGAGAATCTGCTTAACTCCTATTCGGGTGATCGCCCTGGTGCGGTTCGCACGACGTGCCAGCCAATCTGACTTGTTGATTGGCAAGGAAAGAGACGTGTCAGATCCCAGAGGTTGCGGTCGGCTGAGGTTTCGATCTCGAAGGAGCTTATCAGCGAATCGGCCGATTTGCCGTAATAAAGAAATCGGCTATAATACAGCCGATCATCGGGCAACGTTGGTAGAGAAAAATTGCTAGAGTAAACTAAACAACGTTACAGTAGCAACACTAGGAACAGATCTTAATCAGCTATGCAAAAAGTAGTAGATTAAGCAATCAAGATATAAGAAAGCCGAAAGTTCTAATTCCAAGCTGGATAACTGGTGATAAAACTAGAACAACAGGTGAAACCTAGAATTCTAGTGAATATCGATAACTGGTGAATAAATCTAAACGAAACGACAGCGATGCGCCCAAAGTTAAAGCTTTGATATTACTCGATAAGCGGAACTTACAGAATCGGCCGGAGATCAAGTTGATGCAGCCCCGCCAACCCGTACGAACTCGTGAAAAGAGGAAAAATATTAGCGAAGTCGCCTGCTTGAAAGTAAAGTGTGAGGAAATAGTAGGTTGTTGTATTGATTTGATGATGATTACAGATCTATGAAGGCGGCTATTTATAACCTGTTACAACCAATCTCTTAACCGACTAGGATTCTATCTCTAATTTTAAACGAAAACGAATATTTACAAGTATGATTCGTATCAAAGTTGACTGCTATGTTCCGTGGGCCGACCCCTTTTATCCTCGTGATCTACTTTGAGCCCATATTGGCCCAACTATTCCAGCATCTTGATCGGCCGATTTCCATCAACTCCCTTCGCCGAAATACTGCAGCGCAAATCGGCCGATCTCCAACTGTCGCACCAATCGGCCGACTCCCAATCGTGACCTCCGTGCCTTGCCGCATCAGCTGATTCTTTCCCTTCTTGATGCCGATTTCATACGTGTCAAAATCTGGCATCAACATATGCCCCACAGTTTTGGAGTAAAACATAATCTTTACTTCAAAATTCCTTTCAACTTCCCTTCCGAAACAAACGCATTGAAAATATCCTTCCGTTTCGTGGTCTTCAGCCCAATGATTGGAATCTTTTCGAAATGGGCACCCACGACAACCACTCCTCCCGAAAAAATCAAAACGCCGGCGCGGTAAAAATCACTTTTACCCCTTCTCAGACCACCCTTAAATATCAGCACATCCCGTACTTCTTTTCACGAGCTCACGTCTTCCTTCTGTGGTGCACTGATCTTCTTCTTCCTCCAGCATCTCCCTTATCCTCCAATCTTTCTCTCCGGCATCTCCTTCCATCTACATTCCATCCCACTTTTCCAATGGCGACACCCTCAGGCACCTCACCAACATCCGAAGCCCTAGAGATGGCTCCACCAGCAGTGGTTCCAGCGGCAATGGCGGCGGCCCCATCAGCGGGAGCGGGAGCTCAATCGGCAGGAGTGGGAGCTTCGACTGAGGTCCCACCAACGGCTTCAGCACCCGTAGCTCCACCGGCGATCCTGCCAACCTCGATGAGCTTCATCCCAGAGGTTGTTACCGAAACTTCTCTTTCTTTAATACCAATGTATTTACCTTAGATCCGTTCTTACTTCCGCCCCCTTTTTCCTTTTTTAGGCGGTTAGGCACCAGATTACCATTCGCCTTACCGAAACCCCCGATCTTATCTGCCTTGGTCCCATGGGAAACCCAGATCATGGCCGAATGAACCCCCAGGTTGGAGGGAATGGTACCAACGGATAGCCACCTCCAAGAGAGTTCAATGGGACGAGCACAAAATCGTCCAGTGCATTGATTTGTCTTTATCCCAAATGGAAAGGAACGAGCCCTTAGTAGTAGCAGCCTCCTATTTTTGGTCCGATGCTCTCAACGTGTTCCTCTTCGGACATGGGCCTATGACTCCCACCTTGGCTGATGTAGTCATGTTGACCGGCCTCAACATTTCCTCCCCTGATACCCCTTTTCGTTACCTGGCCAAAACGTCCCATCGGCTGGAGACGAAAGGAATCGGCGGGTGGAAAGGATTCATCAAGTGCAACAGGAGGGCCGGGACAGTCCAAGAAAGGGAGCATGCGGCCTTCTTGATGATGTGGTTAGAGAAACACCTTTTTTGCGGGAGGGCAGCTGGTCCATCTACTAACACACAAGCTCTGGCCGAGGCGCTACTGATAGGGGCTTCTGTTCCTCTTGGAAAGCATTTATTGGGATTAGTTTATCATATGTTGCACCAAATCGACGTCAAGCTATCCAAAGGGGAGCCGATTGGAAACCCAGGTGGACCCTGGTGGTTCATCAACTTGTGGCTCAACTTGTACATGAGCAAGATCTCCCAGCAACGAGTGGAGTACATGACGTTCCCCAATATCGAATCGGCAGAGAATCCCATTGTACGGCGCCGGTGTACTTCCTTTGGTGAAGCGGCATCGGCCTTCTCTGGTTGCTCATATTCTGCTACCAAGGTGGCCGAATATTTCAGATGCTTCTACAATGGCTTCAGTGAAGACGCAACCAGCTGGTTCCCTTATCAAAGGGAGGAACCACTCTTCGAGCTCCCCTCCTGTTTTGACTCGGCCACTAGCAAATTTGATGAGGACCTCACAGATGAGTTGATCAAGCCGGGGATCCTGCCGACGAATTTCTTTTCGGGGAAGGACGTCCCCACTTACGAGTTTTACAACCCTTCTGTTGCGGCACGGCAATTCGGCTTAGGTCAGCTGCCGATTTATGCGTACTTCGCAAGCCGAGCAAAATTCCGAGACGAGCTCACCAAAGGTCTCGACTATAGTCGGCTATATGACCGGATCCCAGACTCCAGCACCATAGACCTGGCCGATTGGATAGTGGCCCCTTTTGCTGTTTAGCAGTTCAAGCTATGGTGGGCAGAATGGAAGCAACATCTATTCTGCGCCTCTGCGGCGATATATTGTAACCTCCTAGACCCTGATAACATCGACCCGAATGCTGAGGTATCACTCTCTTTTCAGCCGATTTTCAACTTCCTCTTTTTATACACCACTGACTCTTATTATTATATATTTTTTAGTTTGAGAGTCGTGCTCCCCCAAAACGTAGCCGGAGTGGCCGGCCGATAGAGGACCGTTACCCATACACAGAATTCCCCCTCATCGGCTATCACGCCCCCTCTGTTGATGACATAGCTGGCCGGGCGAAACAAGCGCCAAAAAAGATCATCGAGAAAACCAGTCGCCGGGTGCGAGCCCGCACAGAATCGGCCAATCGAACCGCGATTGCATCGGCGGAAACCTCGACCACGCCGACCCTTCCGGTTGCTGAAGAAGTTGACCTCCAGGCTACAACAGAAGCTGGAGCGGCTGCCGCGTCATTGTTGGTAGAAGCCGTTTAGGTAAAATCACCATTCGATTTTCCCATTTGTTATTTCAATACTGACCTTTCTTATATTAGGCCGCACAAATTGCCCTAATAGATCCACAGCAGTTGGCGATGCCCCAAGTAGAGGTTGAAATACCAGTGCCCCCTCCTGTTGAGGTACACGATCTCTCAACTCACTTCTTTAATATTTGAGTGATGACCTTACCAACCTTGACGTAGGTCATCGGCACATTAACTATGCTATCCGACCAGCCACCTGCTAGAGAAGTCCCTCAAGAGGCTGACCCGAGTAGAACGCTGATCATTGTCGAATCCTCTTCTTCCGATGAGCCAATGGCGCCAGTCCCCAAGTCAAGAGTGGCGGTCCCGCAAACGCAGATGGAAGAGATCCGTTTTAAAGAAGTAAGAAGTCATTTAACCCATATTGGCCGATTTGCTACCACCATCGGCTAACTTATTTTTCTTTTTATTTATCATTTGCAGGAACAGGACACCCCCAATAACAGCCTCTTCTCGTTTGCGGTTGCACTTTCTGATGATGAGGAAGTCGCTTCTCATCAAGTCACCTTGAGCTCTGTGCCCGATGATGTCCGCGCCAAGCTCGAAAACATACGGACGCTTCTCCAAGAAGACATTGGCCGACTGGTGGAGGATGCCTCGCCGATTCGGAAACTTTTTGGTGACATCAGTGGCCGAGTCCCAGAAGAAGCCGAAGAAGCCTTGGTACCCGCCGCTTATATTGAATCAATGTAGATCCTGATCTTCAAGGCTCTGCATCACATGGCCGATCGCGCCAAGCTGGCCAAGACTCGTGAGGAGGAGGACTCGTACAAACATCGGGCCCAGGAGGTACATCATCGGATTCACTTCCTCGAGGACTCCTATCCTGGACTCGTCACTATGATAGATCGTCTCAAGCGCCGAAGAGCGGAACTTGCCAAGGAGATGGAGCAAGTAACCAAAGAGATAGCCATTGAAGAGAACAAGCTTCAGGAACTCCCCTCCGTTATCGCTGATTTGAAGCAGGAGAGGCAACATCTAGTCCACGAGGCCCTCAGGCTTCACCACCAAATGTCAGAAGTCCTAGGATCGGCAGAGGATGACCAGCGAGTCTTAGACTCAGTCGATCAGATCAGGCGTCGAGCGATCACGGCCATTAAAGCCCTACTGGGATGATCTGTAAAAAGTACTAGCCGTTTTGTAAGAACATTAATGCCTTTTGACCGTCCTTCGTGGCGCCCTCTTATTTATTACCCCTTTTACTTTGACGGGACGTGTCTTACCAAACACCGCCCTTTCTCTTCTTATAAATACCAGCCCTGGTTTCGCCCTCGAGGATACTTGCTCTTGATTCCTTTCTCCCCGATTACGTTTTTATTGGAACATTTGGAGTCATGTCTTCTTCATCTTCCTCTTTCTCCTCCTCTTCTGTCAATTAGGTTCGAGATCCATTTCTGCTTCTTTCAATTTGATTCCTTTAAATCATCCTAACTTTTTGACGGTTATACGTTAACCTTTTCAGCCAAGGCGCCTTAGCCTCGAACTCGAGCGGGCAATCGAACTTATGCACTCTGATGAGCCATTGTCGCAAGAGGACAAGGACTTGATCAAGGCACACCATGAAGAACTCAGAGATCACATTCCCGTCGACATCCAACGGATTTGGGACTTTATTGATGGCAACGGTTACAGGCGACCGCAAGTTGACAGGAGCCACCCACTCCCTTGTCCGGTTGTCCTTGAAAATGCCGCGGCGGGGACATCTCGCCCGGTGTTGGATCGGAGCCATCCTCTTCCTCACCAGGTTGAGGTGGAGGCTGCCATGAAATATGTGGAAGAACGGAGGATCCACCTTCTGATAGAATTAGGTCGGATTGAGAGGGAACTCAAGAAGAAGCGCAGTTGAGTATTTTTTTTCTAAGGGTGACTTGTACTGCGTCGGTCGTGTAATCTCATCGTCCATACCGAATGACAAATCGGCCGATTTGAATGATTATTTTTCTCCTTTAAGCGATTTCTTTTCTCGTATCGGCTATGTGATCATCTAGGAAATAATCATTTTGCCTCGTCATAATGATCTTTATGCATCGGCCCATATACTGGGGTAATATCTTTTCAAGTACCTCCCGTTCAAAGCCCTAGTAAATTCTTCCCCTTCGATAGTCTCCAGAATGTACGCGTTTCCCGGAGCGCATCGGCCGATTCTATACGGCCCTTCCCAAGTGGGAGACCATTTACCAAATTTAGGATCTTTAGATCCAATCGGCAGCACCAATTTCCATACCAGATCCCCTTGGGAGAACTGTTTGACTTTGACCTTTTTGTCATACCACCTGGCTACTTTCTTTTTGTTCTCCTCAATACTGATCAAAGCTCTCAGCCGTTGACCCGCCAAAACGTCAAGTTCCCTTTTCATAAGCGAGGAGTAATCCTCGACCGTCAGCTGATCTTGAAGCGACGTGCGTCTCGATCCAGTTCTCAACTCCCATGGCGATACTGCCTCATGATCGTACACTAGTTGATAAGGAGACACCTTGGTATCCCCATGGCAAGCCATCCTGTATGCCCATAGAGTTTCGGTTAAACATCGGTGCCACTTTTTGGGTTGTTCTTCAATCTTCCTCTTGATCAACTTAATTATCCCCTTATTGGAAGATTTGGCCTGGCCGTTAGCTTGAGCATAATACGAGGAGGAATTTAGCAGCTTGATCCCCATATCGGCCGTGAAGTCCTCAAACTCTCCCGATGTGAACATCGTCCCTTGATCGGTTGTGATAGTCTGAGGGATGCCGAAATGATAGACAATATGGTCCCTCACGAAATCGACCATAGCGGCCGATGTTACAGCCTTTAATGGAATTGCCTCCACCCATTTGGTGAAATAATCTGTGGCTACCAGAATGAATTTATGTCCTTTACTTGACGGAGGATAAATTTGTCCGATGAGGTCTATTCCCCAACCTCTGAACGGCCATGGCTTGATAATTGGATTCATAGCCGATGCGGGCGCGCGTTGCACATTCCCATATTTTTGACAATCTTGGCATCCTTTATAATACTTGAAACAGTCTTCAAGGATTGTTGGCCAGTAATATCCATTATTCCTAATCATCCACTTCATCTTATGCACCGATTGGTGGGCTCCACATACCCCTTCGTGGATTTCTCCCATTAGAGTCTTTGCCTCCTCCGTCCCTAGACATTTGAGTAGAACACCATCAATCGTCCGGTAGAAAAAGTCATTTTCCAGTAACACATATTTTGTGGCCTGAAATCGTATTCGCCGATCCACCTTCTTGGACGGGTTTTTTAAATAATCGGCGATCTCTTTTCGCCAGTCGTCGGCCGCGAGTTCCAGAACCATGGCGCCTTGAATCGGCCGATATCCGGACGCGTGCTGGGCAAGCCTGTTGGCCTCTTCATTATGATCCCTTGGGATATGCTCAATAACTGCATATTTGAATTCCTTCAGAAGCTGGAGGCAATCTTCGTAATAAATCCTTAATACGTCATCCTTGCACTCGGATCTTCCTATCAATTGGTCCACGATGAGCATGGAATCCCCAAAAATCTCGACGGTGTCGGCCTTAATTTCCCTTAGCAATTGTAACCCTTTCAAGATGGCCTGGTACTCTGCCTGGTTATTGGTGGCGGATGCTTCTATCGGCAGAGAGAAATCATAACTTGCCCCCCGAGGTGATATGAGAACGATGCCGATTCCCGATCCGGCCCCACATGACAAGCCATCAAAATATAAGGTCCATGGTACTGGTTCCACAGCGGCAATTTCTGGTCCGCAGTGCTGGGCGACGAAATCGGCCATAACCTGACCTTTGACGGCTTTTGCCGATTCGTATCGTAGATCAAACTCCGATAAAGCCAAAATCCACTTTCCGATCCGCCCTTTCAAAATCGGCAATGACAGCACGTACTTCACTACGTCATCCTTGCATACGACTATGCATTCTGCCGATAATAAGTAGTGCCTGAGCTTGGTGCATAAGAAGTAAACACATAAGCATAGCCGTTCTACCGGGGGATATCTTGTTTCGGCGTCCAAAAGTCTTCTGCTAACATAATATATCACCCGTTCCTTCCCTTCAAACTCCTGGATTAACGCCGATCTGATAGCTCGCTCATCGACCGATAAATATAGCTTGAACGGCTTACCAGTTTGTGGCGGGACCAACACGGGAGGTGAGGCCAAGTACTCCTTAATGTCCTCTAGAGCCTTGCGTTGCTCTTCTCCCCATACGAATTCTTGGTTGGGTTTTAATTTTAATAACGGTGTAAAAGCTTGGATACGTCCAGATAGGTTGGATATGAACCTTCTGATGAAATTGATCTTGCCGATTAATGACTGCAACTCGGTTTTATTCTGCGGGACCACGACTTTATTGATAGCTGCTATAGTCTTCCGGTTGATCTCTATCCCACGCTCATGAACCATGAAACCCAAGAATTGTCCGGCGGATACGCCGAAAGCACATTTGTTCGGATTCCCTTTTAAACCATCTCTTCTCGTGCATTCCAACACTTGCCGCAAATCGGCCAGATGTTCTTGGTGTCCTTTTGATTTGACCACGATGTCGTCGATGTAAATTTCTACCAATATGCCGATAAGTTTGTGAAATATGTAATTCATGGCTCGTTGATACGTAGCACCGGCATTCTTCAAACCGAAAGTCATTACCACCCATTCAAACAATCCGAGGTGACCTGGGCATCTGAAAGCTGTTTTCGATATGTCCTCTTCGGCCATTAGTATTTGATTGTATCCAGCATTTCCATCCATGAAACTGATGACATCGGCTGTTGGCATCGGGTATCCGTCCATCGGCGTAGCCTGATTAAGGTTCCTGAAGTCAATGCACACGCGTAGCTTTCCGTTCTTCTTGTATACGGGCACGATGTTGGAGATTCATTCAGCATAACGGCACTGCCGAATAAATTTCGCTTCAATCAGCCTTGTGATTTCGGCCTTTATATCAGGTAAGATTTTAGGATTACATCGTCGCGCAGGTTGCTGATATGGTCGATATCCCGGCCTTATGAGCAGCCGCTGTTCGACAATGGACCAGTCTAGTCCTGGCATTTCATGATATTCCCAAGCAAAGCAATCCTTAAACTCTTTCAATAAATTCGTCAATTTACATTTGTATTCCGAATCCAATTTAGCACTAATGAACGTTGGCCTTGGCTTGGTGCCATCGCCTAAATCTATCATCTCTAATGAATCGGCCGACGTGAACCCGTGCCCTAGCTTCCCGTCTTCCCGAGCAAACTGATCCATTTAATCTGAAACTTCGGAGCCGACTGCTTGGATCGGCTATAGACCAAAATCGGACACCTTCAAGAAATCAGTGTCCCAAATTCTCCCTGATATGCACTTGACGTTCTCGTAGCTCCATTGCTGTGCATCGACCGCCGCAACACTGTACGCGGAATCGGTGGTGACCACCTCGATGTTATCGCCGACCCATTGCACGAGGCATTGGTGCATTGTAGATGGGATGCAGCAATTTGCGTATATCCAGTCTCGGCCGAGTAGCATGTTGTAGGATCCTTTGCCATTGATAATAAAGAAAGTGGTGGGAAGAGTCTTACTGCCGATGGTGAGGTCGACGCAGAGCGCGCCGCGGGCGGGAGACATGTTGCCTTCGAAGTCTTTGAGCATCATGTCCGTCTTGGTCAGATTGTTGTCACTTTTTCCTAGCTTCCGGAACATGGCGTACAGCATGATGTTGACAGCAGCTCCTCCATCTACTAGTAATCTGGTGATGGGTCAGCCGTTGACATGTCCTTTGAGGAATAATGCCTTGAGATGTTGCCGTTTTTCATCGTTGGGTTTCTCGAATGTGGCTGTCATTGGCTCCAAAGCCAATTGCACAATCTATTCTTCTATCACCGACATGTTATGTCAGTCAGCGGGAGTCATGAATTCCATCGATAGAATGAAACCATGCTGACGTCGGCTGCCGATTCTTGGTTGTCGTCGTCTTCCCTGTTGTTTCTTTTGGGGCGCCAAATCCGAGGCCTGTCATTTTTTGTGTCCATCATCTGTTGTTGCTCTTCTTCCTGTTGTTCCCATTGGCGGAGACGTTGGATTCTTCGTTTTTGAGATTTAGTCAATCCGTCAGGGCACCACCTGGGGTTTATAGGTTTAGTCGATGGTTTGGCGTGTTCCCATTCTGGTTCGCGTCCCAAGGGGTTCTCGTCTGATACCCGAGCATCGGCCATCTCGTCCAACCGGTCGTGAGCGCTGACTCTGTCTTCTGGTTGGTTGTACCGATTGGTCCTGCCTTCTGGTTGGTCGCGCCGATCGAATATGGCCCTCGGCCTATCGTTTCGCTCACGCCTGTCTTCCGACCGGTCATATCGGTCACTTCTGCCCCCCTAGCCGATCACGCACTGAAGGGCGCCGGTCCTCTTGCTCGCGCCAGTTTCTGCTGATCGGCTCTGGCCTTCCATCTTTGGAGCGAGACCTTTTGAATGGCCGATTGTTGCGATACGAGCCGTTGCACTCAGGGCAATTATCGGCCGACGGCAACCTGAGGTTACTTTTCCAGCAGTGGATGAAGAACGGGCATCACCAGTGATCTTCATGTCATCGCATCATCTCTTCCCGGAATCTTGAACTTTCCTATTGCCGTTGATACTTGTTGAGCAGAAATTGGGAGGTGATGGGCCTGCGTGGTTCTCCCAATCCCTCACCTTCATCCTCCATCCGTCATTTCCCCTTGATGTCTTCGGGCGCCGCTTGATTTATGGGGTCTACGGCTCCGCTCTTTTTAGCCGATTCAGATGTTAGCACCTTGGTCTGGAGTGAGTTCCTTCCTGTATCAACCATGTTGGTGGGGAAGGGATGCTGATCAATCTTCATCGGCTTTACTGGCTTTGTCGGGACTTCGAATTTGAGCCTACCCTGCTCGATGGCCGATTGAATTTGCTGTCGGAAGATTTTGCATTCGTTCGTATCATGAGAGGTGGCATTATGCCACTTGCAATATTTCATCTTCTTTAGCTGCTCGGCCGACGGGATCGTATGGTATGGTGAGAGCTTGATTTGTCCTTCCTGGAGGAGGAGGTTGAAGATTTTATCGGCCTTTGATGTGTTGAAAACGAATGCCTCCGGCTCCTTTTTCCTGAACGGACATGATATCGGCTTTTTCCCTTTAACCCACTCCGCCAGGCCGACCTCTGTTTCTTCTTCGGACTCAGCCCCTTTCAAGTACGCCACCTTTTTCTGGAAATTCCTCCGTGGGTCAAAAGGACGCACTTCCTGACCAGACAATCGATGCACAATTTGGCTCAGGCTCTCGAACTCCTGTGAAGCATATTTCTCTTTGATATGGGGCAGGAGACCCTGGAAGGCTATATCGACCAATTGTGCGTCGGTTAGGACTAGTGTGTAGCATTTGTTCCTGATCTCCCTAAACCTCTACCCGTACGTGGACACCGGCTCATCACTCCTCTGTCTGAGGCTGGTTAAGTCTAAAAGCTTCATCTCATGTACCCCCGCATAGAAGTATTTGTGGAACTGCTTCTCCAAGTCGGCCCATGTAATTATGGAGTTGGGTGGCAGTGTAGTAAACCATTGGAAGGCCGATCCAGACAGGGATGACGAGAAGAGGCGTACCCGTAGAGCGTCTTGTGCAGCTGCCTCCCCACATTGGATGATGAATCTATTTACATGTTCCACAGTTGAGGTATCATCAAGCCCCGAAAACTTGGTAAAATCAGGAACTTTGTACCGATGGGGAAACAGCAGTAAGTCGTAGGTAGGCGGGTACGGCGTTCTATATGTGTAGGTTTGCACCTTCGGCTTTAAGCCGAATTGCTCCTGAATCACCTCTGCTATGTTGTTGATGAACTATCGGCTGGAGAATCGGCACGTGTTGGTAGATCGGCGGCGGGATGACCGGGTGGTGGACGAAAGCGTGCGGCGCCTGTTGCGACGTGGCCAGCTGTGTAGTCGGCATCGGTTGTCTCAGTGAACCGGCCGTTTCATCATATAGTACAATCGGCGTAGCGCCCCGAAGCGCTTCTGTTGATTCTGCCCCCCTGCCCGTCTCCGGCGCGACTGGATGATACTGTGGCATCATCGGCCGCACGGCCGATTGGAAAGGTGCATGGATCGGAGAGCTTCCATGATCGGCTGATTGATCTTGGATGGCCATCGCCGATGGTGCCCCCCAAGGCACTGAATTCAGAGAAGACAGTTGCACGGAGGATAACTGAATGGATTGGGGCGGTGCATGCGATTGGAGATATGGTGCGCCATTATGCCCCAGATGCATTGACGATGAAGGGGCGCTGGAACCTTCAGTTTGAGCTCGGATCAGCTGAGGAGCCGAGTAAGGTATACTTGGAGAACTCCTGGCCGGGGCTGTGATAGGTGGGGCGTATGCCGACCCCTGGTATCCTTGGGACACGCCGTTGGCCAAGGAGCTGATGACGGCACTATATACCGTATTAGAAATCACTGGGGATTGATCAATGAAAGCTTGGTAGACGGATTGTTGAACCATTTTGGACATCTTGCCCGAGTCCTCGGCGATTGTGATCTGGCGGGGAGTTGGAAACGGAGCTTTCCTAATAGTTTCCTCGCTCCTGGTACGACTGAAGGATTGTAAGCATGTCTTCCGGTAGTATGCTATCTGCTTCTCCAACTCTTCCTTCTGGTCGTCCTTGAGGTCTGCTTCCGTTACCTCAATGATGTTGTCTTCCGAGATTTCAGCAGCTTTCGACATGGTGGCGGTTGTATTTGTCCCACCGGGCGTGCCAAAAGTGTGTTGGCGTTAGAAACCAGCCAATTGAATCTCTAGCGTCGGACACACGACCTGGGAGAATCTGCTTAACTCCCGTTCGAGTGATCACCCTAGTGCGGTTCGCACGGCGTGCCAGCCAATCTGACCTGTTGATTGGCAAGGAAAGAGACATGTTAGATCCCAGAGGTTGCGATCGGCTGAGGTTCCGATCTCGAAGGAGCTTATCAGCGAATCGGCCGATTTGCCGTAATAAAGAAATCGGCTATAATACAGCCGATCACCGGGCAACGTTGGTAGAGAAAAATTGCTAGAGTAAACTAAACAACGTTACAGTAGCAACACTAGAAACATATCTTAATCGGCTATGCAAAAAGTAGTAGATTAAGCAATCAAGATATAAGAAAGCCGAAAGTTCTAATTCCAAGCTGGATAACTGGTGATAAAACTAGAACAGCAGGTGAAACCTAGAATTCTAGTAAATATCGATAACTGGTGAATAAATCTAAACAAAACGACAGCGATGCGTCCGAAGTTAAAGCTTTGATATTACTCGATAAGCGGAACTTACAGAATTGGCCGGAGATCAAGTTGATGCAGCCCCGGCAACCCGTACGAACTCGTGAAAAGAGGAAAAATATTGGCGAAGTCGCTTGCTTGAAAGTAAAGTGCGAGGAAATAGTAGGTTGTTGTATTGATTTGATGATGATTAGAGATCTATGAAGGTGGCTATTTATAGCCTGTTACAACTAATCTCTTAACCGACTAGGATTCTATCTCTAATTTTAAACGAAAACGAATATTTACAAGTATGATTCGTATCAAAGTTGACTGCTATGTTCCGTGGGCCGACCCCTTTTATCCTCGTGATCTACTTTGAGCCCATATTGGCCCAACTATTCCAGCATCTCGATCGGCCGATTTCCATCAACTCCCTGTGACGCTACCCGTTGGCATCCTAAAAGCAAGTGCGATCACGGGTTGAGTGCTGTGGTGAAGTATTCTTGGACCTTTCTCAAACCTAGCCGTCGGTTTGCTTGCTGCCCAAAGGTAATGGCTACCTGCTTCACAGAGATTTTGATTCTATGGATTCATCTTACTGTTATCAATGTCAATTACTAAAGGGGCATTTATTTTGCAGGATGAAAAGAAGCAATGCGGTTACATGACCTGGGTTGATCCAGAATGGGATGATATGGCCTTTGGTGTTCTAGTGAAGCTCAGTAAGGAGAAGGTGCAAGTTGAGGAGGATGCAAAGAAGTGGGAGGAAGAATTAGCAAAAGCTAACAGTGCAGCAACAACTTCAGAAGGCTACTGCCGAGCTGAAGTTCATTGGGAATTATAGTCACAATGTCAAACTCATGCACGTGCTGCTTGCTTTATTTGTTGTTGTCGTATTGATGCTTTGTGGCAAGGCTAACTAAGTAGATGGTGAAGTTCGTAGCTATGGTGAACAATCTTAACATAGTTTCCTTTGTCTGCATTTCTGATGTTCCTGTCTATAATCAACAATCTGGATTTTGTCTGAATTTGTCAATTTGTGATGGTCTTGAGACACTTGCAAAAAAAAAGTTGTTTGTGAAGTTGTTAGTGTTTTTACTCCAAGAATACTTTGGTGAAAAAATGATAAAAATATGGCAAGAAAAATTGACTCCTTAGGGATCGAACTGCACGCTTGATTAGGTAATGGCTTTTTAATTTTATAGTAGTTTATGGAAATGAAAACGTGCCACCGAGGCAGTGAGGAGGTGGGCATTGCCTACTCCTCCTATCCGTTCATCTGCACATCAATGATTCAGATCAACTATTCGATGCCACGGCCTCCAGCGGTTGCTGTACTCGTTCCTGTTCCTGCACGTTCTTCGAGGATCCAATTGCCATCCTCGAGAGGAGCCAATTGCTTAGGTTCCGAGGGAAGCCAGCACAACTTCCCATGGAAGGCATGGAACTCCCTATTTAATTGCCATTTCTACCACCATCGATGTCATTGCCAATTCCACTACCATCTCATCCCCGATGAGCGCGCCTCACCCCTAAAGCCCAACCGACGCCATGAAGTGATCCGTCTCCCCCTCTGCCCTTGCCTCCTCCGGCTCGCCGTCGCGCCGCCTCTCCCCTACCAGCTCCCCCTCGCGCATCGAGTGATCCTCCAGCGCCTCCTCGTTGTCGTCGCGCTCCCGTGGTGATTTCTCATTGCGCTCCTGCCGTGCTGCTAGCCACAACAACTTCTCAGTAGCGCTACAGCACCACGTTAATGCGGACCTCAACCCGCAGTCGTGCTCATCGTTGGGATCATGCTTCGACACGGCTGACCTCAACCCGCCGTCACTTGCGGATGGTTTTTGTCGGTGGGGGCATCTTCCTCCACCCCCGCAGCCTCGTCGCCACCCCAACAGTGACCCTTCCAGCTGATGCGTTCAACTCCAACTTCGAGTCCGGACTCATCTGACAATCGTCGCTGCAGCTACCCGATGCCCTTCTCTGGGGCGACACTTTGCGTGTCTTTTAGCAACGTTGGCAACACCATCACGTGCCCCGTCTGCCCTGGCATGAGGCAGTTGTGGAAGATTCTGAATGAGGTCAAGGACCACATCCTGGGGATGACAACATTCGCACCCCTAAGGGGCGAGAACAAGAATAAGTGGAGCCACCACCGCGTCGTGGCCTGAAACGAGGGGTGGCTAGTGTCAGCGAGCCGCGTTGGTGGAAGATCAATGCTGCTATCTTTGCTATGCTGTTAATTAGTAACTTTGGATTTGGTTGGAACCCTATCCATCTTTTCTATGCTGTTATCTTTTGTTTGTAAGATCAATGGACTGTTTCCTTTGGATGGAAGATCAATCCCCTATTTTTCGTGCTCTGTTTGCTTCGTTTCCTATCCCTCACCCTTTCTCTCTTCCTTGGTTCCCATGTAGACATGGTTACTCGTACTTGAAACTAATTTCTGGTCTTCCCTCATTTATTTTCTAAGGGGTGGTTCTCCTACTCACATAGCTCGAGAGGCCAAGATGGATCTAATTTTATATTTCATTTAATGTGATTTGTAGTTGGAATAGTGCATCGGTTTTTTAGAGGTTGAAAATTAATATGGGATACATATTAACAAATAATGTAATCCTATTTAGTTCTCTCTCAAAACCAAGGAAATCCTTGCTCACCTTGCCAAAATTCAAACCATTTTTCCAACAAAGGATCGAACATTTTGGTCCGTCCTATTCACTTTTCCTATAACAGATCATACGTCTGTACATATTTTTCCTAAAAATTGTAACGAATTCTAATTTGTACCTGAGGATTAATGTGGCAACTATCCATGTTCCAGCGTTGTGTAATGTCACATCCTCCACGTCCATGCAGCAGGTCTTCCTTAGCTCTTGTGTACAACTAGTTACTTGAAACCAATTTATGCTATTCTCTCATTTAATTCCCAATGGGTCGTTCTCCTACTCGCATGCCCCGAGAAAACAAGATGCATCGAATTTTATGTTTCATTTAATGAGAATGTAGTTGCAATAGTGCATTATTTTTTGAGAGGTTGGAAGTAAATATGGGATGATTATTAACAAATAATGTGATATTTTGCTCTCTCTCTCTCTCTCAAAAGAAAGGAAATTCTTGCTCACCTTGCCAAAATTCAGAGCAAGCATCTTTTTCCCAATGAAGAATTGCAAATGTTAGTCCGACCTATTTAATTTTCCAACAATGGATCATAAGTCTCAACATCGCCAATAATCGAATTCTTTCTTTTACCTGATTATTAACATGACAACCATCCACGTTCCAGCGATACGTAATGTCACATCGTCCACGTTCCACGTCCGCGCTGCTAGTTATTTTGGGAGGCTTGCCGGTGAAGGAGTGGTGGTTTTGTTATAAATGCGACACGCCTACACTTCTTCTTCTTGAGCCGGCCTCAAGCGCAAGAAAACCCTTGGGCATCTCCTCTCGATGCAAGAAAACCCTGCCACATCTCCTCTTGGCTCAAGTATAGTGCTCTCTTCCTAGTCGCTGTATTGATTTGTATGTGCATTAGTCCTTGCCTCCTCTTTGATCAAAATAATTTCTATGTGCATTTCAGGATCGTGGACATGGCTGTTGCACCTACACCGCTGGTCACCACAGTCTCCTTGCCCTTGCTGCAACATCTTGGTCTTCGGGAGGGTGTGGTTGACTGGGTGGTTGCAGCTTGTGTTAGAGAGCAGCACCAATAGGATCCTTGGTACACTACGTCAATCTGCATCGGCGCTTCACTTGGCTACCACAACTTCTTGATGGCGAATGACGACACCTCCACCCTTGTCTTTGCCGTGTTTCCATCCTCCTAGGATGTTGACCACCTTCATGGTCACATCTGGCAGTGGTGGAACGAGGTCGTCATCTTCCACCACATTAGCCGCTTCTACCTCTTCAGGACCCGCTTTTGTGAGGGTCTGGGTGACCCTAAGGAGATTAATTAGATTGTTTATCTTGCTATGCTATTAATTAGTAACTTTAGATTTTGTTGGAACTCTAACCATCTGTGCTATGTTGTTATCCTTTGTTTGTAGGATCAGTGGACTGTTTCCATTAGATCAATCTCCTATTTTCTTGCTCTGTTTTATGTTTCATTTAATGTGATTGTAGTTGGAATAGTGCATCAGTTTTTTCAGAGGTTGAAAATTAATATGGGACGAATATTAACAAATAATATAATCCTATTTCGATCTTTCTCATAACCAAGGAAATCCTTGCTCCCCTTGCCAAAATTCAAACCATTTTTCCAACAAAGGATCAAACATTTTGGTCCATCCTATTCACTTTTCCTATAATGGATCATACCTATGTACATATTTTTCCCAAAAATTGTAACGAATGCTAATTTGTACCCAAGGATTAACGTGGCAACTGTCCACGTTCTAGCGTCGTGTAATGCCACATCCTCCATGTCCATGCAGCCAATCTTCCTTGGTTCTCGTGTAGGCATGGTTACTTGAAACCAATTTATGCTATTCCCTCATTTAATTCCCAAGGCAACTGCACCCCCTTCAATTAACTCTAGCTTCACCACTGATTCTAGTTGGAATAGTGCATTGAATTTTGGAGAGGTTGAAAATCAATATGGGATGATTATTAACAAATAATGTGATCCTATTTGGCTCTCTCTCAAAATCTATGAAATCCTTGCTCACCTTTCCAAATTCAAACCAAGCATCTTTTTGCCAACAAAGGATCAAAAATGTTAGTCCAGCCTATTCAGTTTTCCTAAATAGTAAAATACATCCTCACCTCACCAAGAAACGCAACTGTCTCTGCTACTCCGGTAAGACATGACTGAAAAATTCCAATCTCGTACAAAGTATATTCACAGAATTTTGGTTTCTTAATGAATTCTTATTTTTACCCTAAAATCAACGTGGCAACCGTCCACATTCCAACGATGGTTGTTTTGGGAGACTTGCCCAGCAAAGGAGCGTTGTTTTTGTTATAAATGCGACGGCCCTCCACTTCCTCAAGCATAGGAAAACCCTTCTACATCTCCTCCTCTCGGCCCAAGATAACCGTCTCGCATCTCCTCTCAGTGCAAGTACAATGCTCTCTCCCTAGTCTCTGTATCAATTTGTATGTGCATTCGACCTTGCCCCTTCTTTGATCAAACTAATTTCTATGTGCATTTTAGGATCGTTGACATGGATGCTCCAACTCCACCGTCACCGTCACCCAGGCCGTGCTGCTCCACCTTGGTGTTTGGAACGTTGTTGCCAACCGGGTGGAGGAAGCTTATGTCACCGAGCAGAACCACCATGCTCCTTGGCTCACCATGTCGGTCTACATCGGCGCTTCGCTAGGCCATTAGAACTTTAGGATGGTGCACGATATCTCCTCCAAGCTTGTCTTCGAACAAGCTTCCATCCTCCCAGGATGTTGATCGCCTTCACGATCAAACCTAGTAGTGGTGGAAAGAGGTCGTCGTCCTTCGCCGTGTGAGTCGCTTCAACATCTTCGGGGGCAACTGGGAGTCCCTAGGCAACCCTAGGGAGATGATGTAGATCATTTATCTTTGCAATGTTGTCGATCGTTTATCTCTCCATGTTCAAGTACTTGCAAATTTAGTCTAGTTCTTTATTTCTCTATAGGAAGTCACTAAGATTTCAGTGTTATTCACTTGCAAAAGACCCTTTACATTATTAGAGATCGACGTACCTTTTGCTATTTTCCATCCCCCAACTTCCGATGCAACCCTTCGGCTTTCCCTTGGCAACTAAGAGCCATTAATATACCGATGCCCTCCTCCTGTGCTAACGAACCCCTCCATTGCCTTGCCTCCACGCTCTCTTCCTCTAGAAAACTACCATGACTTCTTCTTTGATTGCTTCTTCTCATCCTTACAACTAGCCCTCTAACGAGGATTGTGGCCCTGTCGAGTATGGTGGGCCACCGTATTACGAGTCATACACCTCATACAAGCCCACCATTGTACCTAAGTCTCCCAGGTACTGCTACGATAAGGACACTAAGTAAGAGAAGGAGGAGGCGGACAACAATGATGAGACCTACATTCAGGAGAACTCAGACAACGATGATGAGGAGGATGAGGAAGCATCAGCGGAATAGGAGGCCAAGAAGAGGCAGCGGGCAGAGGTTGCTGTAGCGCGGGCATCGAAAGTGGCGTTGGAGAAGGTTGTTGTGGAGCTAAAGGCGAAGGAGGATGCGGTGGCGGTGGCCGATGCGGTGGCAGAGGCGGATGTGGCGGTGGCGGAGGAGAGGCCCAAGAAGCGGGCTGCCAAGATGGCCTGACCCACCGCTAGTCTACCTTCCCTCCTTATCCCTTCCACCACAATCCGCCCCCTCCCTCCTCCCTATCCCTTCCACCCGACAAAGCCCCATGGTCACCTCATCCCTTGCCACCATGCCAGTCAACCCTATCTTCTTTGTTGGCCGTTGAGACACCTTCCCCTCCCTGCCTTCACCGCCAAGCCACCGGCCGCCCTCATCCGCTCGGTCTGGTGATGTGGCCACTTCTCGCGCACTCCCCAACGCCTATAAAAGGTGCCCTGACCCTCTCCCTCGCTCACAACTCTTACCGAGCTGTGACCTACCCACCAGTGGCCAATCGGCACCCTCCTCTTCTCCTCCCAAACCCAAAACCCCCCTAGGCGACCTTGCCTCGCTCCCTACTCCCTCTTGGCCCAAGCCGCGACGACGTATGCGAGCCCTAGCTTGTTTTTGGCGTGCTCCAGTGAGCACCATGGCGGCGCCGCCAGGCTGCCAGCCGAAATAGTATGCACCATCCCTTTCGCCATCTCCCTCTGTCTCCTCCCCACTCTTCCACTTAACCTGCCATGTGGGCCCAAGGCGAACACCGTCGCCCAAGGACCTAACCTTGTTTCAACCCCTTCCAAAACTCCAAAAATTTCAAAAAAATCATCAAAAATACTAAAGAATATTTCAAACCTATCCATGCCCTCCTTGTCCAATGTTCACTGCATACAAGTCCTTTTCCAAATCATCCATCACATACATAATAGAAAAAACCTCTCTAGTGTACACAAAAAATCACATTCTCATCTATTTCACATCCAAAAACCCTAGGTAGTAAATAACCATAAGATGGTAAAATATAAGGGTAGCTAAAAATAATCACCTTCATATATAGATATAATCTTTAAAAATTAAGAAGGGGAAAATTAAAAATCATCAACAAACTAAGGCTAATGATAAATAATCCACACAGAAGGATAAAAGGTGAAAGTTAATAAAGAAATAACTAGGAATAATAACAAATAAACCCCAAGATAAAAATAAATAAAGAAAACTCAAAGAACTTAGTAGTATAATAAAAATAATCAAAGTAGAAGCCCAAATGAACTAGGACAAAAAAAATAATAACCACTCTAGTCATAAATAACCCATATAAAACATAATAGGATAAAATTTTAGAGGCTATTAGAAAAAGAGGAAGCTCAATAGATTTCCATGCCCACTTTTAGATAAGAGGTAAACACCCCAGAGCCTAATCATCGAGGCCTACCAACTCTTGGATAAAAAGGAATAACCCAACCTCAACCATTAAGGATCCAAAGCCAACTCTGGATGAAAAGCCATCCACCTAGAGCCTGACATTGAGAAATGCAAATTTCTTGATAAGAAGTAATTATCCAACCTCACCTCGAAAGGAATTAGTAACCCAAATTCACATTAATTCCATGTGAATAACCAGGCAAAAGGATAGTAACCACCCTCGAAAAATTGGAACGAGTATAGGGTGCTCAGAAAAATCATCATACTAAGTTATGAGGAGAAGTGGTCACCCAAGTTCCCAAACCTAGATAATATGCTCCAAATCCAAACCCAAGGAGAAATACCGAACAATAGAAACCCATTAGAAAACCAAGATAAACAACCAAAAGATAGAAGAAATTCCAATAGAAATGCATTAGGGATTCCAAACCCTAAGGTACTAAAAGCCATAAAAACACTAGCTTAGCAAAACCCTAAAACTCCTAGGAAAAAGAGAATCTTAGGAATTACTATCCCAACCATGAAGGTAACCTCGATAAGAAGTATCTAGTCACCACATCTCATGCCCAACTATCAGGAAATGGCAACCTTGGCCACATGAGATAATAAGAAATGCCATGTGAACCCCAAAGCTGATGGAGTAAACAAGGAAATCAAAGCTTGGAAAAAAAGGGATCATGACCATACTTACCCCTTGGAAAGGGGCATTGGATTTCCAATTGCTCAAAAGAATCATCATACCGAGGTTATGATGACATATGGCCATAAAGGATAGCCACCATTGGTAACCCACCCCAGCCTATACCTAGCAACCGAAGAAGGAATATTAGATGCTAGAAACCCATTAGAAATTTTTTAAGACACCAAGGTAGATAACCTAGAAAATGGAGATTGTGCTAGCTAAAAATATATAATATATAGAAGTTAACCACAGTAATAATAAAAGTAATAGATGAATACACACCAATAGAAACCAACCCAAAATAACATGACACAATAGTAGAAGATGTCAACCTAACCATGGCATATCACAGATAGGCACGAAGAAGATAGAAAATTATCCAAGTAAAAGGGAACCTTGGATAATTAAACGTATCTTAGATTAAAAGAAAAATTCCAAGCTGAGTCTCCTTAAGTGGGGTAGTAACCCAAATATGAAAGGAACACCAAGGCTCAAGGGCTCCCGTTGACACTCATGCCAAGCTTTCAGCACACGATGGCGCCAAGCTCCAGGACGGCTCTGAGTATTGGAGTCTTGCTGGGGCTCTTGAGTACCTCACTCTGACTCAACGTCACCTGGCGTATGGGGTTCAGCAGGTGTGCCTCTTCATGCATGACCCGCGCGAGCCCCACATGGCCCTAATCAAGCGCATCCTGCACTATGTGAAGGACACGCTCTCCTCCGGACTTCACATCGGCACCGGCCCTGTTCAGCCTCTGACTGCCTACTCCGATGCTGACTGGGCTAGCTGCCCGGACTCTAAACGCTCCACCTCCGGCTTCTGCGTCTACCTCGGTGACAATCTGGTGTCTTGGTCCTCCAAGTGCCAGCCCACGGTCTCTCATTTCAATGCTGAGGCAAAGTGCCAGGCTGTGGCTCATGCTGTGGCAGAGTGTTGCTGGCTGCATCAACTTCTTCAAGAGTTCCATATCACGCTTGCTTCAGCCACTGTTGTCTACTGTGACAACATGAGTGCTGTCTACATGACAGCCAACATGATGCATCATCAGCGCATAAAGCACATCAAGATTGATATTCACTTTGTCCATGAGAAGGTGGCCTTAGGTGAGATTCGGGTCCTCCATGTGTCGTCCTCTCACCAGTTCACAGACATCATGACTTAGGGCCTGCCAACTCCTTTGTTTACTGAGTTTAGGTCCAGTCTGTGCATCCGTGATCCTCTCGCTTCGACTGCGGGTGGGTATTAGGAAGTATATGTGTATATTAGGATGTATTTATCCTTTCCTTGTACACTTGATGTAAAACCTTATACTCCAAGCCATATTGGCCATATATATAAAGGTCAACCCCCCTCATTAGGGCGTGTGGTGTTTTCCCATCTACTTCTCTACAAGAATAAACCACGTATGGTCCGTCCCACTTGCTCATCAATTTACCTTTATCGAAGAGTTTAAATCTGGAGTTGAACAATAACACTTTATCCTCTTCTTTGAATTCCTTCTTATGAAGCCTTTTATCAAACCATCTCTTTATTCTTTCCTTGTAAATCCTTGCATTGTGATAAGCTTTAAACCTCATCTCTTCTAGTTCACTTATTTGAATCCTTCTTTTTACTTTCGTAGCATCAACATGAAGATTCATCTCTTTTATGGCCCAATAAGCTTTATGTTCAAGTTCAACGGCAAGATGGCATGTTTTTCCATAGACGAATTGATACGGGGTCATACCTAAAGGTGTTTTATGAGCTGTTCTATATGGCCATAATGCTCCATCTAGTTTCTTTGACCAATCCTTCCCTCCTTTGACTATGGTCTTTTTCAATATATCTTTGAACTGCTTGTTCGAAGTTTCGGCTTGGCCATTTGTTTGAGGATGATAAGCTATAGATACCCAATTTATTCAAAAATTTGCCAAAATCTTTTTCCAGTGAAATGCAATCCTCCATCGCTTATCAATATTTTGGGCACTCCATACCTAGGAAATATCATCGTCTTGATCATGTGAATTGATTCCTCCGTTGATGCCTTCCAACATGGAATAGCTTCTACCCATTTAGACACATAATCAACCATAACCAAGATGTGCTCATAGCCATGTGAATTTAAGAATTGTCCCATGAAGCCTATACCCAAAACATTGAATAGATCCACTTGCAAATTATAGTTCAAAGGCATAGAATTTCTGGATGAAATATTTCCTTTTCTTTGGCATTTTGAGCAAGTAGCAACAAACCTCTTTGCATCTTCATGCATCTCTGGCCAATAAAATCCGCTTGCCCATACTTTTGCTTGAGGTCTGAAGCATCCATCATGTCCTCCATATTCTAATAAATGGCATTTTCTAAGCACCACATCTCTTTCTTCTCTAGGAATGCATCTTCTCAATACTCCGTCTGCTCCATACCTATATAGAAAAGGTGCAGACCAATAGTATTTTTTACTTTGAGCAATAACTTTTCTTCTTTCATTCCTATCCAAGTGATGCAAAGGTGCCCTTTTGATTGCTCTGATAATGTCAGGCATCCAATCATCTTTGTCAAGCATTCTATATAAATGGTCATCTCATTCGATCTTCAATTGGCTCCTTCCCATCATCCTGTTGGTACATCCTTAACAAGTGGTCAGCTACCATATTTTCTGACCCTTTTTATCTCTAATTTGCACATCAAACTCTTGTAGTAACAATATCCAACGAATCAAACGTGGTTTACCATGTTTCTTGGACAAATAATATTTAATTACAGCATGGTCGGTGTACACAATCACTTTAGAATTCACAATATATGATCTGAATTTTTCAAAAGCAAATACTACTACAAGTAATTCCTTTTCTGTAGTTGCATAATTTATTTGAGCCTCATTTAAAGTCTTGTTAACATAATAAATTGCATGTACCTTCCCTTCTTTTCTTTGTCCAAGGATGCTCCAATAGCATAATCAGTCACATCACACATTATCTCAAAAGGTAGATTCCAATACAGTGGTTGAATAATGGGCACACTGATAAGTGATTGCTTAAAATTTCTGAAAGCATGAAGACAATCTTCGTTTAATTCAAAGCTCGCGTCTTTATGCAGAATTTGTGTTAATGGTTTTGGTATCTTCAAGAAATCCTTAATAAATCTTCTATAGAATCTAGCGTGTCCGAGAAAGCTTCTCAATGACTTGATGTCTGTTGGAGGAGGCTTTATCGACTTCTACCCCCTCTCCAAGATGACATGCCCCAGCACTATTCCTTGCTTCACCATAAAGTGGCACATCTCCTAGTTTAGGACTAGATCAACTTCTCCACATCGTTTAAGAACTTTATCAAGATTCTCCAAACAATTATTGAAACTAGTGTTGTGTACTGAGAAGTCGTCCATAAATACCTCCATAATGTTTTCAATAAAATCTGAGAACATAGCCATCATGCAGTGTTGAAATGATGCGGGCACATTGCATAAACCAAAAGGCATTCTTCTATAAGCGAAAGTTCTCTAGGGATAGGTGAACGTGATCTTATGTTGATCATCCAGATTTATAGGAATTTGAAAGAACCTGGAATATGCATCAATATAGCAAAAGTGAGAATGTTTTGCTAACCTTTCAAGCATTTCATCAATGAAAGGCAAAGGGAAGTGATCCTTCCTAGTTGCCTTGTTCAACTTCCGATAGTCAATACACATCCTCCATCATGTCACTGTCCTCTAGGGAATTAGCTCATTCTTCTCATTTTTCACAATAGTCAATCCTGTATTCGATCACTAGGCTCACCAATTCACTGTGTGGTACTTGATAGATTATTCCAGCATTAAGCAATTTGATCACCTCCTTCTTTACTACATTGCGCATAGCATAGCTCAATCTTCTCTGGTTCTCCACAACTAGTTTGTATTGATCTTCTAATTGTATTCGATGATTGCAGAAGGCAGACTGATTCCTTTCAAGTCTTTGATCGTATATCCAATCATTGTCTAATGTTTTCTTAATAAATTCAAAAGCTTCTCAGTTTCTTCCTTGCTCAACTCATCGCTAACAATGACTGGATACGTCCTGTCGTTCCCCAAATATTCATATTTTAATCCCTTGGGTAATGGCTTCTGCTCAACACTTGGTGCTCAGGCTCTTGGTGCTTAGGCTCTTGTTGCTCTAAATCTCCAATGTCTTCAAATTTTTCTGCTTCTAAGGTTCCATATTGTGGTGATAATGCTTCGGTTGCTTCTCCCAAGTCAGCATCCTAACAATCCTTGTTGTTTTCTATCGCTCTTAGTAGAGGATCACTGAAATTTTCAGCAAAGCATAAAGTTTAGGACACCTAATTTACGTTAGCAAACTGAAGTCC
>NC_028457.1:23354544-23431499 GCF_000263155.2 Setaria italica
TTTCAGCAAAGCATAAAGTTTCTACTCCTCGTATCAGAAGTAGAGAGGGGATTGTCAGAAGCAGGCAAAAAATATAAGTGTATTGGTAGCATCAAGATTAATCGTTACTTTGCCCTTCTCAGCATCAAGCACAGCATTAACCAACTTAAGAAAAGGTCTACCAAGGATAATATCATCATGTTCATTATGGCAAGCATCAACGAGGATGTTCATAAAGAAGTCAGTTGGTATAACTTTTCCCGAGATAGCAACATCTAAATCTCTAAGCACACCTAGAGGTTTAGTTATTCTACCATCTCCCATGATTAAATTTGTCAGGGTTGGACAAAGCTGTAAAGTTTTACTATAAAGCTCATGATAAAGTTTCGAAGACATAACACTTACATGTGCTCCAATGTCGCATAGCGCTTTGTAGATTATCTACCCATTAATCAAGCAATTGATATGTGGTGTAGGCTAAGATTCTCCTTCATCTTGATCAGCCCCAATCGTGTATACTTTTCCCAGTCTAGCAAATGGTGATGCCTCCGGCTTCACTCCCATGATTCTCTTCACTTCAGTGACATAGTCTGGGTCTACTTCTTTTTCACTAAACAATTTTTTAATTATCTCTCCAGTTGTCTCGTTGTCAAACACATAGCCAGTGTTTCTCTCTGGTGAAAAATCTATCTCAACAGCTCTAGCTGACCCCTTTTGATTTGGATATCGTCTATGCTTATCAAATACTTCACTGAAGTCAATAGGAATCCAATCCATTTGTTCAAACTCTCGCAGGGGTTTGCATTTGCCTGGCTTCGAGCTTCTAATATTTATTGTTTGTCATATTTGAAGCACCAAGTAGGTTCCTTTTTTATGTGTGCTAGTTCTTCTTCTTCTTGCACCACAGGTTCTTCTTTTGCATCCTCCTGGAGTTCTTGTCTGAAAATTCCAGCAAGCTTATGTTCTTGATTTTCTTGCTCTTGCGCTCCAGATTGATAACTATCCCATTCTCTGTTTATGGCTGCTCCTTTGCTGATCTTCTGTAACAATTGAGCGGCCTCCCTGAGTGTTTTCTCCATAAGATCTCCTCTTGCACACATTTGAACAAACTACCGACATTTTTGAGTTAGTGAAAAAATAGAACGTATGCAGCAACACATCACCTGAGAATCCAAGCTTAGGTCCTGGTTTGAGTAGTCTGTTAAATCTATTCCAAGCTTGATCTATTCCATCATCTTCTCCTTGCATGAACATGATCACTTCCTTCTGAAGGTTATGAGCTTTGCTCATAGAGAAAAATCTCCCACATAACTTTGTCATTAGTGTCTCCCAATTCCCCTTCGCATCAAAAGAAGCTTCAGCATACCATCGTTTTGCTTCACCTGCAAGTGAAAATGGCAATAGATTCCCCCTGAACCAAGCTGGTGGAATTCCTTCTTGTTGTAGCGTGTTGCAAAGTATCATGAATCGCTCAATATGTCTATATGGATTATCAATCTCCACTCCTTGGAAAGGATTGCTCTTAGCCATGTTGATTATTCCTTTATTCAGATCATACTCCTTAGCTGCAAGCACTGAGTTGGATTTCTGCATGTCGAATTGGTTGGTTAATGGAACTGCATAGTCCCTCAGCTACTTTTCTCCTTCCTCCTTGTAGTGATTGATCAGAGCCATCTAGACACGAAAAAATAAAAACAAAGATTTTCTTTTATAGAGAAAAATTTAGAGGTCAGAGGTTCACAAAAATTAATACAAAGTTAAACGTAGCAAAACTGACTTGTTCCCCGGCAACGGCGCCAGAAAAGCTTGTTGACGGCAGTTAGCACGCAAAATTGTGAACCACAAGCGCATGGAACAAGGGATTTGCACACTTAACTAAGCACTAATTGATGTAACCGAAAGATCTTTGAATAGGATATGATTATGGTAACAAAAGAACTAAGCAATCTAGATTAAGATGGATAGAGAGTAAAGGTTGCAAACAAGATAGATTAAACACTTGTCCTAGGGATTTAGGATCACTTGTAAATGCAATCGCCATGCATGAATGAAATAGATCTAGGTGTTATCGTGAGTGGTTGTGAACTATGCCCAGGACTTTCCTACCCGCAATACTGTCACTACACAGGGGTATTCAACTATCGGAACATAAGAACACATCAAGATGATCATTCTAGGTAACTAAATAAGCAACCCAAAGTAGCGCTAGCCAGCCTTTTCATGCAAGAGCATCATCAAGATAAGATTGATAACAAACGGATCTTAACGAAAGGTTCGGCGATTACAAATCAATATCTCCATACAACCCCAAGGACAAATAGAGGTATTACCCCATGATCTTACACATGTTGATGAATTTTGGGGTAAAGGGTGCCCTGTAGATCAACTACACCAAAGATGACGACAAACGGGGTAGGGAAGACCTAGGCCGCGGCCTGGGCACCTTTAAGTCGATCGGCTCAGGGGGTTTCCTCCTCCCCTGGTGCTCCTCTTGACGTGGCCTTCTCTGGATCCAATCTTCTCTCCATTTTTCCTACTTGTGGTGACGGTGGATGGTGTTTGCATGGTGATTTCCTCTTCTCTCCAACTCTTCTTCCTTGAAGTCCATGAGGGGGTATTTATAGTCTCCCATAGGCGGCAGCTCTGAGTCAATGTCAGTGAAAAAAACCTAGAGAAATGGGAGGTCGACTGGGCCTTGGAATGGGCCAGGCTAATCAGCTTAGAGGGTCCCAGGCCGATCGGCCTGGGCGCTTCCTAGCCCTTCTAGTCCTCTCCTTCCTCTTGCTGGCTTCCCTTGATGACCCATGTCCAAATATCCATTAAGCTCTTTATACAAACCCCTTTGATTATATCATATTTCTTGCCAAAATACAATATGCTCCAAAATACAACACATATGCAATAATGGGGTTATTTCAGGTGCCAAATGGCGGGTTAGGATAAGAATAAGTATGAAAAAACTAGTTAAATAGCAGTAAAAGTGTGTCAATAACGAGTGTCAACAATCTAATTAAAAACAGAATTCATACTGCTTGATTGCATAGCGGAATCGAAGCCTAATGCATAGAATGGTTTGGTAAAGCTAGGGAACCTACCGGTGGTATGATGAGTCGATGTAGATCCGATCACTAGCGATGTT
This sequence comes from Setaria italica, assembly GCF_000263155.2. Lineage (NCBI taxonomy): Eukaryota > Viridiplantae > Streptophyta > Magnoliopsida > Poales > Poaceae > Setaria > Setaria italica. Next base: position 23,357,663 of record NC_028457.1, read on the forward strand.
GATATAGTCAACGTTGTCAATGTAGTAGATGGTGAGAACTCACTACTAGAGAAACACTTTCAACACACCACAAATACACTACAAAAAATCTTGTAATCCATGACGGTCAAATTTTGTCACTAGTCACCGAAAAACCATCATAAAACAGCATCTGTGACGATTTTTGATAACATCATGTATTGAGCATCATAGATTAACGTGACAATTTTACAAAATCACCACAAATTGACGCAACCAGTGTCGTTTATGAATCGTCATAGAATAGCTTTGAGCCCGCACAACCCAACCCAGGCCCAGTATCTGTGACGAAAATAAACGTCACATATTGATGCCACGTGGATCAAATATCCATCATGGATTGGTTAGACACATCACCATTAGGCCTACGAAGCTGAAGCTGCTGCTGACATGGATGATGACGTGGTTGCTGACATGCCTGATGGTGATGACGTGGCTACTGATAGGGATGCTGACGTGGCTGCTGATAGGGACGCTGGCATGGTTGCTGACAGGGATGATCACGTGGCTGCTGACATCAGCATCCAAGCCTATTTTACATCCAGCCCATTAAAATATGTCCCATTTTTCTAATCAATCCATTATCATTTTAGCTCAAATCAAGATATAAACCAGCCCATGTAAACACCGCAGATTAAACATCTCATTGTATGGATAAAATCTAACCCAGCATCACATACATACAACATCAAAGTTTTTCCAGCATGTCATCAGCATCAAATCAGTCTAACTCTAGTTAATCTAGCACAAGATCTCACAATACTGCAAAAAAAAAGTAGCTTCAAGCAAACCCATGCTTCAAGCTTGAGCTCAAGTTTTGCATCCTTCTCAGCTTTTAATTGCAGACCTGCACATGATATAGCACACATGGTGAGTACAGCTGCTACATTACTTTTCTGCTAACAGAATACAAAATTACAACTGGTATCAACATATCTGGAGTTGTGCCAACTTGAATTAACATTCAAAAAATACAGTACTAAATACAAATCAGATGGCTGTCCTAACAGACCGATTTTATATACATGTACAGGTGTCTTGTCTACGTGTATCAAGCATGTAGAAGAACTGTAGATTTTTTTAGGAATACATGACAATGATGATACCACAAATTATTTGCTTAGAGACCATGTATATAACGAAACAGAGGAAACACAGTAAGGAATTGCACCTGTTCACTTGGTTGCAAATAAATGTTTGGCTGTCAGATTTCAATCACGGTGATTTCTGCAGGTGTTTCTATTTCAGGCTGTCACAAAGTACCTACAAAACAGAGGCATATGCATATCAATACTATAGCATTGCTGTTAAGAGTTTGGCTCAGTTTCAGAGAAATTAGCTATTGAACCTTATTCGAATGTCAAAGTAAGTAACTGTCTTCAACCTTACTACACCACTAGAACATTAAGCGCGCTTCGCGCGCTTTATCATAACAATATAAATGATAAATTGAAACTTTGTTTGCATAAATATTTCTATCATTGGAAAACAATGTCCACCTGGAATTTTGTTCAAAATATGTACCAAGTATTCCTAATTTAGCATCCTACGAAAATTAGACTCTAATGACAAATGAACAATGGCTCTTTTTACTTTTTCGATTCTCAAGAGTCAAGTTCATTTAAATTATTTTGAATAGCATCTGGTGAAAATATTATCACAACATGAATGTTTTGACGCCGAATTTTGACAAGTGTTTCAGCCGACTGGCAAAAGGAACCGGTGAAGGTTGGCCGATTGGAAGCTAGAGCGGCTTGGCCAGTATGGGTCTAAGGTGGGCCAAGAAAAAGATCAGCTGAAGAATGAGATTGGCCCATAGGGATATAATAACCAACTCAGATATGAGTTGTGTTGTAAATATTTGTTATCAGTTAAAATTAGAGATAGAATCTAGTCGGTTAGGAAATCAGTTGTAAACAGGCTATAAATAGCCACCTCTAGAGGTTTGTAAAGAGAACACATCAATCAATACAACCAATCTACTTTTTCCTCGTACTTTACTTTCAAGTCGGCGACTTCGCCAAAATATTTTTTTTTCTTTCACGAGTTTGTACGGGTTGGCAGGGCTGCATCGACATGATCTCTGGCCGATTCTGTAAGTTCCACTTACCGAGTAATATCTAAGCTTTATATTCGGACGCATCGCTGTTATTTCGTTCAGATTTTTATTCACCAGTTATCGATATCAGCTAGAATCGTAGGTTTTACCTGTTATTTTAGTTTTTATCACCAGTTATCCAGCTTGAGGTACGAACTGTCGGCTTTTTATTGCTTTCTTTCTTTGTTATCATGCAGCCAATTAGATCTATCTCAAGTGTTGTTTAGTTTCCTCTAGTAGTTTTTCTTTACAATCGCTACACAGTATCGGCTGTCATTTAGCTGGTTACCACTACAGTAAATCGGCCGATTTGCCGACGCGCTTTTAAAGATAGATTGGAACTCTAACCGATCGGAGCCCCTGGAATTTAATGCTTTTTCCTTATCAATCAACAGGTCAGATTGACTGGCACGCCGCGTGAAACGCACCAGGGCGATAACCCGAACAGAAGTTAAGCAGATTCTCCCGTGTCGTGTGTCCGACGCTAAAGATCAACTGGTCGATTTTTAGCGCCAACACACTTTTGGCATGCCCGGTGGGACCAAACAATATCCAACATGTCGAAGGCTACCGAGGTCTTCAAAGACAACGCCATCGAAATTACTAAAGCAGATCTCAAGGACAACCAGAAGACATCTAGAAGAATACAGGAAGACATGCTTGCAATCCTTTAGTCGTACTAGAAGCCGGGAGACTGTCAAGAAAGCTCCTCTTCCAACTCCCCGCCACATCACCATCGCTGAGGACTCGGGGAAGATGTCTAACATGATTCAATAGTCTATTTACCAGGCTATGATCGACCAATTGTTTTGTTTGCTCTAGTAGTTTTTCTTTAATATCACTACACAGTATCAGCTGTCTTATAGCTGGTTACCTCTACAGTAAATCGGCCGATTCGCCGATGCGCTTTTAAAGATAGATCGGAACACGCCATCATCAAGCATGGAGGCCTTGTCCATCTGCACCTGCAAAATCCTTTCCCAAAAGCAGCGGCAACGAACTTATTAGCTTCCGAATTCCAAGGGAGGACAAGAATCAAGAATGGATGGCACAAAAGGAGAGGGTGGCTGACCTTGCTCGAGTTGGGGATGAGGGTCTGCAGCGCATTCATCTTCTCGTTGATCCTTCTCCTTGTAACAGCCCATTCATGTTTAAGATAACATACCATCATATGCATCATCAAGCATTAATCAAAGATTAGTTTTTAAATAAAACTTGGGGTCAGTGTGACCTGCCGAAAGTGTGGCTCCTGTTTGGATCAGAGTTTGAAACCAAACAAACTTCTCCTCAAGAGGATAGATAGGGAGATTCAGGTGAGATCCCATGTAGATCTAACTTCTATTCACTCGTGGGATCCGGGTGGTCCGGGGGGGGATTCCATCATCTCCCAAAAAGAGATACAGCAATCTTAAAGAGACAATTATCGTCGGATGGTCCACTGTTATACGTCAGCGTGTTGATCTCGATCAGCATGACCCCAGTCAACTCCTTTGCCACATCAAACATGAACAACCCACCCCTCACTCGCGGACGGTCTGCCAGTACAACTCGGTGCATGTCACACACGCAAAATTTTTGTGCAACATCACCCCCGCAGCCCCACACATCAGCCCGACCTAAGCATCTCCCTGCTCTCTTTCTCCCTCCCATTCACTCCCACTCTCTCTCTCTCTCTCTCTCTCTCTCTCTCTCCCACCGAGGCCATGGAGGAGCCCCTGAGGTTCGCCCACCATTGAAGCATCTCCACCTCGCTAGAGCTTCGCAGGAAGACCGCCGGAGTTGGAGCTGCACCACCTCGACATCATCTTCTTCCTTGGGCTTGGAGCTTGGAGCTTCCCCAAGCTCTTCTTCCTTCATACCCAAGGCCTTCCCCAAGCTTCAAGTGAAGGATGACCCCAAGCTTCTCCAACGCCGCCCTACACCAACTTGTGGCACTTCACTGGAAGTGAGCCATCTCCATCCCCGGTCCGTTCCACATTGCCATAGGTTTTGAATCCATGGAACCCTTTAGAGCCAAATCACCATGTTAACATAGAGCTTTGAATCCTTAATGCATTCTATCTCCCTAGATGAACTCTAGACACTCCAAAAATCCATAGAAACAAACTGCACCCCAAACCGACACCGGAGTCGCTGCCGGCAAACTCACCGGCAAGCCACGATGGCGGTGCGGAGAGTTCGCCCACCACCCGCGGACAGTCCACCACTTGCATACCAAAAACCAAAAGTACCTTTACATTTCTGCTTCCCGAGTACTTTTTTACTACGGATGGTCCACTGTTCAATCACACAACCTGTTGACGCCGGTTTTTGACACGTGTTAGGGTCGGCGTCAAGAAGAGAAGAAAGTGGCCAACGCAGTCAAACAGGAGGTTGTGGCTAGGGAAATCAGCCGATAAAGCTACAGTGTTTCGGCCGATTAGCCGATGAAGTCGATGGGGACTGGCCGATTGGAAGCTAGAACAGCTCGGCCAATATGGGCCTAAATGGGCCAAGGTGATGACAAGACAAAGACAGAGTTGGCCCATAGAAGATTGATTGGTGTTCGACTCCGATGAGAGTTGTATCCGTATGTAAATATTTTTTATTTTGAATGAGAGATAAAATCGTAATCGGTAAGGAAATCAGTTGTAACAGGGTATAAATAGGTGCCTCGTGAGGCTAGTAAAAGAACCAACAATCATCAATACAAATCTACTTTTTCACGCAACTTTACTTTCAAGTCGGCGACTTTGCCAATCCTCTTTCTTTTCACGAGTTCATACGAGTTGGCAGGACTGCATCAACCCGATCTCCGGCCAGTTTGTAAGTTCTGCGTATCAACTAATATCTAAACTTTAACTTCGGGCGCATCATTGTTGTTTCGTTTAGATTTATTCACTAGTTATCGATATTTACTAGAATTATAGGTTTTACTTATTGTTTTAGTTTTTATCATTAGTTATCCAGCTTGAGGCACGAACTGTCGGCTATATCCATACATTATTTACTACCACACAGCCGATTAGATCTATTTTAGGTGTCACTTCTGTAGCATTGTTTAAGTTACTCTAGTAGTTTCTTTTACACTTGCCATGTGATTATCGGTTGTTTCATAGCCGGTCATCTTTACGCCAAATCGGCCAATCCGGTGATACATCTTTTGGAGTAGATCGGAACTCCAGCCGATCAAATCTCCAGAATTTGACATCCTTTCTTCCTTGTCAATCAACATGTTAGATTGACTGGCACGCCGTACAAACCGCACCAGGGCGATAACCCGAACAGGAGTTAAACAGATTCTCCCGGGTCGTGTGTCCGACGCAGGAGTTGGGGTCACTATCCGATTTTTTGCGTCCACACACTTTTGGCACGCTCGGTGGGACAAAAGGAAGATTCAACATGTCAAAGGCTGCTGAAATCTTGGAAGACAACATCATTGAAGTCACCGAGGCAGCTCTCAAGGACAACCAGAGGGATGAGATGGCAAAGGCTATGGAAGAATTCAAGAAGACATGCCTGCAATCCTACAGTCGCACCAGGAGTGGGGAACTCGTCAAGAAAACAGCTCTCTGGACTCCTCGCCAGATCACCATCGCCGAAGACTCAGGGAAGATGTCCGAGATGATCCAGCAGTCTGTCTATCAGGCTATGATTGATTAGTCCAAGGTGATGACTCACATAGTGTATAACGCCGTCATCAGCTCCATGGCCAATGGTGTGGCACAGGGGTATCAGGGGCCAGCTTCCGCCTCTCCTATCAGCGCACCGGTCAGAGGCTTCTCGGCGGCACCTAGCATGTTGCAGCCAGCTTCTCAGCCGATGCAGATGCAGAACGGGGGGTACAACACCACATTGCCCTTAGGTTATAGCGGTGCACCACCTTCTCAATCGCAAGTACCGTTTCACCCTGCACCTGTCCCCCTTGTGCAACCGCCGTTGATGACATCGGCGCAGTGGGGAACGGCAGGAATACCTGCCAATCTAGATCGATCCACTAGTTATAGAGTGCCTCCAAGAGCTTACGTCCCGAAATCCTCGGTGCAAACATCATTTTCATCGGCTTCTCAGCCGACAGTCCCGCAATATCAACAGACTGCTCCGAAAATCAGCAGGGGGCAGGCATTCCAGATCCCCTCAGAACTGCGACGCCAATGGCATTGTGCAACGAGGCAGCAGATGGCTACGACACATCAATCCTACTCGTCAGCAGTCACCGGCTCCTCACTCGACAGTCCAGTTGCAAGATCTACAACACGCTCGAATCTTCCACCCAATCATGGTGCCGCAACTTCAACAGCATATGCCGATGGTTCAGCCAACTGTACATCAGCAGCAGCAGCAGCAGCAGTAGCAGCAGGTGGATTGGACCACAAGAATAGCTGATATAATACAAGACTAGTTTGGATTGAAGCCAAAGGTGCACACCTACACATACAGTACGCCGTATCCACCCACCTACGACCTATTGCCGTTTCCTCAACGGTACAAGGTGCCTGACTTCACTAAATTCTCGAGTCAAAATGACACGTCCACGCTGGAGCACGTCAATAGATTTATCATCCAGTGCGGAGAAGCTGCTGAACAGGACACTCTGAGGGTACAGTTGTTCTCATCGTCCCTGTCTGGGTCAGCCTTTCAATGGTTTACGACTCTACCGCCTAACTCCATCATCACTTGGGCTGATTTGGAGAAACAATTCCATAAGTACTTCTTTGCGGGGGTCCACGAGTTAAAGCTTTCAGATCTAACTAGCCTCAAGCAAAGAAGCGATGAATCTGTGGCCAACTATATACCGAGGTTCAGAGAGGTCAGAAACAAATGCTATAGTCTGATTTTGACCGATGGCCAGCTGGCCGATACCGCTTTCCAAGTGCTCCTACCGTACATCAAAGAGAAATATGCTTCCCAGGAATTAGAGAGTCTAAGCTAGATAGTACACCAGCTGTCCGGTCAGGAGGTGTGCCCCTTTGACCAACGAAGAAACTTCTAGAAAAAGGTAGCGTATGTGGGAGGGTCCAATTCAAAAGAGGAGGCAGAAATCAGCTTGGCAGAATGGGTCAAAGGCAAAAAGCTAATTTCATGCCCATTTGGAAAAAAGGAACCAGAAACGTTCAGCTTTGATACATCTAAGGCCGATAAGATCTTTGACTTGCTGCTACAGGAAGGACAGATCAAGCTCTCGCCCTACCACACAATCCTGTCGATTGAACAGCTTAAGAAGATGAAGTACTGCAAGAGGCACAATGCCACATCTCACGACACCAATGAGTGAAAAGTCTTTCACCAGCAAATATAGTCAACCTTCGAGCAAGGGAGACTTAAATTCGAATTCCCCACAAAACCAGCAAAACCGATGAAAATCGACCAGCATCCCTTCCCAGCCAACATGGTCGACGTCGGTGGCAAGAACGCACTCTAGACCAAGGTGCTGACATCAGAATTGGCCAGAAGGAGCGGGGCTATGGACCCCAGGAATCAGGTCTCAGTCAGTGATGTTAAAGGTAAAGGTCGAGCAAAAATAGAGGACGAGAACCTAGAGAGGCCTCGTTGGCCTATCACGTCTCTGGATCTACTGAACAAGTACCAGAGGCAACAAGAGAACACGAGACACCTAGAAGAGATGATGCACCATCACGCGGACCACTGGAGGTGTCCATTCTTCATCCACTGTTGGGAAAACAATCTGAGATTGCCGTCGGCCGACAACTGCCCTGAGTGCAACAGCCAGTACCATGGCAGCAGTCAATTCAAGAGGTCATGCTCCGGAGATCCAGGACAGGAGCTGATCAACAGAAATAGGCTCGAACAAGAAGACAGGCACGTTTCAGTGCGTGATTGGCTGCAGAGTAAATGAGTATAATCGTCTAGGGGGCAAAACTAGCGCATATAATCGGCTGGGAGAGATGGCTGACATAAGAGTCTGTGATGAAGATCCATTGGGCCAAAAACCAGATTGGGAATGTACGAAGCCACCAGGTAAACCAGTGAACCTCAGATGGTGACCAGATGGTTCAACCAAATCCTAGAAGAGAAGGGTCCAGCGCTTACGCCAATAGGAACAACAAGAGGAAGAACAGAGGCAAGCGTTGGACAAAAAAGGAGTCAAATCTCAAGTTTGGCACCCCCAAATAAAAGCCGATGAAGAAAATGATGATCAGGGTTCGGCTGCCGACATTAACATGGTGTTCATCTTACCAATGGAGTTCATGGCTCCCGCTGACCGCAATAACACAACAGACATAGAAGAGCGGATGGCACAATTGGCTCTGGAGCCAATGACCACCACTTTTGAAAAACCCGAAGATGAGAAATGCCAGCATCTCAAGGCTCTGTTCCTGAAGGGGAAAGTTGACGGATGACCAGTCACCAAGCTGTTGGTAGATAGAGGCGCGGCGGTAAACATCATGCCATATGCCATGTTTTGAAAACTTGGCAAAGGGGAAGAAGAATTGACCAAGACGGACATGATGCTCAAGGACTTTGAAGGCAACATATCTCTAGCCTAGGGGGCACCCTGCGTCGACCTCACCATTGGCAGTAAGACCCTACCCACCACTTTCTTTGTCATTAATGGTAAAGGGTCCTATAATATGCTGCTTGGACGAGACTAGATCCACACGAATTGCTGCATCCCGTCTACAATGCACCAGTGCCTCGTCCAGTGGATTGGTGACACGATTGAAGTGGTCACCGTTGACTCCTCTTACAGTGCTACCGTAGCCGACGTGCAACAATGGAGCTACGAACACATCAGATGCATATCTAGTAGGACCTGGGACACTAACTTCTTGAAGGTGTCAAATTTTGGTCTACAGCCGATCCAAATAGTCAGCTCGGAAGAATCATCTTGATGGATGAGTTCATCCGAGAAGATGGGAAGCTTGGGCACGGGTTCACGTCGGCCGATTCGTTAGAGATGGTAGACCTTGGAGATGGTAGCAAGTCGAGGCCAATGTATATTAGTGCTAAATTAGATCCTGAGTATAAGCGTGAGTTAGTGGATTTATTAAGGGAGTTTAAAGATTGCTTTGCTTGGGATTATCATGAAATGCCTGGTCTAGACCGGTCGATTGTCAAACATCGGTTGCCCATAAAACTAGGGTATTGACCATATCAGCAACTAGCGCGACGTTGTAATCCTAAAATTCTACGTGATATAAAGGCCGAAATCACAAGATTGATTGAAGTAGGGCTCATTCAACAATATCGATATGTCGATTGGATTTCTAACATTGTTCATGTGTACAAGAAAAATGGAAAACTACGTGTTTGCACTGATTTTAGGAATCTTAATCAAGCCACACTGATGGATGGATACCCGATGCTGACGGCCGATGTATTGATAGATGCTGCTGCAGGACACAAGGTTATTAGCTTCACGGATGGTAACATCGGATACAATCAAGTATTAATGGCCGAAGAAGATATCTCCAAAATGCCCTTCAGGTGTCCTGGTTGTCTTGGTTTGTTCGAATGGGTAGTCATGACTTTCGGTTGGAAAAACGCTGGAGCTACATATCAAAGGGCCATGAATTATATATTCCACAAGCTTATCGGTGTTTTGGAAGAAATTTACATCGATGATGTCATTGTCAAGTCAAAGGGATATTGATAGCATTTGGCTGACTTGCGCAAGGTGCTGGAGTGCACAAGGAAGCATGGGTTGAAAATGAATCCGAACAAGTGCGCTTTTGGCATTTCGGCTGGCCAGTTTTTGGGTTTCATGGTCCACGAGCGCGAGATTGAGATCAACCAGAAGATTATAAATGTTATCAACAAAGTTGTAGCCCCACAAGACAAGGCTGAGTTGCAATCCTTGATCGGCAAAATCAACTTCATCCGAAGATTCATATCAAACCTGTCTAGACGGATTCAAGCTTTCAGCCCATTGTTGAAGTTGAAGCCCAACCAAGAATTTGTTTGGGGTGAGGAGCAACAGAAAGCGTTAAATGACATCAAACAATATCTGCTATCTCCTCCCATGTTGGTTCCTCCTCAGGCTGATAAACCTTTCAGATTGTATCTATCAACTGATGAACGAGCTATCGGTTCGGCACTGGTCCAGGAGTTTGAAGGAAAAGAAAGGGTAATTTACTACATCAGCAAAAGACTCTTGGATGCTGAAACCAGGTATTCTCTGGTGGAGAGGTTATGCCTTTGCCTATATTTCTATTCCACTAAACTCAGGCACTACCTATTGTTGGTGGAATGTGTAGCCGTGTGTAAAGATGATGTCGTCAAGTACATGTTATCACTGTGATTTTGAAGGGTAGGATTGGAAAATGGATTCTGGCCCTCTCGGAATTCGATTTGAGGTACGAATCAGCCAACGCCATCAAGAGTCAAGTAATGGCTGACTTCGTAGCCCAACACTGTGGGCCGGAGGTTACTGTCGTCGAGCCAGTTCCGTGGACTTTATACTTTGACGGATCTTCGTGTGGGGCTGGATCAGGAACTAGCATAATCCTCATATTGCCTCGGGGGGCAAGTTATGATTTCTCTCTGCCGATTGAAGCTTCTACCACTAATAATCAAGCAGAGTATCGGGCCATCTTAAAAGGCATCCAACTGTTGAGGGAACTCAAGGCTGACGCGGTGGAGATATTTGGAGATTCCATGCTCATCGTAGATCAGTTTACTAGAAAGTGTGAGTGCAAGGATGATATTCTGAGAATTTATTATGAGGAAGGCCTCCAGTTACTCAGAGAATTCAAGATTGTAGTTATTGAACATATCCCCAGAGACTACAACGAAGAAGCCAATAGACTTGCCCAGCACGCTTCTGGTTACCGATCGATTCATGGTGCTTTGGCTCTAGAGCTGGCAGCTGACGACTGGAGGAGGGAGATCACTGACTATCTAAAGGATCCATCCAAGAAAGTTAATCAGCGGATACATTTCCAAGGCACAAAATATGTATTACTTGAGGATGATCTATTTTATCGGACGATTGATGGAGTGTTACTTAAATGCCTTGGCATGGAAGAAGCAAAAACTTTGATGGGTGAGATTCATGAAGGTGCATGTGGAGCCCATCAATCGGCCTTCAAGATGAAGTGGATGATTAGAAATAATGGATATTACTGACCGACAATACTTGAAGATTGTTTTAAATATTATAAAGGCTATCAGGATTGTTAAAAATTTGGCAACGTGCAACGAGCTCTGGCCTCGGCTATGAACCCGATAATAAAGTTGTGGCCATTTAGGGGCTAGGGAATTGACCTCATCGGCCAGATCTATCCGCCGTCAAGCAAAGGGTATAAATTTATATTGGTGGCAACTAACTACTTCACCAAATGGGTTGAGGCGGTTCCCTTGAAAATTGTGACGTCGGCCAACATGATCGAATTCGTGAAGGAGCACATTATTTATCGGTTTGGTATTCCCCAAACTATCACGACTGATCAGGGGTCAATGTTTACCTCAGGGGAGTTCGAGGAGTTCACTACCAGTATGGGGGTTAAGTTGTTGAATTCTTCTCCGTATTATGCTCCGGCCAATGGTCAGGCCGAGTCGTCAAACAAAGGGGTTATTAAACTTATTAAAAGAAAGATCGAAGAACAACCAAGATGGTGGCATACGACGCTAAATGAGTCCTTGTGGGCTTATCGGATGGCTTGCCATGGTGCCACCAGGGTGTCCCCTTACCAGTTGGTATATGGGCATGAAGCAGTATTAACTTGGGAATTGAAGACTAGGTCTAGACGTGTATCACTTCAGGATCAGTTATCGGCCGATAATTATATCCACCCTCATGAGAGGAGAATTGGAAGATTTGGCGAGTCAACAACCAAGAGCTTTGATCAGCATTGAGGAAAATAAGAAAAGAGTCACCAGATGGTATGACAAGAAGGTCAAGGTCAAACAGTTTTCCCAAGGGGATTTAGTCTGGAAGTTGGTCCTGCTGATCGGATCTAAAGATCCCAAGTATGGAAAATGGTCGCTCACTTGGGAGGGACCATATCGGATTAGCTGATGTGCTCCAGGCAATGCATACATACTAGAGACTTTTGAGGGAGAAGAGTTTACGAGGGCTCTGAATCGAAGATATTTGAAAAGATACTACCCCATTATAGTGGTAAACGCTTAGCCGATGATGTGGCATATCGGGATTTCACGGCCGACGCATATTGATTCACGTTCATATAGCTGATGCAAGGGGCATCGCCTGAAGGTTGAAGGAGACGAAAAAGTATTTATATAGATAAACTGATCTGTATTCGATACATCAACTGGATACATGGCCGACATCATACAAGTCACCCTTAGATAAAAAGCACCAACACACTCATAAGTTACAATGATTCAACAGTGTTTCAGTCGAGCTTTATTCAGGTCAATCTCTTTCTGAAGCCGATCTAATTCTATCTGAAGATGGGCGTTCTTCTCTCTACTTCTGCCATGTCATCTTCGAGGGTAACTTCACGAGGCAGTTGATGACTCTTCTCGACTGGTGGCCGAGTTGGCCTTCTAGAAGCTTTGGCCTCAATGTCATCTACAATCCTTTTGATGTTTGCGGGAAGGTGATCTTTGAGTTCCTCGCGATGAGTTTGGATCAGATCTTTGTCAGCCTGAGTGAGCGGTTCATCAGAGTGCATGATCTCAATGGCTCGTTCAAGACTGGGGCTAAGCCGGTTTGGCTGTGAGGATAATAGATGATCAATTGACAGAAAAAATCAATCGAAGAGGGATAGAGTTAATTTCGTACCTGATTGACAGAAGAGGAGGAAGCCATTTTGATCACCTGATTGAAGACTTGGAAGTGTCTACAGGGATCGAGATTAATGGGCGTTGTGCGAGTGCCTTTGGAGGGGATGTGAAGGATTCGTATTTATAGAACAAGATGGCGATGGGCAACGGTTGGTAAAAGGGGGGCATTTAAAGCAAGTGACCATTGAGTCAAAAGGCTATGGGAAAAGCCATTCAGGTTCACATTCAAGATAGAAACATCAAAAGTATCAATGTTATACAAGATATTCAAAGGTCATTTGAGTTCATTACAACTATCCGAGAAGAGTGCTTATGGCCTCGATTGCTCGCAGGTGAACCTGGTCGGCTGCATCCAACACTCGCTGATCGTCATCAGCCGACCCTGGGATTTCTAGCACGTTACAATGGAGGAAGATGGCCTCATGAGTGAGGGATTGCCTTTCTTGTTTCAAATCGACGATGACAGTTAGAAGATCTTCAAGCTTCTTTTCTTCGGTGGCGATGGCTTTCACGACCTATTCCATTTCTTTGGCAAGTTCTGCTCTACGCCGTTTGAGCTGGTCTATTGCACTGACGATGCTCAGATGGGAGGTCTCGAGGATGCCGATCTGCCGGTATACCTCTTGCGCACGCTGCTTGTAAGATTCTTCTTCTCGGCGCACCTTCTCTAGTTTAGCATGATCGGCCATGTGACGCAAGGCTCTGAACACTGGAACTCGCATGGTTTTGATGTATGTTGCGGGTGTGAGAGCCTCTTCTACGTCTTTTGGGACTTGGTCTTTGATCTCGTTGAATATTCGTCGTATCAGTTCGGCATCCTCCACCAATCAGTCGACGTTTTCCTGGAGAAGGGCTCGCATGTTTTGGAGCTTGGCACGGACATCTTCTAGTATTGAGCTCAGGGTTATCTAGCGTGATGCGACTTCCTCATCATCAGAAACTGCAACTGCAAAAGAGAAGAGGCTGTCATTTGGTGTATCCTGTTCCTGCAGAGATGGGGAAAAACGTTTTAGCTGACAGAAATGAGAAATCGGCTAGTAAAAATAGAAGGTCTTTACCTCCTTAAAACAGATCTCTTCTACCTGAGTTGGCAGAATTGCTACTCTCGACTCAGGAATCGGCGGAGGAAGTTCATCAGAGGGAGAAGATTCAACAATAATCGGCTTCTGGTAATAGCCGGTAATGTGCTTGGACCAACCTCCTAGAGAAGGGAAAGGGAAGCATTTGTGAGTATAATAGAATGCTAAATCTAAATGTGAGTCTTGATTTTCTTACCTCTGGGAATCGTGGAGCCGATAGTTGCTCAAGGGGAACGACCGATGTGTTTGGAGCATCCTGTGCCAAGAATTAGCCGATTTTAGTTGAAAGAGTTATGGAGATTAAGTGAAGAGTGTGTTCTTTACCTCAATCTGAAGATTTGCCTGTGGCACAGTTTCGACTCGGGGATCGACCGATTGGGGAACAGTCTGCTACGGAGTGAGTTGTGTGGCCTGTTAAGAAGGGACGAGTTTAGTATTGGTAATACATATGAAAAGTTAGAACAGAAGGATTACCTGTATGGCCTCCACCAGGAGAGATGCAGCCGCCGATCCAACTTCTGATGCTGCTAAGGGATCAATATTCTGAATTGTTGGCAAGACATCTACTTGGACTGGTGCGGCTGAGGGCTCGACCGATGTTGCTGCCAATTGGTGGGCTGTCCGAGTTATTGCCGATTCAGTACGGGATCGTACCCTACGACTCGTTTTCTTTGTGGTGGACATTTTGAGTTTGTGCTTTAATCAGCCGATGGCTATGTCTTCCATTGATGGGGCATGATAGCCGATAAGAGGGTACGGTGTGTACGGATGATGGGTCTCTATCAGCTTGCCACTCTGACTATGCGTTGGGGGCACTTGGCTATCGACCTGCATAGAGAAGAGAGGATTGTGATGAAAAGTTCTGTGGCATGAAAGAATGAAAGTAAGGAATCGGTAGGAAAAGTATTGTTACCTCTGCATTCAGATCAGCGTGAGTGGGGTCCAATTGATTGCAATACACCGCAGGGGCCGCACAGAGAAGGTGTTGTTTCCACTCGGCCCACCATAGTTTGAATTGTTGGGTAGAGAAGGATACCACCAGCCAATTACTCAGATCGATGGTGTTGGAATCTGGTGTCAAATTGCATAATCTGTTAAATTCAAATCCTCTTGAAACCGGTTCTCAAAATTTCACTCAGGCGACGAAGTGGACTCCAATTGGCATTTGTCCCAAGCCAAATTGTCTGGCTGTTACCGATGGGTTGTAGAACTCGTATGTTGGGGAGTCCTTCCTAGAAAAGAAGTTCGTCGGTAGAATTCTAGGTTTAATCAGGATGTCCATGATTCCCTCATCAAAAGTATTGGTACCCGAGTCAAAGTAGTCAGGGTTCTCAAAAGTTGGATCTTCTCTTTGATACGGATACCAATTCATTACTTCTTCTTTGAAGCCATTATAAAAGCATCTGAAGTGCTCGGCTATTCTTGAGGGAGCAAGCTTGCTGCCAGGGAAAGAAGATACAACTTCTCCGAAAAAGGTGCAGCGGCGTCTTGCCGATAGGTCAATCTCTGATTTGACATTGGGGAAGGTCTTGGTCCTGATCCGCTCTTTGAAGATTTTGCTCATGTATAGGTTGAGCCAGAGGTTGATAAACCACCAGGCACCCCCAGGGTTCCCGATGGGTTCCCCAAATGATAGCTTCATGGCGACTTGATGCAACATATAGTACACTGACCCTAGCAAATATTTTCCCAAAGGGACAGCGGCGCCTCTTACTTGTGCTTCGGCCAAAGCTTGCGTGTTGGAGGTAGGACCAGCTAATTTGCCATAGAAGAGATGTTTTTCCAACCACATCATCAAGAAAGTTGTGTGCACCTTTTCCGTGATGGGTCCGGTCTTCATGTTCTTCTTGATAAAGCCTTTCCATCCATTGATGGCTTTCGTTTCCAGCCAGTGAGTGGGTTTGATTAAAAGATCAAAAGGTGTATCGGTGGAGGAGATATCGATTCCAGTCAGCATCAAAACATCAGCCAAGGTTGGAGTCATTGGTCAGTGGCCAAAAAGAAACGCATTGAGAGCGTCAGACCAGAAATAAGATGCCGCGATGAGTAGAGCGTCATTCCTCTCCATATGAGATAGAGACAGAATTATACAATGGCCGATTTTCCGCTCATCCCACAAGACTCTATTGGAATTGAAGGTGTTCGTCCAAGACTTGAAGGTGTTCGTCCAATTGTCCAAATCCATGGTTGATTGTTTAAATGGAATCCTGTGAGTTTCCAGGCTAATTAGATCGGTTGGGTTAGGATCTCCCATAGGGCCAAGACCGATGAGTCCGGGGGTGTCGGCCATGGGGATGGTAATTCTCTGCCTGAGCTCCTGAGCAAATGCGAAAAGAAAAAACTAAGAACAAATCCAAAAATCGTGAAGAGGTAAATAAAGAGGGGCTCAGAAAATTTACCTCAGGGACGAAGGCCATGGTAGTTGTGGGTGCTGCCATTGAGACTTGGAAGCCAGTGCGATTGACGAAGAGCGGGAGAAAGTCACCAAAGTGCACTGGGATGCACCTAGAAGCGGAACAAGCAGGGGCACCGGAGTGCGTTGGGAGACAATTCGCCGAAAAGGAAACCCTTTTCGCCTGGAGGAAGAAGAAGCGGCGGAAGAGATGAGTATCTGGGGGATGGCTCAAGAGAGGGGTAAATATGGAATTTTTACCGCGCTGTCTGCGCTAATTTCAAAAAGAGCATTTGCCTGCGGGCACTCTGTTCAAAAAAATGCAATCATTAAGGAGAAGATTTCAGGAGCAAAGAGCATTTTGCCACATTTATTGTTGCATCTCTTCCAGAGGAAGGAATCGGGGTTGAGAAAATTTTGGAGCAAAAGATATGTTTCACTCCAAAACTAGAGGGCATGTGTTGATGCCGGTTTTTGACACGTGTTAGGGTCGGCGTCAAGAAGAGAAGAAAGTGGAGGCTGTGCCTAGGGAAATCGGTCGATAAAGCTACAGTGTTTCGGCCGATTAACTGATGAAATCGATGGGGACTAGCCGATTGGAAGCCAGAACAGCTCGGCCGATATGAGCCTAAATGGGCCAAGGCGGTAACAAGACGAAGACAGAGTTGGCCCATAGAAGATTGATTGGTGTTCGACTCCGATGTGAGTTGTATCCGTATGCAAATATTTATTATTTTCAATAAGAGAAAAATCGTAGTCGGTTAGGAAATCAGTTGTAACAGGGTATAAATAGGTGCCTCGTGAGGCTAGTAAAAATACCAACAATCATCAATACAAATCTACTTTTTCATGCAACTTTACTTTCAAGTCGGCGACTTCGCCAACCCTTTTTCTTTTCACGAGTTCATACGAGTTGGCAGAACTGCATCAACCCGATCTCCGGCCAGTTTGTAATTTCCATGTATCGAGTAATATCTAAACTTTAACTTTGGGAGCATCGTTATTGTTTTGTTTAGATTTATTCACTAGATATCGATATTTACTAGAATTATAGGTTTTACCTGTTGTTTTAGTTTTTATCATCAGTTATCCAACTTGAGGCATGAACTGTCGGCTATATTCATACATTATTTACTACCACAAAGCCAATTAGATCTGTTTCAAGTGTCACTTCCAAAAGCATTGTTTAAGTTACTCTAGTAGTTTCTTTTACACCTGCCACGTGATTATCGGTTATTTCATAGCCGGTCATCTTTACGCCAAATTGGCCAATCCGCTGATACATCTTTTGGAGTAGATCGGAACTCCAACCGATCGAATCTCTAGAATTTGACATCTTTTCTTCCTTGTCAATCAACAAGTTAGATTGACTGGCACGCCGCGCAAACCGTACCAGGGCGATAACTCGAACAGGAGTTAAGTAGATTCTCCCAGTGCGTGTGTCTGACGCAGGAGTCAGGGTCACTGTCCGATTTTTTGCGTCAACACAACCTTCCGAGCCTCTGTACATCTTTTCAACATGTGCTGATTTTTGTACTATAGATGGTCTGCCATTATGGGGGGAGGGTCCACCATTGATTCTTGAAAACCATCCCAAATATGTCTAGTTTTGCCAAAATGGTCTGCATTTGACCGGCAGACGGTCTGCCCAACAATCCACCATACACTTCGGACGGTCCGTCATTTACATATCAGACAGTCCGCCACTTCCTGTCCAACACCTAAACCTTTGCACTCGAGTTACTTGCTTATGTATGCTACGACCAACTCTTATATGGTCATCTAGCATTATTAAAAGAAGCTTAATCATGTCATACTCATATCATTGCAATTATTCATGGCATATTTATTTATCAAGCATCATTGCACTCATGTAGAGACCGAAACGCCGGAGCAAGAGGAGGGTGAGCCTGAGCCGGAGCCCGTCGCCGACGATGCTTCTTTTGTGAACCAAGGCAGGTGCCTAAGAATTCTTTTAACCCTATTTTGGACCAATGATGTATATGAGTCTTGTATGTTCTCGAGTTAATATTTACGTATATGTTGCTTAGCTCCTACTTGATGCATTATCCATCCTTGATCCATGCGAGTATGGGTAGGCGAGTATGCTTGTTTAGGTGTCACGAATTTAATTTTCTTATCCATGCTTAGCTTCGGTTGAAGTTGAGAGGTAGCAAGTTCACCACCACTCGCGAGTTATAGGATGATTGATTAAATAATACTTGGTTAGCTATGAATAGTTTAAAATTGAGCAACTATGAATGATGAATCAAACTTGAGCAAGAATAGTAGGTCATGTTGAGATTGGAGCTCACTTGGCTTAGTCTTGCTTGAGTTAGTTAAGGCCCTGTCGTTATTGCTTTGATACTTGAGCACTATTTTGTACAAACCACATGCTTAATATGGGAATGGCAAGCCAAGTAGCATAAGTCACACCTTGCCTTGACCGGATTAAGTGATGAGGTGTGATCAGCTGTATCCGGTGCATCTAACCATTCCAACTGTTCGTTCATAGCCGGGTATGGGTATGTGAATGGTCGAGGGGCATGAATCAACACTTATCCTCGGTTGTGGGTATGGTCATTAGTCTTGCATCTCGTGTGGGAAAAGTTGTATACCCCTGCAGGGTTATGGTCTATTGCAATAGCCATGCTCCCGGTCAAAGAGCACACTCTTATACTTTGACTTTAACATAGAGTTATCGAATGGAGTTCATGGAAAATTGAGTTCATATTCATGATCACATTTAGCTATTGAAATTTACTTGATGCTTGACTTAGAGATCATAGAATGCCATGTCTTTTGCTTATTATAACTTGATCAAATTTAGATGCTTTTATGCAAATTATTTACCTATGCCACTCCTTGCAACTTAACCAAATGCATTCTCCTTAAGAGTCGGGCAACTATATACCCATACTTGGATAAGATATGTGGAGTACCTTTTGTACTCAAAGTGCCGCCATTAAGTTGTTGCAGGTGATCCGCAGTCGGAGGCCATCTTTGGGTATTTCTACCCCGCAGACGGAGGTGCAGGTGAGAAGTAGATGGCCATGGCTAAAAGGGCACTATCAGCATATAGTGATAACCTTCTTAATTTTGTGTTGTATCTTATGAGCGTGATGGTAGAACTTTTCACTGCAAAACTCTAAGAACTTGTTGTATGTGAACTTGAACCCTTTTATGTAATGTGATGGACTATGTATGGATATTCTTATGTTGTGATGATGTTATATTGTTGTGCTTATGAGGTGTGTTAAATCCTGGGCAATGTTTATGACACATCTCAAGGATGACCAAAGTTATTCTTTTTTAGTTGCGTTGATCAATGGTCGATAACTCGATTAAATGGGTGTAACTTGGAGGTTCCTCACACTCCTCCTCTGCACAAATTTATCAATGGGCGAGCAAATCAGTACCCAACCAGCTGAACCAGGTAGAACAAGAGAGACGAGAGAGCCATGCACCCACCTTCTCGGAGAGGTTGTACACCTTGGCAGCATGGCTCCTCTTGCCTCGCGGGTGCGTCGGCCTCGCGGGCTCCAACTTTGACGACCCCAGCGCATCCTGCAACAAGCAACCAGATGACTTAGTAGAGCGCATGCGCGAACCAACCGTAAGGCAGAGGGCGAGAAACAAATGTCTTTGAAAGCGGCAAGATACGGCGGGGACACCGGGGACGAGTACTCGCCGCTCACCGGGGACGAGGCACGCGGCTATGGCGTCCCTCGTAGTGTTGTCCCGCAGCGGGGCACCGACGACCTCCAGCACGCGGAGCCGTTCCATTTGGCGGCACGCCGACACGGCCATCAGCGACAACCTCGGAAGGGAGAGAGGAGGGCGCCTGCTCGGTGGAGCTCCAGGTCGCCCGGCCACGCACCCAACCCACATGGAGCTCGCGCCATGCTCGCCCGGCCGATGGGCTCACCCCATGCAGATCTTAGGGGGGGGAGAGAGGAGAGTTTGGGAGGTGGGCTGGGTCAAAAATGGTCCATGTTTATCTCAGCTTAACGTTTTTCTTTTTTTCCATTTAAAGTACTCTTCTGAAGTAACTTGCTAAAAAAATATCTTAAATGAATTTCTGCATGCTTATCGAAAGTAATTCCAAGTTGAACTATGTGTGCCTCCAATAAGAATTGAAAAATGCACAAATATTATATTTAGGCTCATATGTTCCATTCTAGCCCATGTCTTGGAGATAGAACTGGTGTTGTGGTAAAGATGGCTCAGCTAGAGTGGCAGGCATCAGTTTACAGGTTTTTTTTGTTAAGAATTTGGGCCCTTGCTAACTGGGTTGATGAGGTGGCCCTACTGACTGGACTGATGAGCTGGTCCTGTGTGCACGCCAGGAACCACTACTAGATTAAGTATTTCTAATTCATTTACCAATGATACAGATAATGATCACGAAGGCAATACTTATTGATACCGAAGTTTTCAAGGTAATAAAAGAACAATTATGTGGATTTCTTATGGAGGAGGTCATAAATCCTGCGGGGGAGTTTCATACTGATGGATCTCAGCTAGTGCACAAACCAGACTCGGGTTCAGAATAGTAATTAAATGCGATATGTGTATGCACAATATGTCTATATATAAATATGTGTAATATTATTCATATATGAGTATGCACAATATTTATATATATATAATATTATCTCAAATGTTATATTAAAGATAAATAGAACTTTACATATATTAGCGTATTAGGACTAGTATATGTAAAGGAAACAAATATGAAATACAAATATACAAAAAAGGAACAGAAAATATGAAAAGAAAGAAAAAATATTAGTACCGGTTGGTTGGTAATGAGGGCGCCCCCCGCGCGGTGGCCCTTTAGTACCGGTTGGTATCCCCAACGGGTACTAAAGAGTACCCTTTAGTACCGGTTATTTGAACCGGTACTAAAGGGCCCTCTGGTACCTATTGTCCAGTACGGTTGCACAACCGGTACTAGAGGTACTAGAGGGGGTTCCCAACCGGTACACAAACATATTTATATAAATAAGGAGAAATATCAAAGCCAATCACAAATGAAGTAGTAGCTCAATGGTAAGCCCTGATGCAACTTGTTCAATATGTCTCAGGTTCGTTCCTTGTGGTGTCAACTTTTTTTCTATTTTAGGTTTAAAACATTTCAGCCGACGAAAAAGTTGGAATGGGCCAAAAATGATTTGCAAATACGAGAGAATATGTATGAAAATATCAATACCAAAGATTGTCACACTAGAGGTGTACCCTAGTGAAAGGCTCTAGGTTCAATCCTCCCAATGTTTTTTTCTTTTGACCTTTTTGCCAAAGGCGTCATACTTTTTTTTAAGAAAAAATAGGTAAAGCATCTTAGAATTTTTTAATGTAAACATTATATTTGTTTTCTAAAAATTTTGGTTTAGAAAGGTATCAAATCCGTAACGATTTTCATTTTCAATCTATGATGATTATCGAGGTTCGTCATAGAAATCAGGTTCAAATTTGAGTCTGGATGGACTATTTGCAGTTCTATGGATCCAATATAGATGTAGTATCTGTTTGTGTTGTAATAATATTTAAGTTATTTTTTGTCTCATGCGTCCGTCCCCTCTAAAAGTTTTAGTGTGCTCGGACGCTCTGCGTTCGACATAATTTATGCTGTTCTCGTAGAAAATGTACAGGAATTAATTGATGGACAACACGTGTTCACTGGACGTCCAGTGAGTTCGAGCTCAAGGACATAAATGCTCCCGGCCCACAATCGATATGAATATTGACATATTGTGGAAATTTAAGTGGATCAATGGATCATGACAGAAAGACAAACTACCCGGATTCTTGGTTGTACTTTGAAAACGGTAGAGGAACCGAACTCAAAGAAAGTTGTTCTTTGAAAACGGAAGTGGGAACCAAACTCAAAGAAGAGAGGAAAAAAGCCGCCTGGAAAATAAAGTTGACAGCGGGAAGAAAAGAACGTTTTGTGTTATCGGAAGACGAAATCTGGCGAGCCAGACCAAAGATATTTTGGCCGAAGTCACCAAGTGACCACGTAGTACATATGGAGCCATGGAACGTAACGAAGTGTGCTAGTAGATGATTCAAATATTTCTTACCTTACCGTATTTACCGTATACTATTATCCTACCAGTCATTTACCTTCAATGACAATAGGAGGCCTTCAATGACAGAGTTAAAGTGATTTATCAAGGTGGTTTCTCAAGTAGTTTTACTTATATGGCAATAGGAGGCCTCATAGTTTGGAATCCACCTCACCAATAGACCTATAGTTTGGAATCCAGGCAAACGCGTGACAGTGAATCATCCACCTCTCATGCATTGTTTTTGTTAGAGCAGTCTCAACCCTCCATCTAATATGGTTTCTACATCATTAATTGTCTTACAGCATACTTCCTCCATATAAGGCATCCAAGAGATTTTATGACATATTAGCAGAAGTAGCAAAAGACGTATGTACCCCTGAGTTAATGATTTTTTAATAATAATCCACCGATCAGCTACCCTTACCTTGTTAATTATAGAAAGAATTAAATGGCAATCATCCAAATATACCTACAATATCTTGTATTTGAGAACAAATTTTGAATGCTTAGATGCCTTGTATTACAGGATGGAAAGAGTAAGTTTTTTGACTTATGTAACACGGAACCTGTGCCTAGATGGGGAGAGCACGATACACAGGGCATGCCATCGAACGACTTGCAGACCAAAAAATGTGCACCCTGGAGGGGCGTCATTCAGGTAAGGCACTAATGGCGTGCCCTAGGGTCCGCAAGGCACCTTAGGATGGCACTAATCATTATAGAGTCGAAGGACGAACAACAAATGAGGGTATCAAAAAACTAAGATAAAGAGGAAAATATAAGAGTTTTAGTCTAAATTAGACTTTTAGCACCAAAATAACTTCGTTTTTGGAAAATATCACTAAAAACTATGAAATCCACACTAATTTGGTTGTGACCCAGTAGTCTGGACCATGAGCGTTGTGTGCGCATATTTAGTACAATCTTGCTAGTTGAGAAAAGTGGAGTCAAGTTATAAACCTTTGTCCTCCAACCATAGCACATTTGTTTGAGTTAACATTTTACGCGAAGTGAGAACATAAGTCTAAATAGGGTGCTATGTGTATGCATGCCCGCCCCTCGGGAGAGCTGCGCATTACCGCTTTGGAGGGCAGGGTGTTCTACAGCAAATCCACGCAATTGCGCATGGGGCTTAGTGTATGGGCATATGTTGCATGGAGTGTTTGAGCCCGTATGAAGCACACAACGTGGTATATGGCGACGGCACTGGACGTACAGTCGTGCGTTAGAGTGAACATTCCTAGACCTTGCCCAAGTTTGGGTGAGTTGGACTGACGAGAATACCAGATCTTTTGATGGAGGTGTTTGTGACACCTGGCCCAATTTAGTTATAGTCAAGTAGCGGCCCATGAACGTTATGTGTGCATATTTAGTACCACCTTTCTAATTGATCAAAAGTGGAGCCAACCTATAAACCTTTAGCCTCTGAACATAGCACTTCTGAATCAAACAAAGCGAGAATCCTGAACTTCGAAAAGGTCAAGCTGTGCGGCTTTGGAAAACGAGATGTTACAAAAGTCTCCATCGTGTGAAATACCACCAAAAGAATGACCCTTACCTTAAACTAGCATGGCATCATGTTCGGGTGTTGTCCACGGCTGGCTAGCGCCTACCATGCCTCCCCTGTTTTGCATGTAACATCCCACTTTTAGAGAATTTTAAATTTACGAAATTGTTTTTAGGTATTTTAAATTTATCACGAACCTAATATATTTCTCTTTTATTTATTAGCTGTAAAATACTTAAAACCTTTTCTAATTTATACCCTACATAAGATTATATTATTTATGTGCATCTTGTTTGCCCTAGATCCTAATCTTATCCCAACGCCAACCTTTATTTAAATTCAAATTTAAACAAAATCCAAAATCAGGATTCGGCCCTTTCTTAAATGCATAGTGGTACTAAACATACGCACACTGCACTCATAGAACACTAGCTACCGAGCCATATCAAATTTGGACCGCATTCGTGCAGCATTTCACATCCGGCGCACACTAGTCTCATGATGCACGGCACACCTCGCAGGCTTCGATAGGTGAGGTAGCGCGCTCCTGTGGCATGCCATTTTTCTTTCCAATGCCTCACGACATAATTCACCTTTTCAGTTTGTTAAACCCTACTTCCATGAAGGATATCAGTTTTTATAAAACTCAGGCCTTGGAACAAAATGGGACTCTAGTCCAAGTAAATCCTTACTTAGAAATAAATATTTGGGTTCAAAATGCCTTTCTCATATTACAATTAGACGTGGAGACTCACAATTCTGGAAAGGTTTGCTAAAGGTTAGGGAAGATTTTCGGAGTTGCGAAACTTTCAAGATAAAAGATGGATCACAAATCAAATTTTGGAAAAACACTTCAGTTGGTTCTAAATCACTCAAAAATCAATTTTCTAACATGTAAAATATAGTCTACTATCCTCATGCTACAGTGGCAAATGTTATGAACCAGACACCATGGAATATATCTTTTAAAAGAGCTTTAGTCGAGGATAAACTGATTGCTTGGCATAACCTTATAGCTAAAATAGCTTCCTACCAGCTTTCTGACGTGAGGGATAGTTTTACCTCGGATTTGCATAGACATGATAATTTTACTGTAAGCTCTATGTATCAATATCTCGTAATCTAGGGTACTTCTTTTATTAATAAATTTATATGGAAGCTAAAGATCCCTATAAAAATAAAGATATCTCTTTGGTACCTCCAAGGAGGCATTATTTTAACAAAGGATAAGTTGAACTGGTATGGGAGCCAAAAATGTTGCTTCTGTTATCGTAATGAAAAAATTAAGCACCTCTTTTTTGATTGTCAACATGTTAAGATAATTTGAAGAGTTGTTAATATAGCTACTAGGTTAACCACCCCA
The DNA here is from genome assembly GCF_000263155.2 of Setaria italica. Lineage (NCBI taxonomy): Eukaryota > Viridiplantae > Streptophyta > Magnoliopsida > Poales > Poaceae > Setaria > Setaria italica. Next base: position 23,382,889 of record NC_028457.1, read on the forward strand.
CCTAGGTCAATAAATAATATGCTGCAGAATTGGTTAACGGGTATAGAGAATAAGATAAGAAGGTTGATCTATGTGGGGGTTGCTGCTCTTATGTGGACAATTTGGTGTACTCGTAATGATATGGTTTTGAGAAGAAAAAAAAGGTGTAGGTTGTATTTAGGGGAGCTTATTGGCTGCGGTTTTTGTATGTATTGCAACGTGAAGATACTAGGGAAGCAGTCCGGGTGGCAAGCAAAGCGCTGGAAGTCATCGCTTTGGATATCTTCGCTGAGAACAGATGGAGAAGCAATAATAGACTTTGCTTATGATTTCCATGATTTCGGTTAAGACTTTTTTATATTTTGGTGATCAGCTTTGAAGCTGAATTTGCTATAAGAACCGGGTTGTGTGCAGTAGCAAAGGTCAGAGATAATTCAATTTTCTGAAAAGTCCAAGTAAATCCAACAAATTAACTGTGGAGAGAAAGTAAGGACATAAAAATGAAAGAAGCTGACAGCGAAACAGCAGCAAACCGTCAAATACAATGTTTGATAGTGAAAGATAAATTAAAAAAACTATTCGTCCCAGAAATTATCGAAGCAGTCTTATGAAATGAGGTCAACCATATGTTTCCCTGTCGTCATAGCTTTGACTGGTCGACGATGGCAAGAAAAATACCTGTCAGATATGGTCAAAAAATACAACAGTGGGTCAAAAAACATACTATGACATGTTGCAATCAACATACGGTCCTTGACTTGCAAGATTGCCAGGGTCTCCTCTGCATACCATGGAAACAATATATATAAAGGAGCTAGAGATGTGCCTTCCCGGCCCAGTGTCCTCCTATCCTTACAAAAGTGTCACAAGAAATTGAGCAACCAGGATGGCGACCCTTTCAAGAAAATCAAGTATGTGATTCATACCTTGCATATTGTGTTTATGCATTCGATTCTTTTCTTGTGCAAAGCTTCAAAAACCCATGAGTCTGGTCTTGAAACAGTACTGGATCATGCTTTCTGTTCCGTGGAAACACCATTCATTTTGGGATCCGGCAGATATAGGAAAAAAGGAAAACAGATAAAGAGATTCGGGATTTCAAAACTGTAGGATTTTTTGTTTTTCATACTATACAAGGTTATGCTGGATGCTCCAAAAAAATGTTGAAATGGCATGAAAACATAGTATAAAAAGAAAAGATTAAGAAACCAATTGGAGAAGGCTTGGAGAGCAAATGAAATTCCAAATATAATATGTACGAAACAATACAAAATTTATCATGGTAAAAATAGATTTGCACTTCTTGAACAATCCAAATATAGTATAGAATAATATATTTTAACTAACCCAGCAATCAAACATATACCATGGAACAACTCAAAAATTCTATAACAATCTAAACAACCGTGGAGGTGAATATATCATTATAAAAATGTTTATGGACTATGGACTAAGGGTCTGTTTGGATCCTTTAGCTAAAGTTTAGCTGGTTAAATTTGGATCCTTATAAATTTAGCCGCCTACTGCTCTGCCCACGTGGCTTGCTGGTGTGATGAGAAAGATAAGAAAGAGAAGTGCTTCATTTAGCTGGTGGATCCAAACACAGCTAGCTAATTTTTAGCGAGCTACTACTTCAGCCAGCTAAACTTTAGTTCCAAATTTTAGCTAGCTAAACTTTAGTTGGGGTGGATCCAAATGGGGCCTAAGTAAACAAAAGATGATATATACTTAAAAATAAATACTTTTTGGAATAATTTGATGTAATAAGTTAAATATATAATAAAAATACTGAAATTCCTAGACAATTAAGTTACAAAATAGTGAAACCAAATTATCACATCTTTAAACCCTTGAAAGGATCATACCCAAAAAAGGTATAAAATAATAAATATACAAAAAATTACAAAATACAAGAAAAGCTGCAAAAAAGGTAGTTGACTACATGACTTTAAGGTTGATCTCTCAATTTCTTGGTTGTGATATCGCTTCTGTAAATTAACCGAGGGTCAGTGGGGTGCATGTTTCGCTGTGTCACGTTGTAAGTTCAAACGTTTTCCTATCTTAGTACAAAGATACACAACTCTCTTATCTATTTGAGAAAAAAATGTTCATGATAAAGCCAAGGTTTTCAAGAAAAGGGATAATTCAAGTAAAAATTTAACAAGGTCAAAAACTAGGCTACTAAGAAAATTTCATGATGTGGTGCAACCTACTTTGATTGGTAGGCTGGATGATGAAGATCCTGGACCAGAAAAGGATGGTGATAGGTGGCCTGATAAACATTTGTAACACCCCAAGCACCACAAAGGCCCATGATGTTACAAAGCGTCCCTCCCACACGCTGGAGTATAAAAACTCGGCAGCATAACCTCATATACAGAGTAAAACATGGAATTAACAAGATACATGGTGTATAGAGATAAACCACGTACTAGTATTTAATGAGCAATTTAACTAGATAACAATTAACAGAGATCATCCACACTCATTGCTATGAAACCACGAAGAGTCACCGCAAGGTCTACTCTATATTCACTATAGCAAAACAAAGATATCATTATTGTTGTAAAGAAAACATGTGGACAAAGAAGTGATGATGTGCAGCTAATCCCATCCCTTCAAGCAAAGCATCGACTCAAGTACCTGGAAAAATATAGGGGTGTGAAAATAAATCTCAGGAAGCAAACTACTTCAACCAAGTTATTTGAATCACAATGTATTAAGCATCAGTTTAAGAGTCATTATTATAAAAGAAGCACCATACAAAATTAGAGTATAACTTCGAGTAGTAAGATAAACAAATAATTCATAATGTATATGCAAATGGTGCAATGTAATGCATGACTTCACTTCTACCCACACATCCCAAGGAAGAAGGTGAAGGCTGCAATCACATTGTTATATCTCAACGTGCGTTGTTGTAACGGTACTTACCCCACCAATCCGGCTACAATTTTCTTCATATGCATAGACAACATGAGAATGCGAATGCAAGATTGCAATGCATAAACTTCATAAGAGTAAAGCCTCGACTTCAATGTAAAGCCATTTAAGATTTATCTTGCTAGTGTGAGGTATTGAATTTAATTGGAGGCAATTCAAACAACAGTGTTAAAGTATGTAGACCACATCACTATATTTACTTGCCTGCACCGAAGACCAAGAATGTGAGCTAAGCACAATCCAAAGGTGCACCACCTATTCACAAACATAACTCAGCACCAACACAAACACACAAGTATAAATAAACATAATTCAAAGTGTCCCTATGCTTAAACCCAACATTCTCCCAAAACCACACCCAAAAGTAGATATGACAGCAGCGCTATTGTTTCTCTTTTTTTATCTTTTAATCCACATGGCTAAAAATTCCTATCTTGTGCCATTTGAAAGATAACTTCAGAACTTACAAATTTTTCTAGTGATCCATAAATAAAGGAAAAAATCATCAACATAGGCTAATCTTGAAATCAACCTCAAACCGAAAATCTGACAACTGCAGAACAGTCCTAGTAAAACATGTATATATGGAGCTCCAAAACTTATATGAAGATGCCCTTAACCAATATGGAAAGCTTATGAAATTTCCTACAACTTCTTTAGCCAGCAAAAGATCCAATTCTATCGTTTGGGTTGCCTAAACTTTAGGTGAACAGATTCAGCTCAGAATTACAAGGCTGAAAAACCAACAGAATCAAACTTTAATATCTCTCAGCTCTTAAGCAATTGTGGTGTGGTGTTCTTTACGGATATGGAACTTTCTGAAAATCCTCTACAACTCATATATAGGTTTTATATTTTTTTTAAGCCAGTAAGACCACTTAAAATAGTCAGTACTGAAATGGCGCACATTAACTACGTGCTGAAAACAGCAACGAGGAAAAAACTTTACCCTAGCCCTTAACGGCGTCGAATACCACTACAAGCACGTGCTAGAATATTTGAAACCTTAGGAAAAATATGGATTACAGCAGGGGCATGCCTCACCTAGGGTTTTCCCTTGAAAACAGCAAGGGCAATGGCGACGACAGCGATCCCAACAACGACTTCCAGTTGTTTTCCTCTCCCTAGTGAGGAATGTCACGGCAGACCCATTGATTGCACCTAAACTACACCTTACATGGTGGCACCACCATTAATAGCAAGAAAGGCAATAAATTGGGGAAAATAGAGGAAAGGAAGCCCAACCAATTTCCCCACGGCATGGAGGTGCTTGGCTGCGGTTGCCGGTTTTAATCTCCAATCGCCAATCATTTCATAGCCCTAGCTCTCTACTAGCATAATGTAGGGGTAGGGAATAGAGGGATGCTCCAATCTTCTTGGGCAGCGGGAAGATGCGAGATGCCCACTCAACCATGTCTTTCTACTGCTACCCATTGCCGATAGCTGCCACCGCTCCACCCGTCGTACTCTTCCGCCTCCTTCAGCACCGCGCTTGCTAATCTAGCCAGCGCCGCTCCCCCGCGCTGGCTCCCGCAACCCGCTGGCAGCAGTGAACTACCTCACCGCTGCCCCAACCACCTTCTGCCCCACCTCTTCCCCACCAAATCAAACCGAAGCTCACCTGCGCCACCTACTGCTTCCATCGGGTGTCTTCCCCCACCTAATCGATGGAGCCCCACAGCCTTGTCTCACCCACCCATAACCCCTATGTCGCTGCCAGGCCTACCACAGGGTCCATCCATCCCTTTAAACCCAGCGAGTCCGAAGGCCAGAGCCCCGTTCACATGTCCCAAAACTTTAGCCCCTAACCCTAACCTATCGGGATGGAGGAGCACTACTTAAGCTGCAAAGCAAGCATGAGGAAGACAAGAGAGGTGGTAGAGCAATAAGGAGAAGGGGTACATATAAGGTGAGGTCCGCCGATAAGCGAGGAAAAGGGTCGGTGGGCGGAGGATGCTTATCGTCTGCATGGGCTGACAACATTTCCAAAGGTATGGAATGTATGTGTAGAGGCGGATTGGCCGCAGACTACCGGTGGCATTGGTCTAGGGGAGGTCGCTACCCTGCACAGCCATAGGACTCTCCCCTGATGGGAAAGGAAGAGAATGGAAAGGAAAACCAAGGGCAATATGGTGAGTTTCTCTTCCAGACATATGGGCCCAACGGCAATTCAACCAATTGGACATCACGGTAGTGGCACTGAGGGTAACAAAAAAGTTGAGTCAGTGGCCCACAAGGCGCCAAAAGATTTTTATTGGCATTTGAGGAATTTTGAATTTTTTATAATAGTATGTGCGGAATTGCCTTGCAAACATAACGAAGGTCACCCAAACTTCCTTCGCATTGCACACAGCAAGCCTGGCCTGGAAGAAGCTCTTAATTATAGCTTCCACCAGTTCAGCATCTTAGGCTCATTTTGCATTGTCTGGGCCGGGCTCACTGTGCTATTCAGCTTACCAAATATCATGATAAGTTCTACCACATGGGCCTTTTTTAGAATGTTGTGCAGGCTACCAAATGCATCCTAAGATAATATTGAAATCTTAAATCACATGGTATTGTGTGCATGCATTGAGTGATTGACCATCTCCATGCTCATAGTCCGGTTACAACTTACAACCCAGCTAACCCGTGGAACCGGCCCTAAATGTATGGACTTCTTGAGCAGTAAACAGGTTGCACAAATTCAACATAACCTCAAGAGAATGCACTTCATTAACATAGAGAAGCTTGTAATTATATGAATAGCTTGATATGTTCACCTCTATTTTTTTGAAACTCATATTTCTCTGTTGTTTCCCAGTGCTGTCGATGTTTCCTGCTCTTCTGTTAATTATGTCGCCACCTGTGCTCAAACAACCATTGGGTTCATCTTTTCAAGCCTCAGCAACAACATTCAACAATATAACTGATGGGGATACCTTGTTGGAATTCAAGGCAAGCTTAAGCAACCACTGGGGTGCCATAGCCTCATGGAACAAAACCAATGAATTCTGCAGGTGGCAGGGTGTCAGTTGCAGCCTTAAGCACAAGCACAGGGTCATTAAACTCAACCTCTCTTCGGAGGGCCTTTCTGGCACAATCGCCCCTTCCATTGGCAATCTAACATTCTTAAGAACTCTAGACCTCAGCTGGAACAATTTGCATGGTGAGATACCTTCAACAATTGGCCATCTATCTCTCTTAAGGAATCTCAACCTGTCCAACAACTCATTTCATGGTGAAATACATGCCAATTTGAATAACTGCACCAGTCTTGAAAGTATCAATCTTGACTCAAATATGCTTACTGGAGAAATACCAGCTTTTTTAGGAGGTTTATCAAGACTCAGTTCAATACACCTTCAGAGGAACAATTTCAGTGGTTTAATCCCCCCATCACTTGCCAACCTCTCAGCACTGCAACAAATCTATTTTGCCTTCAACAAACTTGAGGGCCCAATACCTAAGGGCCTTGGTAGGCTAAGTGGTCTTGAGTTCGTGCAACTGGCTGCAAATCAGATCTCAGGAACCATCCCTACAACATTTTTCAACCATTCCTCACTAACCCACTTTAGTGTGGCCTTGAACGAGTTGAACGGTAGGTTACCCTCTGATTTGGGCAATCATATCCCAAATGTCCAGTACCTGCTCCTCAGCATGAACCACTTTACAGGAACTCTTCCAGCCTCTCTTGCCAATGCAACAAAGATATATGCTCTAGATGTCTACCTTAACAATTTCACTGGAAGAGTGCCTCCTGAGATTGGAAAGCTTTGCCCAGCCTTGCTCTCTTTCGACACAAATCAGCTCACAGCAACAACTGCACAAGATTGGAAGTTTGTAACGTTCCTGACAAACTGCACACGGCTTCGTGTACTTAAGCTCCAGGACAACAGTCTAGGAGCCATGCTACCGATCTCTATTACAAACCTATCAGCACAACTCCAGAAATTATTTGTTGGAGAAAATGAGATTTATGGAAAGATACCATTTGGCATTAGCAACCTTGCTGGGCTAACTCAGCTGCAGTTCTCCAATAACCGATTCACTGGTGTCTTGCCTGACAGCATCGGAATGCTAAATTCACTGCAAATCTTTGATTTTGATGGTAACCAGTTGACAGGGTTATTGCCATCCTCGATTGGGAATTTGACACAACTACTACATCTACGGACAGATAACAACAAGTTTGAAGGACCTCTTCCAACGAGCCTAAGGAACCTCCAGGAGCTAACTGCAGCAACCTTTACAAACAATAAGTTCACAGGTCCATTGCCAATAGAGATCTTTAACCTATCATCCCTCTCGTTTCTTCTAGATTTGTCAAATAATTATTTTTTTGGTCCTCTTCCACCTGAAGTCGGTAGCCTCACAAAGCTTGCATACTTGTACATCAGCGGGAACAACTTTTCTGGTTGGATACCAGATGCTATCAGCAATTGCCAGAGTTTGGTAGACCTTCGATTGGACACTAACTCCTTCAATGGTAGCATTCCTGCATCTATCAGCAAAATGAAAGGTTTGATGATCTTAACTCTATTCAACAACACGCTCTCAGGTGCAATTCCTCGAGAGTTGGGTCTCATGGATGGATTGGAAGGATTGTATCTTTCACACAATAACTTGTCTGGGCATATACCAGAAAGCATTGAAAACATGACATCGTTGCATAAGTTAGACCTATCCTTCAACCATCTGGATGGGAAAGTTCCATTGCATGGGGTGTTTAGTAATGTCACTGGGTTTTTGTTTGATGGCAATCTGGGGCTCTGTGGTGGTATCTCAGAATTACATTTGCCTCCATGCCTGCCAAATTCCATGGAGCACAGCAAAAGGGAACTTCTCGCCATTTTCAAAGTTATATTACCAATTGCTGGTGTCCTTTTATGCATCAGTTTGGTACTTATTTTCATCTCATTAAAGAAGAAACAAAAATCTCAGTCTACAACTTGGCAGAGGCTCATCTGATAGATGACAAATATCCTAGAGTTTCTTATGCTGAATTGGTCCAAGGAACGAATGGCTTCGATACAAACAGTCTGATTGGTAGAGGAAGGTATGGTTCAGTCTATAAGTGCAGTTTACACCTAAAAAATGCAATAACAACAGTTGCCGTGAAGGTTTTTGATCTTCAACAATCTGGTTCTTCCAATAGTTTCATATCTGAATGCGAGGCACTTAATAAGATCCGCCATCGTAACTTGATCAGCATCATAACTTGCTGCTCAAGTTCTGACTTCAACCAAAACGACTTTAAAGCACTTGTGTTTGAGTTTATGCCAAATGGAAGTTTACATAGTTGGTTACATCAAGATGTGCAAGCATCACAGCAGAGGCACGGTTTGACATTGACAGAAAGATTGAATATTGCTGCAGATGTTGCTGATGCACTTGATTATTTGCACAACAATTGCGAGGCACCAATAGTTCACTGTGACTTGAAACCAAGCAACATTCTTCTGAATCAGGAATTGATTGCTCATGTTGGGGACTTCGGCCTTGCAAGAATTCTTTCTAATTCAACGAGTGAGCAGCTGATAGACTCAAAGAGCACTATGGGAATCAGAGGAACAATTGGATATGTTGCTCCAGGTAACTATTTTTATTCTGACATTCCACACACTCAAAAAAAACAAAATTTTAGTTGCATTTTAAATCATTAATATTGGTCTGCAATGTAGAATATGGGGATGGTGGTCAAGTTTCTAAATGTGGTGATGTATACAGCTTCGGAATTGTCATCCTTGAGTTGTTTACAGGCATGTTGCCTACTAATGACGTGTTCAGAGATGGGTTGACCTTGCAGAAGCATGCTGAGAATGCACTTCCAGGGATGTTAATGAAGATTGTTGATCCTGTCCTACTCACTGTCGAAGAAGCTTTTGAAAGTAATTTGCAGGGTAGAAGAAATGCAATGGAAGACATCAGCATGGTCATGCTGCCTGTCACAAAACTTGCGCTCTCATGCTGCAAGCAGGCACCAATAGAGAGGATGTGCATCAGGGATGTAGCAGCTGAAATGCACAGGATTAGGGATCTCCATGTTAAAAAAAGGAAGACGCAAGGAGAGTTTACCATCAAGTGATGTGTGTTAGGCTAGCCGATGGTTGGCAATATATAGGAGATGGCACACATTTTGCTTCTCAAATAATATTGGTTTCCATAGTAATATTTCTCTAAAATATAGAACATGGTCTATTTACAACCATACAAATGACAAGACATGGGCTATCTCAATAATATATCTAATCCAGACCATGGAGCAAAAAATTATATGGATTGGAACATATGGAATTTTATCTTGTTGGGTATAAAAATGAATAAAAATGTTGGGATTGTAGCACCGCTGATATTTGAACAGGAATCAGTGTTTATTTACTTATTGTACTTCCACTTCAACAGGAGGCTACGAAGCCACCTTCTCACCTTCAGTAATGGGAGACCAAGTTGAAATATGCCTTAGTCTATTTATGATGAGTGATTGACTAGATGATTTGAGGCTTTACTGGTTGAGTCAATATTTCATATGTGCATGTTTATGCTAACGACTAACCGGAGGTGTTGTGTTGTGTTGTGTGCGTTGTGTTGTGGTGTTTGTGTAAAACATAATTGTGCGTTGTGTCTCTTGGCTTGTGACGTGCAAGTGTAGGATACGACGTAGCGGTCGACGGTATGAGGTGAAGGTCAAGCAAAAGGTTCAAGCTGATGTACTAAGGCTGTGAAGGGTGAACACGAGTAGGCTTGGACCGAGAGACTTGAGGAGCTCGGGCGGAGTCATGGACGATCCACGTGGTGCACAGAAGAGCAAGAGTACACCAGGATGAAGATGGTGTCGGTCAAGTCACAAGCGGGATGGAGGCAAGTCAAGTAGGCGGTCCAGGAGTGGGAGCGAAAGACTTTGAGGCGTCGAAGGCTTGGTGGAGGCCGGACACGCGTCAACATTGTCACACCCTGAAATTTCCGAATTTCAGGATGTGAATAAAAAGAATAAATAAACAATAATTTTCTCATAGTTTTAAAATTTTCCCAACATTTAATTTTCTTTTACAGGAAATTTAGTATAGGAAAAATAATTGTTTGCTTTTATAAATTAATAATGTTGTTCTATGTTTGTGCATTCATGTCGCTGCATCTTGGTGTTTTTTGAGTGCAAAAGTTTGAAAAATGCGTTTAGACGTTGTCCAGACCCTTGTGAGAATTTTCCATCTTTTTCCGGAAATTATTTTCCTTTTCCTAGAGCTAAATCCAATTTTTGGAAGGCTTTAGAATCCTTTTCACGAGCTCCAAGTATTTTATTTGGATTCTTTGTGTCCCAATCCATCTCTGAGATTTATCTCAGATTTTTCGGAATTTTCTAGGTATTTTTCTCGCTTTAGAAAACGAGTCCAGCTATTTCTGAAATTGTTTTCGCGCAGATAAATAAAATCAGAAATTCCGAAAATATATATCACCGCGTGCGTCTCGACGCGAGGATTTCAGATCTGCAAACCTTTTCACGAGTTGCATCTCCTAGCTCCGTAGATCTGAAGTCAAAGTTCGGTCTTCGTCAAACTCCGGCGAGCTTTTCCGGCGAAACCGTGGACTTCCGGCGAAAACCGACACCACCATGGAGTTCCTCTCTTCGAGCTCTACGCCATGGTGTGGTGGATTGCATGAATCCGATGTCGGCTCCGTCGTCTTCCCCAACTCCGGCGAGCTTTTCCACCGCCATTGTTCATCTCTGGCCGAAGGTGAGCACACCATCTTGTTCGTCTCGTCGATATCGTTCCATTTTGCCATTCATGCGCGAGATCGGACTTTGTTTTCGGCTTTCCCATCTTCCTCTCTCTTTCTTCTTTCTTCTGTTCCTGTGCACAACCGTAACAGACCGAGCTTCTGGTTCTGTTGCTGCCGCGCGCCGCCTGCAGCTGCCCGCCGCCGCCTGCAGCTGCCCGCCGCCGCTACCGCGTGCTGCACGCTTAGCGCCGTCGCCCCCCCTGCCTGACCTCGGCCCCGGCCGTCGCGCCGGCAGAACCGGCCTGGAACACGGCGGCTGACCAGGAGCTGCGCCATGCTCCTGGCGTGAGAAGAAGATGAAGTGTTGTTTTTCGGTTTAGCCCCTGGAGAACTTTGTAATTTTTCCTCTTTCCTTTGTGTCTTGGAAAACTAGCAGATAACCCCCTGGATCTATTAGTTTCCTTGAATCCAGTCCAGCCCCTGCGGTTTTGCAAATCTAACCCTGTCCTTTAACCTTTTCGCGAGCACTATTCCTTGTGTCTTGCCCATTTTCCTTGCTAACCCTCCAAGTCTACGGTTAATTACGTTTAGACCCCTGCAACGTTGTTTAACCCATAGATTCTACGTTTTAGCTCCGTTTTAATCCGTTCAAGTTGCGTTAGATGCATAATGATGTAAATTACACGTTAGTGGTAATGTTTTCCTTCACACATGTTTTTGAAAATAAAATTTATATTAAATTGATTAATGCCTGACAAACGAGTTCTTCTCTAAATAAAATCTATTTAGTGTTAAACATCGTTTTTCATAATAATTGTTAATTTGATTAATGCCTACTTCATACCCTCTTCTAAATAAAAGCCAATTAGGTTATATATCGGTTTTTCATAAACTAAAGTTAATTGGATTAATGCCTATCTAAATAATTCTTCCAATTAAAAGCCACTTAGAGTTATACCTCGGCGTTTCATAAATTAAATTCAATTTGATTAATGTTTATTCAATTTGTTTTCTAAATAAAATCTGTATAGGTTATATCTCGAGTTTCCATAATTAAATATTAATTTGGCTAATATAAATATGAATGTGTTTTTAATTTAATCTACTTAGTTGAACTCGAGATGTAAAGCTATACGCTTAGATGTCTACATGTATCTTTTTTTTTAAATTAAATGTTTAATTTGCATAAATGGTACTCAAATATTTATAAATAAAATTGGAGTAAGCTTTACATCGTCTTTTCTTATGAAAATATAGATATGACTTGATTAATTCTAACTCAGGATATTTCTCTGAAATATCTTTACATTGCTTTTCTCAACTAAAATAAATAAAGCTTGTACCTCTTATCTTTCTTTTATAATTCAAATCTTTCGATAGTTTGTTTTGTCAACCATAGTTCCGTTTTAAGCGTTTCCTGCGTTCGCGTAATCATAGAATCGAGCCCTATCTTTTAGTACGCTCTTTTAAAGCTTTTCCATTGATTTGGTGTATTGTTCTTAGTTGTACTTGTTGTTCGCTTGTATGTTTGTACCGGTGTTTGCTTCGAGTAGAAGGATCGCCGTTCGGAAGCTCTGAAGAGTACGAGTTTCAAGTGAGCAAGAGCCGAAGAGCAGTAAGAAGTAACTTGTCGCTGGAGAAAGGCAAGTGTGTCCTTGTGCTTTTGTCCTAATAACTTTGTTTAATCACTATTGCATATGCTTGCATTAAATTTGTTGGGTCCTATTAAGGTTTGCCTAGTTTTTGTGATTATTCCTTACCAACCTGGGTTTACCTTTCTGTTGGGTAGCTATGCTTAGCTGCTATACTTGGGTTATGGTGGTTCTAATGAACAAAGATGATGAACTTATTTTATTTATGCTACACCTTCCTTTAATACAAGATCACTATGATTAATTGGAACATGGAGAACCACCCAGGAAAACAGTGCTACCACAAGACTAAATGGCTCTGGTCTTGGCTGATTAATTAGAAACCTTAGTCTGGGGTGACCTTACTCGTGATGAGGCAAGAGGGGGGACTGAGTCGTTGCATTTTACCTGGGATGGGTGGTGCACGCCAGACACCGAAACCTTAGCGGGTTACCACTGACTAATGAATCTTTGTAAAGGCCTCGTAGCGTCCCTATGCAATCACACCTCGGAAGTGTGGTATTGTGCCTGATCAGCACAAGCGTGGTTGGGTCTAAAGTTCTTTTGAGCTTTTACGCGACTTGTGGGTAAAGATGTGCGACCTCTGCAGAGTGTAAAACTGATCGATCAGCCGTGCTCACGGTTAAGAGCGGCCTGGACCCTCACATGAGTAATATACTTGAAGATGGATTTAAATTGTGGTTTATGCTATGGTTATGGTTGTGCCATATGCTTATGGCTTATATTTATGTTTATATTAATTGTGGGTTGGTATATACTTATACCTTAGTAATCAGGTGCTAATAAAATTTGGCCAACTAAAAATGCTTAATGCAGTAAACCGGTCAGCCTTTCCTTGTTTAAGCCTTGCATTCATATTCTCCTTACACTTGCTGAGTACGAAAAGTGCTCACCCTTGCTATAAACAACGTTGCTCAGAAGAAGCAGCTGCTATGAAGTTGTTGTGAAGATGGTGCTGAGTCCTAGGCGTACGCAACCCCCAGTCGATTGCCTGTGAAGTTTGGAGCCTCCGTCTCCAGCATTTAAGCTGTGTATCTCTGATGGTTTCGTAAGTCTTTATTTGTATCTTTTTACGTGATACTGTTGCTGTTATTCACTTATGATGTCACTATATGTATGAAACTTGATCCTGGCATACATATAGATAGCATTCGGTTTTGCCTTTAAAACCGGGTGTGACAGAAGTGGTATCAGAGCCAGGTTCGACTGTAGGACGTAAGCCTAGATAGCAATGGTCACTTCCTAAGGTCTGTTTTACTATATAAACAATTCCTGCCTTATCCTTGACCTTTCTAAAAAATATTCTCACTCCTTGATCATTTTCTTTTCCCAATCCTCCTTGATAACTTGAGCTCTTTTCATTTGCACTTCTTGTGTTGTAAATGTTAGACCCTCAATCCTTGTCTATTTATTTCCTCTCTCCTTGATCACTGCTTGATCTTGATCATGCATCTCCTTCTTGATGAATGATCTTACCTGTTTGATGCAATACACCTCCTTGATTTCTTAGCGATATTGCTACTCTCTCATCCCCTGTTCATTTATCTCCTTGATGTTTTCCTTACTTATCTTTGTAAACCTATCCCTTCCTTAAATTTATTTTTAGTATATCCATCTTCCTTGATGCTTTTCAAATAGATGCTACCTTGGAATCTTTTCCTTGACTTTTGATTCCAAAAAGTCTCGTTTTATTCAAAAATATCTAGATGATCCGTGCCACCTATCCTAAAGCCTGTCCAAGTCATCTGAAGAATGGGCTACCACTCAAGAAAACAAGCTTAGTAGCAGGAGAGCCATGCCACCCTCACCGCAACTATGATCGAGAAGGAAAATTCTACACTGTAGAAGCTGAAGGATACCCACACCAAGCATGTTGAAGCCTTACCAAACAACACCTGTTTAGGAAGTACCCCCTTGCAGTCTTACTAACAACGTTTAGCATCGTTTCTTGACTCTGTGTTGACTGGTGGAATTTTGTGTTTGCATGATGATGCTTGTCTTTATGAAATTGTCTGATTTGTTTCTTTGTAATGATTGTTGGTGTATTGTGGGTCTTCTACCTACAATGACATCAGTTGCCTAGCTGGGTTCTTCTTTTGAATCTCCCATATCCTTGTCATCCATTCCTTTCTACCCGAGCCAATGAAGGACATCAGAAAAGAGGGAACTAAAGTCAACACCAACGTCAACAAGCAGGAGTTAACATCACCACCACCGTCTCGCTATAAGCTAGTTGAAGAATAGAGAGCTTTACTCTGATCTCCATCTTACTCTAAGGATGATTACAAGAACCAAAGAAGATGAAGAAAGCAGGGAGATTCTACTCGCGACAAGAAAAGATGAAAGACTATCCACTCTACCATAAGGAACTTGTTGTCTCCCACCTCTTTGTTTTCTTTTCTCTCTTCGAACCTACTTGTACCTCCCACATCCTTGTTATTTTTCTTTCTATCTTCCAATTCTGATGAACATCAAGAAAGAAAGTGAAGGCAACACCAATGTCAACAAGCAGAGGCTATCGCCACCATCACCGTCGGAATAGAAGCAAGTCGAAGAAAAGAAGGCCCTACCCTAGTTTACTTGCGACCTTGCTGCTTTCTATCCTTCCTTCTACCTTACTCGGATGACGACCCAAGAAAAGACGAAGATATCATGAAGTGCTCTACCTTGTTCTGCAATTTTATCCATTTCCTATTTTCTTCTGATCCTATCTTTATCACACAACCAAATGGCGAGTCCCAATGAAAATCATGAAGATAGAGCCAATGAGGGAGATCTTAACATTCCACCTGTAGCCGCAACATTCAAACGCAAGATGTTAGAGTATATGGCAACACAAACTCAGGTTCTACAAGCAATGTCTCAAACTATGGTCAATATCCCTTAGTATATCACAGAGCAAGCCTCACTTCCTCGGAACCACAACCCTATCACCAGTGATGACCATCACGTTTCGTTTGCTCCACCACCGTTCGACAAAGAGAAGCTATTAGCCATGCAGGCTCAAGTCTTACAAGGAAGGATGCAGACTACCACATCATTCCCTCATAACATGGAGATGACCAAGGCTAGGTTCCCACTGGACCAGTGAAGAGGCAAGTTGCTGAAGCCTGGAACCGTCAAAGGAACAAGAGAAGCCGTGGAGCGTTGGAGCTGGAAATGGAGAGACAATATGAAGATGTTAAGATTCCAGGAACACCATCCTCTTCCATGTCTCTAGAAAGAAGATAGCCTAATGACAGCTAAAGCTAGACAACATCATCATCAATAAGACGAGGAAGTTGTATGCCCAAGGGCCATCCCTAGAGGGAGTTACCCAAGATGAAGATAGTACTCAGACTATGAACCTTGAGGGTTGGAGTATCTCTTTCAAAGAATTTCAGCCCTGTAGGAGTAGGCGAGCCAAGAAGCCAACTAGTAAAGAAAGTCAAGAGAAGATGGAGTTACCACAACTATTGGCATATAACAGTACTCAGCCTAGTTCCCACTAACCACAACCTAAAGTTGTTCACTATCCACATGGAAACCCATCAAGAAGAATCCTGATGCACAAGCTATTCCACAGATAGCTACCATGGAGCAGAAAGGAAGATGAGAAGGATGTAAGACTGTGCTGCAGATGCGGTGAAGAATGCCTTTATACCAATAATTGTCCAATAAAGCGTAAGTGGACCAGGTCCACTGGAACCAAATTGTATTACCTCAGGTATGGAGAAAACGAACATCTTGTTAGTTGGTGTGCAAAAGAGAAAGATGATCAACCCTAGGGCCAAGGACCCAAAAGCCCTACATTCAGGCAGACGTCATCAGTTGGCCTCTTTGTCAGGACAAATAATTAGGATGCCTCAGTCAAGAAAGAATGCCACCAATTTCCAATGCCCAATTCCCATACCACATCTAGTTGCCAAAGTACCAAAGCAAGAATAACATGTTTCTACCGCAAATAAGAGAGACATTTCATCAGACAATGTTCCAAGAAGCGTTTGGACCAGATGGAGAAGAAGACTAAAGGATGTGTATGAAGACTTGAAGGGTGACAGTCGAGCTGGAGGGAAGCAATCCAGCTCTATTCAAATCACTTTACCAAGAAATGAAGAAAATTCTTCAAAGATGGGCCAAAGAAGCAGAGGGAAGGAAAGGATACTTAAAAGAGGAAATAGACTGAGTATCCCTGAAGTGTTCTATGTGATGTAGTGAAGCATAAAGAAGCATGATTGAGAAGCTTACGTAAGGATGAACGATCTGGGAAGAAGCTAATAAGTGTTGGATGCTACCCACCTAAACCTTTTGTCTCTTGCTAGCCTTTGCGAATCTCGGGACGAGATTCTTGTTAAGGGGGGTAGTGTTGTCACACCCTGAAATTTCCGAATTTCAGGATGTGAATAAAAAGAATAAATAAACAATAATTTTCTCATAGTTTTAAAATTTTCCCAACATTTAATTTTCTTTTACAGGAAATTTAGTATAGGAAAAATAATTGTTTGCTTTTATAAATTAATAATGTTGTTCTATGTTTGTGCATTCATGTCGCTGCATCTTGGTGTTTTTTGAGTGCAAAAGTTTGAAAAATGCGTTTAGACGTTGTCCAGACCCTTGTGAGAATTTTCCATCTTTTTCCGGAAATTATTTTCCTTTTCCTAGAGCTAAATCCAATTTTTGGAAGGCTTTAGAATCCTTTTCACGAGCTCCAAGTATTTTATTTGGATTCTTTGTGTCCCAATCCATCTCTGAGATTTATCTCAGATTTTTCGGAATTTTCTAGGTATTTTTCTCGCTTTAGAAAACGAGTCCAGCTATTTCTGAAATTGTTTTCGCGCAGATAAATAAAATCAGAAATTCCGAAAATATATATCACCGCGTGCGTCTCGACGCGAGGATTTCAGATCTGCAAACCTTTTCACGAGTTGCATCTCCTAGCTCCGTAGATCTGAAGTCAAAGTTCGGTCTTCGTCAAACTCCGGCGAGCTTTTCCGGCGAAACCGTGGACTTCCGACGAAAACCGACACCACCATGGAGTTCCTCTCTTCGAGCTCTACGCCATGGTGTGGTGGATTGCATGAATCCGATGTCGGCTCCGTCGTCTTCCCCAACTCCGGCGAGCTTTTCCACCGCCATTGTTCATCTCTGGCCGAAGGTGAGCACACCATCTTGTTCGTCTCGTCGATATCGTTCCATTTTGCCATTCATGCGCGAGATCGGACTTTGTTTTCGGCTTTCCCATCTTCCTCTCTCTTTCTTCTTTCTTCTGTTCCTGTGCACAACCGTAACAGACCGAGCTTCTGGTTCTGTTGCTGCCGCGCGCCGCCTGCAGCTGCCCGCCGCCGCCTGCAGCTGCCCGCCGCCGCTACCGCGTGCTGCACGCTTAGCGCCGTCGCCCCCCCTGCCTGACCTCGGCCCCGGCCGTCGCGCCGGCAGAACCGGCCTGGAACACGGCGGCTGACCAGGAGCTGCGCCATGCTCCTGGCGTGAGAAGAAGATGAAGTGTTGTTTTTCGGTTTAGCCCCTGGAGAACTTTGTAATTTTTCCTCTTTCCTTTGTGTCTTGGCAAACTAGCAGATAACCCCCTGGATCTATTAGTTTCCTTGAATCCAGTCCAGCCCCTGCGGTTTTGCAAATCTAACCCTGTCCTTTAACCTTTTCGCGAGCACTATTCCTTGTGTCTTGCCCATTTTCCTTGCTAACCCTCCAAGTCTACGGTTAATTACGTTTAGACCCCTGCAACGTTGTTTAACCCATAGATTCTACGTTTTAGCTCCGTTTTAATCCGTTCAAGTTGCGTTAGATGCATAATGATGTAAATTACACGTTAGTGGTAATGTTTTCCTTCACACATGTTTTTGAAAATAAAATTTATATTAAATTGATTAATGCCTGACAAACGAGTTCTTCTCTAAATAAAATCTATTTAGTGTTAAACATCGTTTTTCATAATAATTGTTAATTTGATTAATGCCTACTTCATACCCTCTTCTAAATAAAAGCCAATTAGGTTATATATCGGTTTTTCATAAACTAAAGTTAATTGGATTAATGCCTATCTAAATAATTCTTCCAATTAAAAGCCACTTAGAGTTATACCTCGGCGTTTCATAAATTAAATTCAATTTGATTAATGTTTATTCAATTTGTTTTCTAAATAAAATCTGTATAGGTTATATCTCGAGTTTCCATAATTAAATATTAATTTGGCTAATATAAATATGAATGTGTTTTTAATTTAATCTACTTAGTTGAACTCGAGATGTAAAGCTATACGCTTAGATGTCTACATGTATCTTTTTTTTTAAATTAAATGTTTAATTTGCATAAATGGTACTCAAATATTTATAAATAAAATTGGAGTAAGCTTTACATCGTCTTTTCTTATGAAAATATAGATATGACTTGATTAATTCTAACTCAGGATATTTCTCTGAAATATCTTTACATTGCTTTTCTCAACTAAAATAAATAAAGCTTGTACCTCTTATCTTTCTTTTATAATTCAAATCTTTCGATAGTTTGTTTTGTCAACCATAGTTCCGTTTTAAGCGTTTCCTGCGTTCGCGTAATCATAGAATCGAGCCCTATCTTTTAGTACGCTCTTTTAAAGCTTTTCCATTGATTTGGTGTATTGTTCTTAGTTGTACTTGTTGTTCGCTTGTATGTTTGTACCGGTGTTTGCTTCGAGTAGAAGGATCGCCGTTCGGAAGCTCTGAAGAGTACGAGTTTCAAGTGAGCAAGAGCCGAAGAGCAGTAAGAAGTAACTTGTCGCTGGAGAAAGGCAAGTGTGTCCTTGTGCTTTTGTCCTAATAACTTTGTTTAATCACTATTGCATATGCTTGCATTAAATTTGTTGGGTCCTATTAAGGTTTGCCTAGTTTTTGTGATTATTCCTTACCAACCTGGGTTTACCTTTCTGTTGGGTAGCTATGCTTAGCTGCTATACTTGGGTTATGGTGGTTCTAATGAACAAAGATGATGAACTTATTTTATTTATGCTACACCTTCCTTTAATACAAGATCACTATGATTAATTGGAACATGGAGAACCACCCAGGAAAACAGTGCTACCACAAGACTAAATGGCTCTGGTCTTGGCTGATTAATTAGAAACCTTAGTCTGGGGTGACCTTACTCGTGATGAGGCAAGAGGGGGGACTGAGTCGTTGCATTTTACCTGGGATGGGTGGTGCACGCCAGACACCGAAACCTTAGCGGGTTACCACTGACTAATGAATCTTTGTAAAGGCCTCGTAGCGTCCCTATGCAATCACACCTCGGAAGTGTGGTATTGTGCCTGATCAGCACAAGCGTGGTTGGGTCTAAAGTTCTTTTGAGCTTTTACGCGACTTGTGGGTAAAGATGTGCGACCTCTGCAGAGTGTAAAACTGATCGATCAGCCGTGCTCACGGTTAAGAGCGGCCTGGACCCTCACATGAGTAATATACTTGAAGATGGATTTAAATTGTGGTTTATGCTATGGTTATGGTTGTGCCATATGCTTATGGCTTATATTTATGTTTATATTAATTGTGGGTTGGTATATACTTATACCTTAGTAATCAGGTGCTAATAAAATTTGGCCAACTAAAAATGCTTAATGCAGTAAACCGGTCAGCCTTTCCTTGTTTAAGCCTTGCATTCATATTCTCCTTACACTTGCTGAGTACGAAAAGTGCTCACCCTTGCTATAAACAACGTTGCTCAGAAGAAGCAGCTGCTATGAAGTTGTTGTGAAGATGGTGCTGAGTCCTAGGCGTACGCAACCCCCAGTCGATTGCCTGTGAAGTTTGGAGCCTCCGTCTCCAGCATTTAAGCTGTGTATCTCTGATGGTTTCGTAAGTCTTTATTTGTATCTTTTTACGTGATACTGTTGCTGTTATTCACTTATGATGTCACTATATGTATGAAACTTGATCCTGGCATACATATAGATAGCATTCGGTTTTGCCTTTAAAACCGGGTGTGACAAACATCGGTGAATCATGCCTTGCGGGGCATGCAAGAGGGTTTGACCCCAAAACCGGGGGTGAGTCACACCTATAGGGTGTGTAAGAGGGTTGACCGGTTTGACCTCAAAACCAGGGATGAGTCACACCTACAGGGTGTGCAAGAAGGTTTGATCATTTTAGCCTCCAAACCGGGGGGCGAGTCCAGCGCAACTGGACAGCGTCGAATCGGAGGATGCATGGCACCATCGTGAAGCTTGCGTCGAGATGAAGCGAAGTCGTGAAGGCGCTGGGTCCGTTCGATGTACCGATAAAAAGTTGGACAATTTTACCCCTATGGGGTACCTAGGGTATTTGAGTTGTACGCTTCATATAAGGGTATTCTGGTCATTTTTTGGATGCCTATGTATATGAGGAGTGGCTGTTGAGGCAGTCACATCTCTGGGACTGTTTGGTGGTGGGCTTCTCATTTTGTTGGTGAGCGCCTTTAGTAGGGAAGAGAGGGAGAGAGATGAAAGAATCTTTGATTTGATTTTTTTACCATCTTAATTTTGATTGTGCTTAACAATGACTTAAAATCAAATATGGTGGAGTAATCCAAAGATCAATTTCGTACCATCTTGTTACTTCTTCTTTGAATCTAAAATTTATCTTTTTTAAGTTTTTCAGCAGTATTTTTGGGATTTATTTTCTTCGTGTTTGGCTTCAAATCCCATAAGATTTGTTGGGAATTTTTGTTGCTACGATCCTTGCGAGGAACTTTGGTATGATTCGCCCTCAAATAACTCATGAATTTGATGTGAATTTGAAGTTTTCCCCAAACCGAACTTTGTGAAAGGCGCTTGGTTTTCTCCAAATCCGCGGTGAATAGTTAAGTTTTTCAATATATTTTTCCTGGATCTATTAGCCCTTGAGGAGGTGCTTCTATGGCTCAAGTTTTGTTTCTATCCATGGTGATTTGAGAGAGGATTTTTGATTCAAAGTTGGGAGCTTGTTCTTCGTCTTCTTCCTTTCTATGTTTTGGTTCGTGTGCAGGGGAAGGAGCCGAGCGCGTCGGGCAGCATGCACGCAGCACGCGGTGCGCACGCGCACGCGCACGCGCGCTCGCGAGGCGGGCCAGCAGCGACAGCAGCTGGCGGCAGGCCGGTCCACGCCGACGCAGCTGCCGGACCAGGCCGCAGCCGGAGGCAGCCCAGGCTGGATTGCTGCCAGGCTCGCACCGACGGCTGGCCCAGCTCCTTGGCTTGGCCCAGCGCGCACCAGCACTAGCGGACCAGGCCGCCAAGCTCTCCACGCTGCCCATTGCGACGGGCAGGCCGGGCCAGCAGGTTGCGCGAGGCCTTCCAGCACTGTGCATCAGCAGCGCAGCACGCGGCGGCTCAGCAATACCAGCGGTAAGTGCAGGTCGGCCACAACAGGTGAATTAATCTTGAGGGAAACGTCACTTTCATGCTACAGCGATACTACTATTGATTCAATTGTTTAATCTTTGTTTGCTTTGGCTGGTCGGTTGAGTACATTTCCTAGATGAACTTGAGCTCCTGTACGTGACATGTGGCATATTTCTTTGAACAGTGAAGTAAGCTTTACTCTGATGAGTATTTAGCAATTTGTTTAGTTCTTTTCCTGGATGCATGTGGTGGTCGGCAACAAGTTAATTGCTTTTGTCTCTAGCTTAATTAACATGAGATGACTTTGCTGATTGCCTCAGTTTTTAGTAACATGCTTTAGCTACTAGTTGTCACTTGCTAATCATGCTTCTTAATTAATCGATTAATCTTTGCTTCCTTAGTTTGTGAGTGCTTAATACTGGTTGTGCTTATTCTCTTGTGCAAACTTTTTAGTACCTCGCTTTATTTTGCTTCCACTGTGCTTTGAGCTTTTCTAATGGTTCCTAGGATGAGCTTGTCACGAGTTGACTTGTGTCATCTTGACGATTAGATACGAAGTGAGTTTGGGGTGGCAATCGGGATATAGGCCTTGTTCACGGAGAGAATTTTTAAAGGCTCCCATTCAACACCCCCCATCGGGTCGCCTATCCCGGTCCTTCAATTAGCATCAGAGGTTGGTTAAGAATCACACCACCTTAATCGGCTTTGTGATCCACGGGGTGACAAGGTAAAGTGCGTTTTTGCTTGCGGATTTGATTTTCAAGATTTGAGCTTACTTTTGGCTAATTCTAACCGGTGCTTTGAGCTATGGCACCAAGCTCTTCTTCTTGTGTTTCATTGTCCTCAGGTAGGAGGAGTTAGGAGATTGTGTTGGAACTAGAAGTGGAGGCGGTGATGGATCTTCTCGAGAACTACCAGGATGGTGATCTCACGAAGGGTGAGTTCTACCACGGGCTAAGAGACATGAGCCAAGGTACACTTGCAAAATGCATCATGGTTCTATGCAATCGTGTTGATGATTGTGAAGATGAGAATGAGAGAAACATAGAGCTTTGTGATGCTTTGAGTAGGAAGAATAAGATGAAATGTTCTCTTGCTAGGTTGAAATGTGGAATTGCTCATTGAAAGTCATGTGCTTTAAATCATTACAATTCTTGTGATGCCTTGCTTAGAAAGAATGATGAACTGAACTCTTCTTTGATTGCTTGAAATCTGAAAATGACTTGTTGAAATTCAATACCTCTATGCCATGTAATTCTTGTGTAGTTTTAAATAATGATCTTGATAAGGCTAGAGATGAAATTGCTTTGTTGAGGTCAAATGCTTCTTTAATATGTGTTTCATGTGAGTCTTTACTTGCTGAAATTAATGAACTGAAATTGACTCACACCACATGTTTAGATGAACTTGAGCATGCTAAGGCTGAAATTTGTGAGATGAAGTCTATGCCTTGTAGCATGTGCTCTTTGATTCTTGACGATGATGCTTGCCTTCTTGTGATAATCATGATGTCGTGCTTAATGTGAATGATGATGTTTGTTCATGCGGTCGTATTTGCACATCATGCATTGAATTGGAAAGTGAAGTTTTAGCTTTGAAGCAAATGCGCGATGATATGAGCACCAAGTTGGTTAAGCACAATAAGATGAGTGCCAACCTTGAAAAAGAAAATAAACTCTTGCGAACCACATATGCTAAGTGCATTGAGAAGAAAATGGATAATTTGAGAAATTCTCCATGTGGTACTTGTGATCACCTCAAATATGAAAATAAGGTTTTGATCACAAGATGCAAGAGTCTTAGTGCTAAATCTTTTGATTCTCGCAATTTTTTTCACTCTGATGTTGGTGCTTCCAAAATTGCTTCTTCCCGATTGGAGTTAGATTCTTGTGTTGAGTATGAGTCTTTGGACGATACAACTTGTGCTAGTGCTTTGGATAGCTCTTCTATAGCTATTCCTAAGCTTGTTGCTTCTTCCAGTATTATCCAAAATGATTCAAGTAGCAAGGGTGCTTCTCACTTTTTTGGAACTCATACTCCCAAACCGAAGTTCCATTGCACCTTTTGTAAGAAAGATGAGCATACCGTTGAGTTTTGCTTTTGCCGTGTCAAGCACGAATGACGTGTGCATGCCAAAGCTTTTAGGAAGGCGCGTAGCCTTTCCTATAGCACATGTGATCCTAATGTGGGCACCAAGTTGAATGGTGTTATTGATGCTTCTTACTCTAAGTCCCAAGGGACATCTCACTTGAATGAGAATGGTGATTTGTCCTCTTGGACCGTGCCTCCAAATAGGCCTTTGTACAATTGCTCTTATTGTGAGAAAGATGGGCATCAAGAGAGCTTTTGCTATCGCCGTGCAAGACAAATGCGGCGAGCTCGTGCTTCTAAGCTTTTGGTTGTTCATAGCCCTTCTCATGGCATGAACACTTGTGAGTCTAGTAAGAAGCCACATTTCATTGATGGGTTTATGACTCCTTTTCTAGTGACTTAGGTCATGCTCGTGGACATGCTTCTAATTCTTCTTGTGTTGATCCATGACATACTTCTCATGGTGCTATTGTTGATTCTTCTCCTAAGACCTCGATGGATCATTGCCTTTTTGCTAGTGGTAGCACTCGTTCTTCTTTTCGAATTGCTCTTACGAGGTATGGTTCCAAGAGTGTTACTAAACCATCTCATTTGAACCGGCATTTGCATCATGCTAACCCACATGATAAGTTGAGTGCTTTTACTCATGTGACCAAGTTTTGAATTCCCAAGGATATACTTGCTAACCCTGTGGGATCCAAGATTCAGTTCTTTGTCCCCTCATGTGTAGGTACGGGGATGTGGGTGGAGAACATGAGATGACTTTGCTGATTGCTTAGTTTTTAGTTGATCACTGTAACATGCTTTAGTTACCGGTTCAGTAGTTGTCACTTGCTAATCATGCTTGCTTCTTAATTAATCAACTAATCTTTGCATGCTTAGTTTGTGAGTGCTTAATAGTGGTTGTGCTTATTCTCTTATGCGTGCTTATTGTCTTGTGCAAGCTTTTCAGTGTCTCGCTTTGTTTTGCTTTCCGCTACTCTTTGAGCCTTTCTAATCGTTCCTAGGGTGAGCTTGTCACGAGTTGACTTGTGTCATCTTAGCGATTAGACGCAAGGTGTGTTTGGGGTGGCAATCGGGATATAGGCCTTGTTCTTGGAGAGAATTTTAAAGGCTCCCACTCACCCCCTCTGGTCGCCCATCCCAGTCGTCTTCAACTCCCTTCCTCAATATAGTCCTACTTTGTCCTTTCCTGATTCTAAAGAATGCACATCCAGTTAGCGTTAAGAAGCAAAGGGGACGGAGTAAAGATGTTTTCAGCAATAGCAGTGGGTCCTTTTTCATGTTAGGGGATGTGAATGTATGTTAATGACAGGAACAAATGGCTTCGATATAAACAATTTGGTTGGTAAATGATGGTATGATCGTGTATCTTTAGAATCGTATGGAGTTGTTGTTGATAGTGTCTTTCTGTTGTGCCTCTTCTGCCTTCGTCGTATGTCTAGCATTGTGCTCCCTAGTCCCTACTTCCTTTGAATTCTATGGATTTGCCACACCTTTATTGAGAAGTTTTAGGTTAGCTTCGCGCCTACTCTACTAGTTTTGAACAAAAAAAAGTAATGTTGGGAAATAATGTGGTACTGATGCTATTGTAATACAAGTACACATTTATTCAATGACAGTTCCTACTCATTGTACTGCTTTAAAAGGAGGTTAACATGCCATCATCTTCACCTTGAGCAGTTTCTTCGGTTCTCTGTCAAAAATATCCAGAATAGCAACATCCGTACGTCGCCGGCGAGCTCCTGCAGCACACACACACCAACTCATGCGATGCAACTGAATGCCCAGAAAAAAGGATTCAGTTTCGGTGCTGCATGAACTAGCAGCGTTTTTTGGACTCTATTCTCTTATAAAGCAACACAAAATTACAAACTAAAGACTCGGTCCTCAAGCCGAGAGATACGTGCCACCACCCCTTCACGATGCCTGCCATCCCAAGCACCAGGATCATGGCCCACCTAAGACGCGCTCTCATGTGAACGTGCACACGTCAGAGCTCTGCATGCGCACAGCTAACTACCTCAGCCATGCGCTCTAACAAACTAAGCTGAAAAACAGCTAACGTGCACAAGGCTTATTCAACAAATCTCCTCCTAAGACTTGTGCACTGAACTACTTACAAATACAGAGGCCAATCTTGGCGCAGAGCTCCTAGAACTTTGTCTTGCAGAGTGGTTGTGAGTACATCTCCAAGCTGCTCATCAGTCCTAATGAACTTCACCTCGATGTGCCCATTTTGTGCATAATCTCGGATTAAATGAAACCTTGTATCAATATGCTTGCTCCGATCATGATGCACAGGATTTTTGACTAGAGAGATTGTGGACTTGTTGTCCACCCTAAGCACAGGCCTGCTCACAACTGCATTCAGAATTTCAGCTAGCAGCCTTGCCATCCAAATAGCTTGACAGGCAGCTGTTGCAGCAGCAATGTATTCAGCTTCACAACTTGACAGTGCCACAACCTTTTGCTTTGCTGATTGCCAACTAATTGGACTGTCTCCAAGGAAGAAAATGACTTTAGAAGTGCTTTTCCTGCTATCAACATCCCCAGCCAGATCACTATCACTGAAGCCTAGAAGTAAAGTCTCATCTCCCTTCTTCCTTGCATACTTGAGCCCCAAATCACTAGTCCAAGCAATGTATCTCAGAATGTGTTTCACTGCTGCTAGATGCTCCTCATGAAGCTCCTCCATGAATCTGCTCACATACCCAACTGAGAAAGCCAAATCAGGTCGAGTATTTACCAAATATCTCAAACTTCCAACCAGGCTCCTGTATTCAGTAGCATCAACTCGAGGGCTTTCACTCTTCTGACTCAGCTTCAGCTTTGCCTGCATAGGCACTTCACATGGATCGCACTCCTCCATGCCCGCCTTCTCAAGAATCTTTCTAGCATAACTTCCTTGACACAGAGTGATTCCCTCTACACCTTGCTTCACCTCAATACCCAAGTAATAACTGAGTAATCCTAGATCACTCATCTTAAAGATTTTTGCCATATGTGCCTTGAACTTCTTGATGCTGCTACAACTAGTCCCTGTAATTATCAGATCATCCACATAGACTCCTACCACCAGCCTCTCAATCCCCACACCACGGCAGTAAATAGCATGGTCTGATGGATATTTTTTAAATCCCAGAACACCCAGTTTCTCATCTAACTTTTGATTCCAGGCACGAGGAGCTTGATGTAAACCATACGGAGCTTTATGTAGTTTGAATACCTTGTGTTCTTGGCTGGACTGAGCAAAACCCGGTGCCTACTCTACAAACGCTTCCTCCTGAAGGTCGTTGTTCAAGAATGCGGTCTTGACGTCCATGTGGTGGACTTCCCACCCTTCATGTGTCGCCAAAGCCAGCAGCAACCTCACAGCTTCCATTCTTGCCACTGGAGCAAATACTTCATCATAGTCAATACCTTGGCGCTGCGTGTACCCCTTGACGATGAGCCACGCCTTGTGCCAGATCACCGCGCCATGCTCATCCCTCTTCACCTTAAACACCCACTTGAGGCCTATGGCACACTGGCCTTCAGGCAGCTCAATGAGGGTCTAGGTGCCATTCTCTTCAATTGACTGCAACTCCTCCTCCATCGCCCGACGCCAGCATGCCTCCTTCTTCACCTGAAACAGGGATGCGGGCTCCTCCGCGCTCATAGCCAGTAGCTCGCCATTGCCCAGATCGTGCACAACATAACCTGGCTGCGATCCGAGCCCCACGACATCATCTACTGTCCGAAAATCCAGCGGTGCATCCTCGTTGTGGTCAGCATCCAGCTCCTCGTCGAAGTCTTGTGGAGGGGAGACGAACTGAACACCAACTGGAGTTGTTACTGGCATACCACTGGAGTTGCCCTGCCAAGCTGATGTAGAGGCAGGGGGTGTTGACGGCGTTCCTAGCTCTAGCGCGTCCTCCTGACAACCGTGGATGAGGCTTGTGTACTCCACAAAGAAGATGTCATCACCATGTGCCACCGCAACATCTTCCTCCACACCATCAGACTAGTTCCACTGGACCTCCTCGTCGAACACCACATCCCTTGTCACGTGCACACGGCGTGTCACGGGGTCATAGGCTCGGAACGCCTTGGTGCCACGCTCGTAGCTGACGAAGATCATCTTGCGCCTGCGTTCTTCAAGCTTCTAGAGATGTGGCTTCATGTTCCACACATAGACGATGCAGCCAAAGATCTTCAGGTGGTGGACCGCCAGCTTATTTCCGTGCCATGCCTCGAACGGAGTCATCCCCTTGACACTCTTCGTCGGGCACCGGTTCAAAATGTACACGGTAGTGTTCACCACCTCTCCCCAAAACCAGCCCGGTAGTCCCTTCACTGCGGGTTGTGGCCACCACCGTCCCATTTCGGCGCTCGACAACACCATTTTGCTGCGGGCTGTAGGGGGCGGTGAGTTGACGGCGAACTCATTCTATTGCACAATACTCCCCGAACTTGATTGAGGTGAATTCACCTCCTCGATCAGTCCGGAGCGACCCCAATTTCAGCCGGGACTCGCCTTCCACCCTCACCTTGATGTCCTTGATTGCCTCTGCAGCTCAATCTTTCGATGGCAGCACCGCCACCCACATGTACCGGCTGCGATCATCCATGAGCAGCAAGAAGTACCGGTTGCCACTCAGAGTTGCAGGTGTGATGGGGCCGCACACATCGCCGTGCACCAGCTCCAGAACGTGTTGTGCACGGTACTCTGCTTGCTCCGGGAATGAACTGCGCTTCTGCTTCCCAACCAGGCATGCCTCGCACAGCTGGTCCACCTGCTCCACTGCCGGCAGCCCACGCACCAGCTCCTCCCGAGCCATCTTGCGCAGCGCGGCCATGTTGATGTGGCCCAGCCGCACGTGCCAGCGCCAAGCGTCCTCCTTGCCGCGCGCCGCCAGGCAGACCGGCTATGCAATGTTGATGTCAAGCACACACAATCGGTTTGCCCCGCGCGCAACCTTCGCCAGGAGCCGCCCGCTGCGCTCCCAGATCCTCATCACGCAACCGTCGATGTTGATCTTGTAGCCCACCTCGTCGAGCTGGCCAATACTGACGATGTTCGTTGTGAGCTTGGGGATGTAGTAGACGTTGATGAAGGATTTGTGCTCGCCATTCTTGCATGCGAACAGGATGGTGCCGCAGCCCTCAATCTGCCGTGTCCAGCTTCGCGAACGCTGCCCGGGACCCCAACATGTGATTCGTGGCCCCGGTGTCGAGAACCCACGACTTGGCATCGCGGTTCTCCTCCTCCGCTCCGAGATGCATGAAGACCTTCTGCTCCCATAGTTTCACCGAGCCATCAGGGAGCCTTGAGGGCACCTGGTCGCGGTAGGCTCCGGCAGCCGCAGGCTCCTGGGCAAGATGGAGCCTGGCTGCTGTAGGAGCCTGGCCGTGGGAGAGCCCGGTCGTGGGGTGGTGCCTGGCCGCGAGAGAGCCCGATCGCGGGGGGGGGGGGGGGGGGGGGCGCCTGGCCCGCTGGAGGCCCCCGCCTGTGCTGCCCTCACTGGTGGTGGAAGCCACGCCGCTATCGGAGTAGTTGCACGAGATCCAGTCCAGGACGCTGGTGGTGGCGGCGTTGACTCGCGACGTGAAGACAAAGGCGACGGGGAATTTTTCTGCTCCCTCACGCACGCCCACAACAATAGCAAGGAAGCCTCCTCCTCTTGAACGACATGGGCCTCCTGTTCCTTGGCCTGGAGGGACATTCCCGAGCCCAGTGCCCATTCTTTCCACAACGCGGCACTGGTCCTTACCGAGGTTGGCCGACCCAGAGGATGACGATGATCCCCCGTCGCTGCTGCGTCCACGCCCGTGCCCGCGCTACTTCCGCTTGCGCCGCCACGCCCCTGTTTCTTTGCCTCCCGCCGCTTCTACCTCGCGTCCCACTCCTCCTTCATCAGGTACAGCTTCCCATCGAGTTGCATCTGCGACGGTGGTGGTTCGAATGCCTCCTCCGCAGCCTTCAGGTGCCCTGTCAACTCATCGACGGTGAGGGTTGTCGGGTCGAGCAGGGTCTGGATTGCTAGAATAATCTGCTTGAAACGCGCCGGCATGCTGCGGAGCATCTTCTCAAGGATCTTCACCTGCTCCACGGGTTCACCGAGTGTCGAGAGATTGGTCGTCATGCCATTTAGACGAAGCGTGTAATCTTCCACCGACTCGGTCTCCTTGCACGTCACCAAATAAAATTGGTGACGCAGCTGCTGCGCCGTGGATTTCTTTACCCGATCATCGCCAATGCACATGGTGGTGATGGCGTCCCATGCCTGCTTCACCGTGTCCTTCTTGGCGATCGTGGCCACCATCTCCGTAGGAATGGCACTGCAAATGGCGTCCAGCACCGTCATGTCCTCCATTAGGTCGACGCCGCGAACGTCGACCGCCATCCAGAGCCCTCGCGCCTTCAGTTTGACCTTCATGAGCAACGCCCAGCCGGAGTAGTTGTTCTTTGTGAGGGCAGAGTAGCTAGTCCTGCCGCCCAACTCACGGACCACCCGCTGGACGATGACGCTGTCCTTGGTGCCGCTTGACCTGTCGCCCTTGTTTGTCGACGGCGGTGGTGTAGGCCCCATCATCAGCGCGTACCTCGCCGCGATCAATTCCTAGCTCGCAACCGGCTCTGATGCCACTTGTCAGAAATCTCCGGAATAGCAACGTCCGTACATCGCCGGTGAGCTCCTGTAGCACACACACACCAACTCACGCGATGTAACTGAATGCCCAGAAAAAAGGATTCAGTTTCGGTGCTGCATGAACTAGCAGCGTTTTTTGGACTCTATTCTCTTATAAAGCAACACAGAGTTACAAACTAAAAACTCGATCCTCAAGCCGAGAGATACGCGCCACCACCCCTTCACGATGCCTGTCATCCCAAGCACCAGGATCATGGCCCGCTAAGACGTGCTCTCATGTGAACGTGCACATGTCAGAACTCTGCATGCGCATAGCTAACTACCTCAGCCATGCGCTCTAACAAATTGAGCTGAAAAACAGCTAACGTGCACAAGGCTTATTTAACATTCTCTTCTCAATACATTACAGCTACGTTTTCCGCCTGTTTCTGGAGAATGGGACATACAATTAAGAAGCAGAGAACAGAATAAACATGAAATGGAAGGTGGCGCACATGATCCCGTGACTAGAAACCCATTTTATTTCAGGTACGCACATAATATTTAGATATTTAGATGGAAGCACAGTTAGATGAGAAGGTGTGGAAAATCACGGCTCGTATTCTATCAGATTGGTCGTCACAGCCTTACAAAGTTACAGGCAACCAAATTATGGCATCTAAATCCCCTGAAACCACATGTCAATTTCTACCACACTTTAATCTCGCATAGACTCAAATGCCACGTGGAGTAATCAGTTGGAAACCTTGAGGAAAGAAGCGAAGAAATTTTACCGTTCCGTGCGAATAGCAACGGATTAGATGCTTTGAGCTGGGGTTGTGGTGGCCCGGCGGCTGGGAGAGCGAGTGGGTGGGGTGGTTGGTACCTAAGGGCACACGCGGTTTACCCAGGGGGCAGGACACGACCGGCGAGTAGCACGGCTGTGAGGTTGTTGGGCGCTCGCTGAAACCGCCTGATGTGGAGCCCTCACGGGCTGGGACTTGGGACGGACATTGGAGGTTCTATTTTTTTAAATTCTTTTTCTTATTACAGTAAAAAAAGTACATTTCATTGCATCTGAAATAAAATCAAGTGAAATACACGAAGGGATCATAGATATGTAAGCATCCTAAATCCTCCGCAGGTGCCATGCAGTCTCCAATGCAAATGCTACGTCGCCATCCTATCAGCTTGGCTCAAAGTTTGTTTTGTGCAGTGTGATGCCAAGATCAGACCATTGGAATAAGTAGAGGCCGTTCAGAAGCTTATACCGTCTTCAGCTTTACCACCTGTTTTGTGCTAAACAAAGCACTGTAATGTAATATAAATGTTGTTTCGCAAACCGAAGCGAAAAAAAACATGTGTGGTGCAATCGTGCCACCGTGGTCCTGGTCGAACCCCTAAACGTGGCTCGGCTGGAACTTTTTTTCTCAAATTAAGCGCCTCATGGCTTCTGTCACAAGAGTGGTGACAGTGTGATTCCGCGTCGATGTAATTGAGTTTGCCTTGTAATTTATTAAGGTGTTTAGTTTGGGCCTTGGGCCGTGAGCCTATGAGCGTTCAACAGGTCAAGTCGGCCCAGCATGTACTCCGAGGCCATTCTCAATGCAAACATCACATGAGTTTCGTTCTCATTAAATGGCATGCCACGTAGGTAAAAGTGATGACATGGTATGGAATTTAAGAAGAAACAGAAGAATTGAGTTTCATGGGGATGAAACTAGGTGTACACGATTACCTAGAGCCATGAAACTGGAATGAAACTCCATGGAGAGGATTT
The DNA here is from genome assembly GCF_000263155.2 of Setaria italica. NCBI lineage: Eukaryota > Viridiplantae > Streptophyta > Magnoliopsida > Poales > Poaceae > Setaria > Setaria italica. The sequence goes on from NC_028457.1 coordinate 23,414,968, forward strand.
GAGTTTCATCTCCACACATGCATCAACTCCCATTGGGCACTTGGATGAAAGATTTAAATGATACACTAACATATAAAATTGTGAAATGAAACTTTGCATTGAGAGACTTAGTTTCATTTATCAAGTCACTGATTGTTAGATGACGTGACACTTTTGGAAATCACGTAACGAAACCTTGCACTGAGAATGACCTGACAGTCAATTGGCTTGACATGGAAGAAAGAAATGAAATGAACCAGTGGTAAGAGCTGGGGGGAGAGGGGTGGTGCAGATGAATAAGGGACTCGGGCACCCTTTTATAGGCCAAGAGAGGGAGCCGGAGAGGTCGACATCATGAAGCTCAGTGCTCCGTGGTGGGTTTTAATGGCTGATATGGGCAGGGGCGGATCTAGGGCCCGGGCTGCCCGGGCTGCAGCCCGGGGCGAGACCATGGAGTCCCTTTAACATATGTGCTGTTTAGCCTAACAAAATGAGGCTTAGGAGACAAGATTAGACTGTTTTAGGTGTGATTCAACAACTTAGCCCGGGGCGCAGTCCCGTTCTGGATCCGCCCCTGGATATGGGTGGGGCTGCATGGTCTTGGAGGCGTTTTTGGGTGGGGAGTGGAGGGGAGCGGGCGTCTCATGCTAGTGGCAAACCGGCAGGGAGGTGGGGGAGGCTTGGCCGAGCTTGAGCGTGAGGCGTGAGCCCGAGCTTGTATGATAAGAGAGATTAGGGTGGCTGGGGATTGAAGAAGGTGCCGAGAGGCGGGATCTGCATGAAGTGAGAGAAATAGGGTTTAACAGCCTACAGATCTTTTATAAATGCTCCAGGTAACTCAAATATGTGTGTTAGATCACTCATGTTTATCCACGAAATGCAGAATATGGGGAAGGTGGTCCAGTTTCTCCATGTGGGGATGTATACAGCTTCGGAATCGTCGTCCTTGAGCTGTTTCAGATGGGTTGACCTTGCAGAGGTATGCCGAGAATGCAATTCCAGGGATGCTACTGTCTACTGAACATTGTTGACCCAGTCCTACTACCCAAACAAGCTTATGCAACCAATATGCAGGGTCAAGGAAATGGAATGGAAGACACCAACAAGGTCATGTTGTCGATCATGATACTTGAGCTGGCACTAGCAGAGCGGATATGCGTCAGGGATGCAGCAGTTGAGATGCATAGCATAGATACGGGATTTCCATGTTAGAAGAGGGCAAAAGGAAGGAGAAGTTATCATGAAGTGATACGTGTTACGCTAGCTGATGGTTACCAGTAGTGATCTTTCTCTATAATGTGTGCGCATTGCAACATATGAAATTTTATCTTTGTTGGGTATGCGAAGTAATCACATATGATATTGTGGACAGATGCTTGCACATTAATCAGTGGTACTTACTCACTATACTGCTGTGCCCTCCAGGAGAAGGTTATGAGGCCACCATCTCACTTTGAGTCTTGTCTCTGGCTCCCCTCTTTACCCCTACTCTGTTTTCATCTGTTTCTGAAGAAAGGGACTGTGTAAACAGGCAGAGGAGGGGAGAGACCAAAAATGAGAAACGGGAGGTGGCGCAAATGACAAACCAGACAGCTAGCAGCCAATTTGCTAGCTTCACATGCTATCGCACTTGAAATTTGCGAAAACTGAAGCACCCGGGCGAACTGCCGAATTTTCGCACCTACTGAACCTCCTAGAGCTCCGGCTCATTTTTAAAATGAGGAGTCGGAGGAGCTGCTTTTTTTTTCTCCGACTTCTCCATGTAAAACAGCTTCAGCTTCTCAAGTGCTTCAGTGGTGAAGCCGTTTTTGACTGACTGTTTGGAACGGTTTCAGTTGAAGCCGCAACATAAGCCGGAGCTGGAGCCCTACCATTCCCCTAGATCCCCTAAAACCATACGGCTTCTGCTACCGCCGTTCAATCTTGCAAACAAATCGTAGCACGGGGAGTAGTCCTATCAAAACCTTGAGGTGAGTAGCGCAGAGATTTACCGGGACAGATTTGGCGCGCGTACCTGCGGATCAGATGCCCAGCGCTCCCGCTGGCGCGGCGGCAGCCACGGATCTGGGGTGGCGCTGGCCCGGCGCCTGCTTCTTTGGAGAGAGGCCGCGGGAGCGAGTGGGTAGGGGTGGCCGGCACGAGTCGGCGCAGGCGGCAGGACGTGAGGAGCTCAGCCGCGGGATGGCGGTGGCACTCCCAGCGGCCGGCGGCTGATGGCGAACTCTTCCGGCCTAGGATTTGGGGCTGTGGGCGGCGCCGTCGGATGAGGAATTAACCATGGCGATCGAGCACATCGGAGACAATACGCACAGTTGCATTTTCTGCCTTTTCAAAATTTCTTCTTTTCTTATTCTTATATAGAAACACACTTGCAGTTCCGTCGTGCATCTTCTGCTAAAGAACCTCTGAAAAAGTGTACTTCTCGTCACTCAAGTATCGAAACAGTATAACATTCCTCCTTCATATTTTATTTGATACAAATCAACCTCTTAACTAACTAAGTGGATGTTTGGTTCCACGAACTAAAGTTTAGTCCCTGGCACATCAAATGTTTAGATACTAATTAGGAGAACTAAACATGAGCTAATTATAAAACCGATTGCACATATGGAGGCTAATTCGTGAGAAGAATCTATTAAGCCTAATTAGTCCATGATTCGATAATGTGATGCTATAATAAATATGTGCTAATCATGAATTAATTAGGTCTAATAGATTCGTCTCACGAATTAACCTCCATCTGTGCAATTGATGTTGTAATTAGCTCATGTTTAGTCATCTTAATTAGTATCTAAACATTCGATGTGACAGAGACTAAACTTTAGTCCGTGGAACCAAACACCCCCTAAACTAGTGCATTATCATCCTCATCTTAATTTAACGATGGTTTAGTGTCACATAACATCGATTTAGGCTATGTAATCTTTTATACTAATCACTACTTAGCCACGTCTAATATTGAGTCAATCGCTATAATAGTTCACCGTGCTTCGGTTCCGTTATTTTTTCAATAAAATTTTTATGTGAGGATTTGTTAAATTTTTTATGAGTTTTATTTATATCTTCGACTCATCGTATTACCTCTTCTAGTAGTGACTACTCAGATAATTATATGGATGCTCAATGGAGGAGTTTTGTAGAGGACTTAAGTCTGGTTTCGCTTAGAGCAAAACCTGTTGTGAGTAGTAGTCTAAATCTTTGGCTGAGTAGTCTTATATAAATTCCCTCTTTTTTCTTGGGCTTAATGTCTTGTAAAATGTATATATCCTTCTCTTTTATATATAAAAAAGGTAGAGGCCTCCCCTACCGGTTTGCTTAAAAAAAGATAATTATATGGCATAAACCACTGTTAGATGCTACGAAACTATTGTTAAACTAAGGTCAGGATAAAAAATGCACTGATTCAGTTAGTTAAGGGATTGATTTGCACCAAATGAAATATGAGGGATGAACGTTACACTTTTGCAATACTTGAGCGATTAAAAATACGCTTTTTCCTCAAAAGTTCAAAAACAGTGCAAATTCATTGGTAATCCTATCTAAAAGTCCTTGAAATTGTAGAAAATTTCCACTGTTGATACAGGTGAGCTTATGATCGTTAGGTGCACAAAAGATTTCAAGTTAAAATTTGATTTGTGAGAGAGATAAAATTTATCAACTTTTTATCCGTACGACCAAATTAATTGAATTTGTATTTGATTTTGTTTCTTGTATGTAAAATAGGGTCTCACCTATTTTTTTCTCTTGTATATAAAATAGAATCTTGCTTTATTCTCTATACTATGGACTTCTTGACCCGGCCATCTACCACGAGTTGCGTAAAAAAGATGTCTAAAAGTGGGCATAAACAAACTGAATTTTTCATATTTTATTATTAGGGGGGTGAAGTTCCCCCACGAAATAAGAGGGGTCAATGTGCTTTTACGTCCACGTGACGAGAACACAATCGCGGAGCACGGGTCCTTCTCCTTCAGTTTTTGTACACAAGAACAAAGAAAGCACTTGGCTATCACCTTTCGACGTCAGTCAGATTCAGCCTTTCGACGGCCACGCATTTTCCACGTACGCAGAGAGAAGAAGGATACAGATCACAGATGGTGGCTTGCTAACCACGAACCAGGCAATGGATCACAGGGAGAGAGAAATAGCGAGCTCGAGAACACAAAAGGGATGACCGACACCGACCAGGTCTAAACGGGAGCCAGCATTGCACAGAAAAATACTATTCTGCATGCACTGGCTAGTTGTCGGTGTAATTTGGACGGCGACTACGAAAATAAAAAAATACAAGATAATAATGTGCCGAGTCACCATGTATTATTGCGCTGGGAAATTCGAATTTGTGTATGCGCCTTACGTTCTTCCTGCAGCCCAATCAATTATATAGTTTGCGTAGCATTTGGCGTCACCCGAGAGCGGCACCGGCAGGCAAGCGACGCCAATTCTCGGCAGGTCGCTGACCACACGTCAGGCGGGCTCATTTCTCTGCTTTTTTTGTTTTTTTTTTCTTCTTTGTTACACAAGAAAAATCTCTGTCTTTTCGCTGGCCACATTTTCCCCGTAGCTGCCACCCACGGGCCAAACAAAGCACCTTCCGTTACTGGCACACGAGCGGCGTAAAAGGAGACGCGACCAAAAGTTGACGGCAAACCACAGCAGCCCAGCCACCCGCACAAAAGCCCCCGGTGTCACCGTACTCCAGCCACCGATCCTTAGCTCAGAATTAGGCCCCTTGGCTTCTTGAGCAGCTCCTCCATCACTCCATCAGCTTCTCATGAAGCTCCTGCCAAATGGACGTTCATCAAATGGCTTCGCGGGAGGAGCCTCGCGATTCCTGCTAACAGAAGTTAGGAGAGGGAGGAGAAGCTCAAAATACTAGCTTCCTACGACTTCATCTTCTCTTTGAGGGCCAAAGTCCTAGCTTGCCCCTGGGTGCCATCGCCAAAATCCCCAGCTTGCGTGAGGCCGGAGGACATCGTCGACGCGGGCACAGGGAGGCCGGATAGCGGCGGCGGTGCGGACGCGAGGGCTGGAGCGGCGCGGGTGTGGTGGGCTAGAAGGCAGTGACGACGCGGCCGCATGTGGTCGGATGGCAGCGGCAGCGCGGATGCAGGGGGCTGGAGGCGGGGACAGCGTAGGGGCTGGGGTCGGAGGACAGCGGCGGGGCGGGTGTGGAGGGTGGTGGCGGCACCGGCAGGGGGCAGAGGACTGCGGTGGCGCTAGGAGGAAGGTGATGGGTGAATGGATAAGAAAGAGGGAGGATAGGGGGAAAAGAATAGGGGGATAAGAGAAGAGGAGAAATAAAAAAAGAAAAAAAAGAGAGAAGGGAAAATATAGACGTGGGAAAAAAAATACGAGGAGTATCGGAAAAATGAAAAAGAAAAATAAAAAGGATAATTTATCTATATTAAACAGTCAGGAGAAATTGTTTGGCAGTTGATGTTAAAATTTAACACCCGTCACATCGGATGTTTGGATGCTAATTAGGAGTATTAAATATAGGCTAATTACAAAACTAATTGCACAGATGGAGTGTAATTCGCGAGACGAATCTATTAAGCCTAATTAGTCCATGATTTGATAATGTGGTGCTACAGTAACCATTTGCTAATGATGGATTAATTAGGCTTAATAGATCCGTCTTGCGAATTAGCAAGGGTTCTACAATTAGTTTTATAATTAACTCATGTTTAGTTCTTCTAATTAGCATCCGAACATCCGATGTGATATTGTTAAAGTTTAGCACCTCGTATCCAAACACGCCTTAGTAGCCTTGAACCAAACGGCCAAGCTAATCCACATTACCATTAGCATCCGGTGTCCAGTCTCCAGATTCCAGATTAAAAAAAAAAAGGAACTCAAGATTCGACGACCTATAACCGGATCAAGGATTCATCACACCAAGCAGTAAGAACCGGCAAAATCTTTCAGAGACTATATTCATCGTACAACCACGCTTGAAGCACACAAATCCCCAATCAAAATAGGGCTCTTCAGTTGCGGTTTTACTAACCAAGAAGCTTTGCACTAAGTTGAGACAGGGCGGCTAATTCAAACTTGAGAGTCAAAGCCCAATTGCGTTTTATGTGTAACTAATAACTTGTGCATTCGCAAGCGTACACAGAATTAAAAAAAAAATAGGGTACGCGCGCATGCACGTGACATGACATGACATGCCACGTGGCTAGCATGTAATACCATTATCACGTTCCTCGGTCCTATCAATTCGGGAACACGTACAGTAAACTGACTTCCGGCGATCACCAGCGTTGGTAACGTATGGTCCAATGAGTCCTGGACGTTGACGATGCTCACAAGTGGTCACGGTCGAGTAGGAGCGAGGCCACCACGAAATCGCCGGTCAAAGCCAGCGATCGGAGCAGAGGTTTCGTCTTCATCGTACACGAACGCGCGTGCTGGCCGCCTCACCTCGGCAACGTTTTCTTCCCCGCCTGACAGGTGGGACCTTGGCATCCCATGACCACGCCCAACTGGGTGTCCCAGATCCCTCCGTCCATGCACGCTCTAGGGTCGGATTCCTCGCCGCGACACCGACGGGAACTCGCGTTTTCGCGCGTACGAGGCCGATGGCCAGTCGAAGAGATTCAGAGAATGAGAGAAAGAAAACCCGTGCCTGGCTCTACTTACTTCCTTGTCCTTGAAGAGAGAAAAATGGATTTATTCAAACACAGAAGATGCCATGGTCGAATAGGGTCAGAGAGAAAAAAAAAAGGGGGGCTGAAAAGTGAAAAGGCACAGATTCCTTCCTCCGTCCAAACCAAAAAAGAAGAGAGCACGTAGTCGAAGCACGGGCGGAACCAAACCGGCCAGGAACCAGGAGCCACAATCTACAGACCAGCAGTCTCGTTTCTTACGATGCTGATGACGTAAAGCACGCAAAAGCATCGATCGAGGACCGCTCACACATCGCGTCATGGCCGTGGGCAGGCCGGGCTCGTTTCTGTCTTCTCCATGCATGGCCACATTTCTGGCCCCTGGTGGTGGCTGCAAACCAAACAAACACGGCCAAAAGTTGACGGCGGCGAATCAGCCAAGCCGCTCGCGCACAAAGCCTCCACGGAAACAAGGAACACGGCCAGTTGCCGCAATTAGCCTTGAACCAAACTGCCCAACCCAAACTAACCGGATGTCTGGATCAACAAAAGGATAGCCATCACATCAAATGGGTTGGGGTTCCCTGATATATCTTGGTGCAGTTACACTGTCCACATTAGGCAGTAGCAAAGGCCTACTGTCACAATGCGTTTGGCAGAGCTCCTAGAGCTGATTCTCTGTTGAATCCAGCAGGAGCTCTACCAAACAGTTTTTCATAAGTGATTCTATGAAATGAACTAAGTGGTTGGGAGCTGAAAAAAAGTAGCTTCTCCTGATTCTATGAAGTGATTCTACATCCTGATTTTAAGAGTTTATGCTAGAGAATCACTTTCAGCCACAAAATCACTTCTCTCACAGATTTAGCTCCCATAGATAATCAAAATCAGATGGAGTTCTACCAAACAGACCGTCACAACCCAAATGTTAAAAACAAGATTAACATGTTAACATGAGCATCATGAGCATCATTTGTGCATAATTGAGCATCAATGCATAAGTATTCCATTGAGTTCGTGAATTATTGTTTATTGTTGGAACTCAACTTTTTGAAGCAACTCAAATATCTGCTATGCAACTATGCTCCCTGTTATTTTATATAAATATTAGGTGCAATGTTATGAATTTACATTATTTGTATTGAATTTTTCAATGATGTTTGCTAGTGTTAAAATTTACTTAAGTTTTAGTTTTAGCTGTTTTCCTTTATCAATGGCGTGAAAACCTAAGTAGCTCTGGAGGTGATTCTTGTGGCATTGTCTTCTTTGTGATTTTATCTTTCAAATGAGTATTTTTGGGGAATTTTTGGGCGCCTATAGCTAGGTCGTTTGAAGTGGAGAATTTGAACGGTTTGAAATGCATCGGGCCCACGTGTCAGCCTCCCCTTCCTCCTCTCCCGTGCCTCTCTGCTCGCCGGTTGGGCAGCGCCGCGGCGCCTGCCTCGCTGCCATGGTCGGATCAGCCACCGTGGTTTCGCTCACGCGAAATGCCTCCCTGCCCTCGTCATTCCTCGCCTTTTTAAGCACCCAGCTGGCCTCCCCTGAACCCTAATCCCTTCCTCCACTATTGCTGCCGCCACCTTCTTGTTGGGATACGAGGTAGGCTACGCTAGCGCAAATCAAAATTTTCTACCGCGTATAACCAGGAAGAACTGCCGTATAAGGATCACGGGATTACCACTCGACGCACTACTGGTGCGGAAGATGTAGATATGCGTCGGTGCAGTGAAGACGATCACATAGTCGTACGTAGTCGATCAACGTAGTCGTACGTAGTCGATCACGTCCAGCAGCTCCTCAGCAGCTCGTCCACGTGCACAGCAAGATCGCCTCCGGTGCCGCGGCTCGTCGTCGGCTCGTCGTGGCTCGTCGGCGACTCGTCGATGGCTCGTCCAAGTGCTGCAGGCGCAACACCTCCAAGGTATCCACACGTGCAGGGAGGAAGCGTCGCAAGCCGGATTGCTAGATCCGCGAGTTGCAACAGGCGAGGGCGTGGGAGGCGCGGCAGGTGTGTTTCGGCAAAATGGTGTAAACCCTAGGGCGCCCCCACCCCTCTATTTATAGGGGTTCCTGACGGGCCTCTGGATCCGAGGCCCATTAGTACTCCTAAACCTAATCCAACTCGGATCAGATCCGAATTGGGCTTCCAGCCCCTTAAGTGTGCGACCCTATGGGTTCGGATACGTATAGACATGGCCCGAGTACTTCTACTCGGCCCAATAGTCGGTAGCGGCCTCTAGCAAGACGTGCCAACTCCTATACGCACACGAAAATCATATCAGACAAACCATCACAACATAATATACATGCTATTCCCTTTGCCTCACGATATTTGGTCTAGCTTCAAGCCGACCGCTCTTTCTCGATCCTGTGATTCGAAATCCCTTTGTAGGTTAACTCTTAACCGTACGTAGCATGGCCATGCATTTTCTGATCGATCACTCGAGGGGCCCAGAGATATCACTCTCAATCAGAGAGGGGCAAATCCCATCTTGATTGACCATGTCTCATAGTATGCCTCTTGACAAACCCGAAAGCTACCTTTATAACTACCCTGTTACGGTGCAGCGTTTGATAGCCCCTAAGTAGGTCAATCCACATCTAGAATACATGCGACAATCTCAGGTCTAAGGACAAAGTGTATATGTTGTTTAAAGAGAGAACTACTTCTCGTGTTGGGTCAGTCCTAACACATGTCTCCACATGTGTCCACATTATTAGTTCAACATCTCCATGTCCATGACTTGTGAAACATAGTCATCAACTAATACATGTGCTAGTCTAATATTCATGTGTGTCCTCACATGAACTCCGACTAGGGACAACTTTACAAGTAAAGAGTTTCACATACAATTCACATAATTGCAAATCAATTCAAGTAGCCTTTAATGGATATTCAATGAACACAATATACAAATCATGGATACAAATGGAATATCATCATCTCTATGATTGCCTCTAGGGCATACCTCCAACACTTCTCCCACGCAGATGCCGTTGCCATCGAAATTTGTCACCGGTGGTAAGATGCTGCTCAATTCCTTGCAGCTGCGGCTTCCCCACGACGCTGCGAACCTATTCCGCTATTCACCCGCCGTCGTCGTCCCTTGTGTAGGCACCCCTGCCGCGCGAGCCCCTCCACCTCCGTCCGCTGTCCGTGGAGCTCCCTACTGTGCCGCTTTCTCCTTGTCGTGGAGCTCCTGCTGGTGAGCCCCGTGGCCCCAGGGCGCGGCCACGTTGCTCCCCCAGCCGCACCTCGTTGTTCCCTGTGCCGGCCAAGCCAAGGCCACGGTCGGTTATGCACCACCGGCCCATGCCTATGTGCGTGCGTGGGTGTGTTTCGTGGGAGAGAGAAGAGAGAGAAGGAGAGGGGGGGTATGGGGAAGATTCAAGGACCCAAGTGCAAGAGGAAAAAATGATCTAAGGGTCTAGATGTGAAATGACTTTGGTTTTCTTTTGTTTCCTAGATTTAAATAGATGAAACTTTGGAAATGCATAGAAATGTGTAGAAAAATGATAAAAATTCCAAACTTGTTTTTTAGGTTCCTGCTGATATCTGGTTTATTTCAAAATTGAGTATGTGCATGCTACTATTGTATATTTTGTTCTATAATTTATTATGTTCTAGTAATGTTAAATGCCTTATAAATCATGTGATGCTCCAAAAATTGTGAAATCAATTTTGTTAGCTTCCATTTATCATGTGTGCTCCAGATCTGCAACTTTTATTAGTGGATGCTATGGCTTTCATGCTGTTTTAAATCTAATGCTTGTTTACTGTCTTAATTTTATTATTTGCATGATAATTATGCTGCAAATGATAAAATGTTGAAACCACTTCTTTTAGTCTTGTTTTCTACATAGAATCTATGAAAAATGGTGGTCATGTTTGTCTGTAGGATTTACATGCCTTTTATGATTTAATATGTTTAATGGTAGTTTATCTTGTGTATTTTATATCTCAATATTGAAAAATTGATTTTTTACGTGAATCCAACTCTCTTGGTTTTGTCTTGTTGCTATCTATCATTGCAATTTATTTCATAATTGTTGCTCAATCAATGATTTTAATCTTGCAATTTCCTTCTTGCTTGTGGCTTATCAATTAGTATAATCTCTCTTAATGATCTTGTATGTTTGTATACCATTTTTAGATAGATTGTTCTATTAATGACTAATTATTGTATGTGTCTGTCATTTTCCATACATTTCATGAGAATTTCCACTCATTAGCATCATGTCTAATGCATGCACGCATTTCATTCATTTTAGAGAGCGAGTTGCTGGAGAACGAGTCGGTTGAGCCCGAAGCTGAGGCCAACGTAGAAGTGGTTGTTGAGCCCGAGGAAACCCAAGGCAAGCATCTCTGCATACTTATCCTACTTTTCAAAGTTAAATTGTTACTATGTATCGCTATGGGTTGCATGTGGGTTATCTATCTTATTGCATTATTAGAACCTATGTCCTTGTTATTATGGCCTCCCTTGCTTTGTTATCATATGCCTTGTCGCTCGAGTAGTATGGGTAAAGTTAAATTAATCTTGTTAATTGCTTAGCTATGCTTAGACATAGAATGGTCACTTTAGTAAGGGGATGGTTATAGTTTAATCAACACCGATTCTAGTATGGTTCTCTAATGTTGTTAAATAAATGAACATGATGGTTAATTGGATACAAGATTTGAGCAGTGTGTAGGGTCATGAGAATGGAGTCTCGGTAACATAGACCGCTTGAGTCGATTAAGGACCGTCTGTTGTTGACGTTGGTTTGAGCACCTTTTTTATGCTACCACAGAGAATGGGATGAATAAGCCTAATACCTCACTTGTGTCGCTCTACGAGGCATGTCCCTAGATATGTGGTCCTCGGACTATGTAGAGGAGTCTAGGGGTGTCTCCGGTGGAGCTAGGTCATCCTCCACACAAGCTAGGTGTGTTACACTCATAGTTTGGGGCGGTTTGGAAAGGGTTGGCATGAGTACTCCCTCGCGCACCTTTGGTCAGGTGTGCAAGCCGTAAGGTCTGCAAATTTACTTAACCTTGAAGCCTTACTCCTTGTTTATCCCTTTGCATGCTCCTTGTTATATATTTGCGTAAGACTTGCGAGTACCTTTTGTACTCATGTTACTATCGAACACTAAAGTTGCACGTGAATCGGAGGCCGTGTTTGGTCACTTTTACCCCACCGTCCCGAGAGTGGGTGATGAATGACTAGAGCGGTCCTTGTTGCTTCGGTAGTGTTCTTGGTGCAACGACACCATCGTTCTTTTGCGTTTATCTAACGTATTCACTATATAGTTGTGCTCTTTTCATGAGTTAGGTGTTGGGTAAACTTGAACCTTAATATTTAATCTCACGTTGTTGTTGTTACGAGTCCAAGACTTGTATTTTGGAGCTCATTTATTTAAATTTCAGATTTGAACTATGTATGTCACGAACTCGTAATCTTAATTGTTAAACTTGTGTAATGCTCAAAATTGCTCTTTGTGGTTCATGTGGTGATGTGCGATTTGTACATTTGGTGTTGCTCGATCTTGGGCATGATTGTGAAACACCTACCAGGACTACCAGATTTGTGTCGTGTTATGTTGAATTGCATGGAATCTTGTACCTCTGGGTGTGTGTTGTCACTAGGCACGTCGCAAGGCGAGTAAGTGTTAGCTCTCATCCTATTGGTATGATCGTCAATTCACTTGATTCGAGTTCAAGTTCAAATTGGGCGGTATTCCAGCTCCAAAGGGAATGAAAAATACGGTCTCAAGATTCCATCTATAAGACTATACTTGATCAAGGAAGTATTTTTTTTTCTTCAGATCTAGCAGTTCATTTCCCCTATCTCCGGAACGGGTCGGAGCAGAGGTTTCGTCTCCATCGTACAGGAAAGGCGTGCAGGCCGCCGCTGACCAAAGCGCAATGGACGAGCGCCGGCTCAGCTGGCAGCAAGTGGAATTTCCACACACAAAGAGCATGGCTATCACGAACGGGTATTAGGTCGTCCGTACGTACACGGTACACGTTCGAAATTTGTAGCTGCGACGGCTGTAGACGGACAGGGGGTTCTTGTTCTTCGCCGATGACCACACGGAGAAGGAAACCCGCGTTCGGCTGTGCTGGCCGGTAGGACTCGCCGAGGTGGCAAATGCAACCTTGCATGGCACATCACAGATGATGCCACGGCAGGTCAAGAAAAAAAAGAAGGGAAGGCCGGAAAAGAGCACAGATTCTCCCCGTCCAGGAGCACACGAACGGTCAGAGCCAAACCGGCCAGGAACCACGAGACCGCTCTTGTACCTTACGATGCTGACGTATCACGTATACGCATCAGAATCATCGATCGTGTACATCGCATAGCCGGCAGGCCGGGCTCATTTCTGCCATTTTCCATGGCCACATTTCTCTCCCCAATCCGAACTGCCCAACAATCCGGATCAGCAAACGGATAGCCATCACATCAAACTCAAAGGGTTGGGTGCAGTTACACTGTCCATGTTAACAAAAGCCTCCCGTCCCCAGATTCCATCTCAAAGAAAGAAAAACACTTCAAGATTCGACATATACTCCACCACCAAGAATTGACATCAAATCCCCACCAACTGCATCAAGTTATAGATGGAACAGGGCTCTTCAGTTCAGGTTTCACTAAGCAAGAAGCTCACGCACTAGGTCAAGTCAGGGCGGCTAGCTAATTCAAACACCAGAGTCAACGCCCCAGCTGACTCAAACCATTTGCACCAACTGAGCAAGTCCTAGCCATTCAAATCATTTTGCATTTATATTACACCATTTTTTCCCTATAGAACTGGCAAAATAATTCAGAGATGCATCGTACCACCACGCTAATACAAATTCCCACAAAACAGGGCTCCCCAGAATTCACAGGTTTTATAAAGCAACAAGCTTTGCACTAGGTCAAATCAGAGCGGCAAATTCGCCCTTCAGACTTTAGAGTCAAAGCCCTAGGCGACTCAAATCATTTGCACCAACTGAAAAGTCCTAGCATTCACAAACCATCTGCACTGCACATATATAGTAAGTACTGATTTGCTACCATTAATTTACAGCGATTGATTACATCAACCACACACTACTAATTCCACAAACCTGTTACCTGCGTACTAAATATGTACACCAACAACCACCACCTACAGAAACAAACATGATCGACCACACCAAACTGATGAACACATTGCCATTATTATCATGGTACTGCTGGCTGGGCGTATGAGAGTGTCGATGCTAATCTGACATGCTAAGCGCGTAGTAGTAGTGTAGTAGTAGTATTAAACATTCCTAACCAACCTGATTTCAGCTGCTTGCTAAACCCCCAATTTACCAGAAGATGAAAAAAAGAAAGGGGATCAAAATCTCCCCCAACAACTAAGGCACCAACGAACAAACCTAACTGAGCAGCAGAGGCTAGAGAGGAGGGGGCACCAACCGGGGAGCAAGCCGTTCACTGACTAGTGGGACCCCCACAGGCCCCAGGACCTCCAGTTCAGCACGCCGCCCCAACCGCGCCGCCGCTTCTCCTCCTCGCCGGCGGCGGCATCCTCCGGCTCATGCTCCTTCTCCTCCTCCGCGGTGAGGTACTCCGCGCCGTCCTCCACCTTCGGGGCCTCCTCCGGAGCAGGGGAAGCCGCCGCCGGCGGGAGGGGTAGGGGGTCGACGGCGACCTCCTTGCTCTTGCCCTTCCCCTTCCCCTTGCTGGCCTTCTCCTTGGCGGCGTCCTTGGCAGCGGCGGCCTCCTTGGCGGCGCGCTTCTTACGGCCGCGGCGAGCCCCGCCTCCCCCCTTGCCGCCGCCGGCGCCCTCTTTCTCCTCTTTCGCCAGGTGCTCCTCGAAGGCCTCGATGGCGCGGTGGATGGCCTCGCGGTCACCCTCCGGGGACCCATCCCAGCGGGACCAGTAGGCCGTGTAGCACCCGAAGCATCCGCACCCGAGCTCCGGCCGGTGCCCCGCCTCGCCGCGAGCCGGCGTCGCGGGCGGCGCGGGCAGCGCTGAGGACCGCAGCGAGGCCAGCACCAGGTACGCCAGCACCTCCTTCCCCTCGGCCCCGAGCGGCGCCGCGGCCGCCAGCACCGCCGCCGGGAGCAGCCGCATCAGCACCGCCTCCGCCGTCACCTCCCCTCCTCCTCCCGCCGCCGGCGGCGGCAGCGACGGCGACGGATGCACCTTGCCCTTCCCCATCGCTTTCCTCCTCCTTCGCGAGGCTTCCTCGGTTTTTGATTTGTTTGTTTTTACTTTTTTGGTGTTCGGAAAATGGAATAATTCCGTGGTTGGTTGGCTTGCTTGGGTTTTAAGCGACCTCTGCTGCTCTGCCCCAAGCGCTCGTGTGGGGCCCACCGGGTTTTTTATGCCAGGGGCGGCAGGGGGGCTGTGGCGGAGTGGATTAGGTGCGGCGCGGCGGGATCCGCTGCGGCAGGGTGGGTGGGGTCGGCGCAGGGGTGTAGCGTCGGATGGCGGGTAGACGGCTGGGATGTGGTCAGAGGTGACGAAGCACAGCTGGAACAGGTGAACACGGGATCAGCCGGATCCGGGAGCATGGGTACGGCAGTGGGGTGTCGTAGTTTCTGACGTTACGCTTTCGGATAACCCAGGTTGGGTTACTTTTCAGCCGTGCTTTTAGGGACTGTTTTCCTTTTTTTATATCAAATGGAGTTTTCCAAAAAAATTCTTCCAAAAAAATTGATGCATTGGGTTATTCTAAAATTCTCTTTTCTAAAATATATCCATCTACAACAAAACGTCAATAACTATCCCTAATATTTCAAAATAGATGACACTATCATAACTGGGCCTGTTAGTTGAGCTGCCCACCTCCTTTTCACGCAGGATGTGGAAACTAAATTTTTATGGTTTGCTTCAGCTTCAGAAGATAGTTGTTTTGTATCATCTACACTCACCGGAACTCAGCTGGATTACAACAGTAGTATACAAACCTGTTACTCAAATCTCCACATCACGGAAACCTGACCAAACCTGAGTACAACCAACCTGAGCACAACCTGACCAAACCTTTGCACAAGCAGCAAGTCAGAGTTGAAAACAAGCCCTTGTTCACTTTACTCCCAACTCCCAACTTTAACACTATGCAAAAAGAAGATTCCCCATCACATCAAACTTGCGGTACATGTATGGAGTACTAAATGTAGATGAAATTAAAAACTAATTGCACAGTTTTGTTGTACTTTGCGAGATGAATCTTTTGAGCCTAATTAGTCAATGTTTGCACAATAATTCACAAATACAAACGAAACGCTACAGTGTTGCTACAGTAATTTGGCACCTCCCAATTTGGCCAAGTGAACAAGGGCCAAGCTGAAAACAAACAGGACTATCATCAAACAGGACAAACCTGACACACATGGATAGAATATTTGTACCAGAGTGATTGATAGGATTTATAGTCTGACAATAGCATCACAGTAGCTGCTCGCGTTTGGTTCCCTAGCTTATTTTTTTAGCACCCGTCATATCGAATGTTTAGGTACTATTAAAAGTATTAAATGTAGACTATTTACAAAACCCATTACATAGGTGGAGGCTAAACGGCGAGACGAATCTATTAAGCCTAATTAGTTCATGATTTGACAATGTGTTGCTACAGTAAACATTTGCTAATGATGGATAATTTACGCTAGAAAAGGGAATCCCCCGTCCGCCTCGGCTAAACCAGGGAGAGGTTGCCTGCCGCACCCAAATGAAAAGTTGGTGAGGTAACAGGACGCGAATGAGAAAAGGGAGAAGAGAAGATCACTTCCAATGGAGGGAGAGAGAGTTGGTCTTCGTCCCCACTGAGATAAAATCTGCTTAGAAGTTCTGTGGCCGAATGGGGAAGGGGAGTAGGCAATCCCTTTTTCTCCCAACGAGAAAAGCTATTCTACTGAACACCGAAGAATATATAATCATAGGAAATAGACTGATGCCATATAGAACATGGGATTA
>NC_028457.1:23431599-23698553 GCF_000263155.2 Setaria italica
CATTTGCTAATGATGGATTAATTAGGCTTAATGATTCGTCTCGTCGTTTAGCCTCCACTTATGTAATGGGTTTTGTAAATAGTCTACGTTTAATACTTCTAATTAGTATCTAAACATTCGATGGGACACGTGCTAAAAATAAGCAAAGGGAACCAAACGCCCCTAAACGGGGTGTTTAGATAGAAGGTGTTAAACTTTAACACTGGCTCATCGGATATTCGGATGCTAATTAGGAGAACTAAACATGAGCTAATTATAAAACTAATTACAGAGCCTTATGCTAATTCGCGAGACAAATCTATTAAGCCTAATTAATCCATCATTAGCAAATGGTTACTATACCACCACATTGTCAAATCATGGACTAATTAGGCTTAATAGATTCGTCTCACGAATTACACTCCATCTGTGCAATTAGTTTTGTAATTAGCCTATATTTAATACTCCTAATTAGCATCCAAACATCCGATATGACCGGTGTTAAACTTTAATAGGGTACCTAAACACCCCCAAAGTTTCCAACATCACATAGTACCATATGGAAAAAAATATCACAGTGGCTACTAATACTATTTAGAAGAATCGAATACTAATTAAGTACTCAGCTCATGATCTCAGCCCGCAAGTACATGTAGTATTTCTTTTTGCTTATCTGGCATGGCAGTAAGGTCCATAATTATAATCCTCTCTTCATCACTCTTTTTTTACAACTGGACTTCCTGGCTCCTCACCTCAAGAAGTAGTTTTTCATTTGTAACTTGATCCTGTTCAAGAGTAAATACTTTGTGTGGCGGATCCACTTCGGATTTGCTTGATTAAACATGATTAAGTCGCCTGATATGCGACAC
The DNA here is from genome assembly GCF_000263155.2 of Setaria italica. NCBI lineage: Eukaryota > Viridiplantae > Streptophyta > Magnoliopsida > Poales > Poaceae > Setaria > Setaria italica. The sequence continues at coordinate 23,432,448 of NC_028457.1, forward strand.
TCATGCCTTAACCAAGTAAACACGAAGTGCCGTCGGATTTCATCCGATTTAACCACTTGAACAGGACCGAATAGCAAACCCACACGAAGGTGAGCGGTTCCAGAGAATACAGCAAGTCCATTAAGTTAAGCAATTTAACCATCTAGTTTGGTTATAAAACATCATCAGAGTTTACAAGGTTTGAAAGAAAACCACAGAAGATAAAACAACAAGCGGAAGCTACTTCGTCGGGGTCGGACATCCCTGGTGAGGCCAACCGGGACGTCAATGATCCCTCTCCTCGCCGTCCGAGGAGGGATCCCACTCGACCGTCCAACCCGGAGGGAGTTGGGGCGGCCAAGTGCCAGCAGAAAGGGGCTCAGAAGCAGCAACTTTACCTGAAAAGAAAGAGCCACAACAAGGCTGAGCTACTAAGCTCAACAAGACTTAACCGACAGGGAGCGCGCTAAACTACCACTTCTAGACATGCAAGGCTTTTTGGCTAAGGGGTTTGTTTGCCAAAAGCGCTAGATGTATCCCTACTTTCAAGTTTTAGCTCCGGTTCTAAGTTCATTATTCGGTCTAAGTTTGCAACCTATTCTAAGCAATCATAGAACAAACCAAAAGGTATATATCTCATCAACAAAATCATGTCATCATCAGATTCCTTATTTACTCAGGGTGACATAGCGATTGTGAGAGGCAGACGAATCGATTCGAGTTTCTTAACCATGCATGGCGAACCTAATCTCACGATATCCGCGCACCACAAGGGCCGCTTCCTGTGTCGGCCGTCCCCATCAATTCCCAGGCGCGTGTCAGGTCCAAACTTCCCTTGGCATGCAATGCTCCACAGTCCCAGCCTCTGCCGTACTGTGACCGCACTTGCACCCACATGATGCACCATGGGAACCTCGTTCCAGGGACAGCAGGGGTATAAGCCACGTCCTAGTTCAATCAGGTACTAGGCTTTCCCATCCCATACTAGGTATGAGATTAGTACCTTCAAACACTTGATCACGAACACCACCACTGTCGGGCCTTAGCAAGTTTCATAGACAGACGGGGCGATCATCCGACCACCAAAGAGTTACCTCAAACCCTGCCCCGTCCATCGTCCTTATAGTTGTGACAGAAGGGTAAACATCCAACTCCTACACTCGCGAGTGACAGGGAATCACTCGGCTTTTACCGTTTTCCTATTTAAGCAAAGCATCTACTCGGTCCAACAGCTAGTGTTCAGATCAAGGGAGCTAAGTTATGCATCTAGGGTTTCAAACAACTCCTATATGTAAATGCACAAGCATATTAAAGAAGGCATGCGCAAATCTGGTAAAACATAGGGGATTCATGCATCCGGGGCTTGCCTTCGAGCAAAGAGGAAGGGAACTGCTCGACTTCTGGGGCAGCTTCGGCTTCTAGGGGCAGGAGCTCAGCTACACCGTCGTCTTCGGGCGCCGGGTGCAGCTCGTAGTAGCCGTCGGCGAGACGCAGCTCTACACGAATGCAATGCATTGGTTAGCATAGACGGTTATTTCAACAGCAACACTTGCAAGTCTGAGCCCAGAAACTTGCGACAAGTTACAGGAGGGTGGGGAGGTTCAAAGGAGTTGGTGAAGATCAAGAGGTAAGGGTCGGAGGAAGGGAACTTATGATCTGACCCTTAATCTAGAGGATTTGGTGTGCTAGGGGTCCTCTTACTCAACGCTGAAAGGTCCCCAAGTTTTTACACATACACCCTCGGTTCGAAGAAAAAGGATACAGCCGAGTCCTCGGGCGATGCGGAAAAGGGTCGGCGGAACAGACAGGGTCAGGCGAGACGGAATTGGGGTCGGGCGGATAAGAGGGGTCGGGTGAAGCGAACAAGGGTTGACAGCCTACCTTCGTCTTACAGAGGAGGCTTGGGCGGAAGAACGAAGGGCTTGGGACGGCGGCGAGAATGTCCGGCGGCGGCGGTGCTTCTTGTGGATCACAAGCAAGCTCTTGGGCAGCACTGAAAGCAGTGGCTGGCGGATCTGGGAAAGCAGTGGTGCTTGAGCAGAGAGGAGAGTTCCTCAGACTTAGGTGGTGGCGCTGTGAGCTCGAACAGGGAGCAAGAGAGATGGCAGCTAGGGCAAGGGAAACTCCGGTGGGACTTCTGCATTCCCTTTTATAGCGGCGCGGGAGTGAGAAGGGGGAGCGGCGCGAAGGCCGGGGAAGAAGCGATGGAGTGCTCTGCCCGGGCGGCGATTGAGCGACGAGGGCGGTGAAGCAGGACTTCGGGGATGACGCCGGCGGTCATTGGGCACTGACGTCTTGGCGGCGCAGGCGCGGGTTTGCCGGTGGTTGAGATTTGGCGGAGGCGGGCGTCGTCGTGCGGTGGATCTGATGGAAGTGACCGGGAAAACGGCGCTAGGAACGAGGGCGCACAGGTGAGAAGACAGGCGGCTGCGGGCACGCGGGCGAGCGTGGAGCAACAGATTGTCGGGGCGGCTTCTGACAGGGCAGGAAAAGGAGTTGTCGCTGCCGCGGTCTGGGTTGGCGGAGGAGGAATCGTCGTGTAGCGAAGACCGGGACGGCGCGACTGTGGCGAGGTGACGGAAAAGACGGGCGGCATCGGGCTCTGCGGCCGGGATCTGGCGATGTGATGATGGGCGCGGGCGGCGAGGTGCTGCAGAAAGGGTTGCAGAGGGGCTTCCGCTGCGATTGGGGAAGAGGGCGCGGGATTCCATCCGGTCGCGGGCCGAAGACGAGGCGGAGTGGCGGACGTCGGAGGAGTTGAGCCACGCGGTGGGGGAAAACTGAAGCGGGCATGCAACTCGAGTGCGCCTGTCGCGGGAGATCTGGGGGAAAAGATCTCGTGGGCCCACCGGTCAGTCTCGGTGGTCCACTGCTCGAACTGGAGGGCGATGCTGCAGGATGGCTTAGGAAGATCCGACGGTGGGTTGGGGGTCGGCGGGGTCGGAACTAGGAAGACCACGGCGAGGGGTCGGATCGCAGGGGTCGGAAGATCTGGAGGTTGAACACTTAGGCTTGGAAAAACTAAGACAGGTGATCAGGGGCTCGGATTAAGATTGACGCGAAGGATTTTTGTCCGAGGCCGTTACACTTTGTTGAACCTCTTATCTTTTTTTAGCTCTTTCTCCCCATCAATTTCTTTCTTCTGTGCCCACATATGTTCTAATTCAATTAGTACTAACTGATGCTTGATTAAATAAAAAAAGGCTGCCCATGTACCTATGAAAGCCCAGCAACTTGAAAGCCCAATACACACGCATGAATGCCCTTGAGATCTTGTGACGCTATCTGATTGATTTCGGTGGTTTGGCCAGAACACGAGGTTAGTTAGTTGCTTAAGTACTATCTTTACTATTTTTGCATTAATATTTGATATGTTCCTAAGTATTATAAGAAATACCATTTATATAAGTTTTATACTTAGGTGAAAATATTTCTATAATTTTATCGTATTTTTGGATTTTAGGTCCGTCTTATGGGTTTCCCCTTCCAGGGCCTCCAATTTGTAGGCGCGGCCCTGCAGGTGGCAAGGTGTTAGTTGCAGTGTTAAGAATAAGCACAGGGTCATAGCTCTTAACCACTCTTGAGAGGGCCTTGATGGGTTAATCTCCCCTTCTATTCGGAGTTTCTTGGTGAGGACCCCCTCGAATCATGTGCCGCGTGGCTTTCTCGGTGATACGACGCATTGGCTCTCGCTCGCGCTTGCACAGGCACCCCGGCTCGAGGTTCGCACAGGCACTCTCTCGCACCGGTTCGCAGCACAGGCTTGCACAAGCGCTCGCTCGCACCGCTTAATGTGTGATGTGTGAATCTGGTTCAGTAATCCTCTTATGTGGTATAAAAGAAGAAGAAAAATGATAGTAGAACAGAGTGTGCAATATGATAATCTGAAAAAACAAATTATATGATCCCATAAATAGCTGGTTCTTCTAAAACAATATAGATAAGTTCACATGTCCCAACCGACATAGCTTAGATGAAAAATAAGCATCAGTGAAAATAAATTTCTGTATTACTACATATTTTCTTTATTTGTACATTAAGTCGAGAATTAATGTGGCTTACCAAAATACGGAATATTATGCTCTTAGTTAAATAAATTATTTGTAATCTAGCACACATGTGAAAACTCATGATGATCAAAAAACGTGAAAACTCATCATGATCAAAGAACGTGAAAAAATATATACCTGCGTTGGTTGCATTACGTTGTGTGCTAAGGCAGGCACAGATGGCACCATAGGTGACGAGTCAAGAATGTTGTCCTTCTCCTGGCTTCCTACCGCCATTGCAACTGCTACATGTGGGGAGATTTTTCTTGTGGTGGAGTGCAAATTGCTATCCTCATAGCCTCCTTCTTCCATGATGGTTGATACTACTGTGATGCTCAGGTCCAAATCATTTAACATATTGTTAAGGTCTTCCCTCGGTTTCAAGCAAATTAGGTAAACAAAAGAAAAATTGAACCTTAGGTAGATGAGAGGGACAGCGCCGGACGTCGATTGAGCGGCCTTGAATGAGACAACTACGTCGGCAGATGAGGCTACGGTGCCGGAAACCGGTGGCAGCATCGGCGGCATGCAAGGGATGCGGCGGTGGACGACGGAGGATGCGGCGGCAGCGGTGGACCGCACGGGGCGAGCGAGAAGGGCTTCCGCCAATGTGGCGACTCGTGGGCTGGGCGCGTGCGATGCAATTTCCAAGCGAGCGAGCGCCTGTGCGGGCCTTGTGCTGCGAGCCTATGCGAGCGAGCGCCTGTGCGAGCCTGTGCTGAGAGCCAGTGCGAGAGAGCGCCTATGCGAACCTCGAGCCAGGGCGCCTGTGCGAGCGCGAGCGAGAGCCTGTGCGTCGGATCACCGAGAAAGTCACACGTCACCCGATGAGAGAGGGTCCGAGAAACTACTGGAAAGTCACGCGGCACCCGATGGGAGGGGGTTCGAGAAACTATTGGAACCGTCCCCACCCAATTTAGCCCTTGTTTAGTTCACCCCTAACTCCCAACTTTGGCACTATGCAAAAAGAAGATTTCCCATCACATCAAACTTGCGGTACATGCATGGAGTACTAAATGTAGACAAAATTAAAAACTAATTGCACAATTTTGTTGTACTTTGCGAGACGAATCTTTGGAGCCTAATTAGTCAATGTTTGGACAATAATTCACAAATACAAACGAAACGCTACAGTGTGCTACGGTGCTGTAACAGTAATTTGGCACCTCCAAACTTTGGCAACTAAACAAGGCCTTTCCTCCCATCTTACCTCGTCTACCGTGCTATTTTGTTTTTAGTGGAAGTATTCCCTACATATTTCTTTTATTTTGGTTTGTACATGTAGTCATAGTAACATGACATAAAGTCTGTCATCGGTACAACTCGCCCAAAATCGCTGTGCCACTCCCAATCTCAACTGACCTCCGTCCGCTCTCCATTCACCCACAATTCGACCCTCACATGCGCTACAAGCAGCCCACGTACCTCAAGCCGCCCAATTTCTCCGCCAGCTCCCTCACCACATCTCCAGTTCTCCGCCAGCTCCCACACCTTCTCGGTAGGACCGCATCCAGGCCATGGTACCCCGCCATCTCGACGTCATCAGTCAGACACTCACGACACCACCGGACGCCACCACATACTCCTGAGTAGTAGTCCCTCACCACGCTGACGTGACCGCTCTGCCGCGGACAGGGACGGGGCTGCTCACCACACCGCCGCCACCGCCAGCCCCGACCAGGACACCACCACCACATATCCATCTTCGGCACCGACCATGTATCTGCCGCCACATCCCCAACTTGGACACTGACCAAGACTCCGCCGCCGCCTCTCAAACCAGGACTGTCGCGTCGCTGAAGGTTGGATGTTTGCATTCCTCTTTGTTTCTTGAGCTGGATGGGAGCTGGATGGGATAACTTGGGGTGGAAATGTGTTGTGCTCCTGCAGACACGCATAGTGTTTGTTGAAATTACTCTGAGAATGATTTGTGACATCTCATGGTAGTGAGTACATTACGATACAATAATTTTCAGGCAATTACATCTATATAGCACCATATATAGATGAAAAATTTGGAACTCACGCTTCTGCGTTGAACAACACGGAAGATCTAGGAGATCTGCTTACCTCCAGTGCAAGCTCCAAATTGGCTCACGAGTGAACACGTAAAATTCATGAGCCGATAGGCGGCGAAACCTTGGTGTTGGTTTTTCCAACGAAAAACACGACTCATAGGTATGCGTTCTTTGAATAAACACTATGAAAGGTAGATTCAATGTATCATGCGGTGTAAATAAATAAAATATTAATAGCATGTGCAATCGGCTATGTCAGCCCATGGGCAAAGATAAAGCATCGTAACGCAACAACTAGAAAAGGGCTCAAGGGAGCCCTTGTTAACCACGCGCTTATCAGATAAGCTAACAAATCTAACCAATATCTTGATAAGTGTATTGAACTTAGACAAGGCAACACGAATGAGACGGGATTAACCTTGATCTGACAACGTCAAAGACTAGAGCACAATCACCAAAGACCTCTAGCCTACTGCTTACAAGCCTATTAAGGTAACAAAGTCTAATCAATGTCATGACTGTGTAATTGAACTTAGATAAGGTAACACGGCGAGAGGGTATTAACTTCGACTCGTTAATCTTAATAGATAGGCTCGCGGTAGCAAGGCCTCGCATGCGCCCCTATCGACTCAATGACGTCATCATGCTTCCGTGAGATACCGATAAGACCTGACCGAAGCATCGTCTCTCAATGCTAGCACACTGATGTCAGAGGCCTTGACGGTTAGCAATACGAGGGGCAGGGGTAAAGATCTATTGGACCTAGAATATATAAAGAAGAAAAAAAACATGCAAAGTCTACCAGCCGATATGATATGATAACTTTATGTTTAAACAAAGCAAGGGAGCCAATGAAGACAGCATGACCAGATCTAAACCGTTCGATAAGTTGAGCAACGTCAAAAACAAGCAGAATATTAGACAAAACCTAGAAAGTTCTACTTGCAATCTAAGAATACTCGATAACTAGCCACACAAAAATATCAAAATATAAGACTTAATTTAGAAAGTTCTGATAGAGGTCGTAATGACCGGGTGATGGTATTTATAAGCTCACCAGAGATCAAAGCCGATGCAGCTCTGCGCGCTAGAAGGAACTTGTCGAAAAGCTACATTACTCCTTCTCCTAAGGGTTTGGCAGCGTGGTGCCGAAAGATTGTATTGATTGATCGAGAGATATCTATTACAAGGCTCACGGGTTTATATTTATACCCTGGAGCGAGCTAAAGTCCTAGTTGATTATGACACGAGCTATTACAATTATTGCCTAAAAACTACCTAAGATAACTTTCTCCATGCTTTCCCTTATTTGGTGGAGACACCGTGTCCGCATCGTGGTCTTTTGGCTTCTATCGGCTTCGGGACTCTGATCCTTCCATCATTGACCCTGGCGGATGCGCCTAACTTGTCCTGGCTACCTCTTCTTTCATCAGCTCTTGAAACCTTTTCCTCAACAGTTGACCCTGGTCAAAAACTGGTGTCAACACACGCCCCCCAATTTTTGAATATAATGTTATGATCCAAAATTCTCTCCCGATGTGCTACGACAATAGAGGAAAATCATCATTTTAATCCTTCCTCCCCTATTTCAAGTCCTCCATTGCCATCTCGAGCGAGCTTCTCGAAGATGCCGAGATAGAAATATATCATCTCTTATCAGATCTGCGCTTCCTCTTGTATTTTCCTCTTTATTTTTTGTTCTAAAGGTGATATCAATGGATATCGGCCATCTATAGATGATAGATGTAACCAACGGCTTTTTATCTTGTTCTTGCTTTAGCACCAATAAACATATTCTGTTGTGTAGGCCCTTTAATCCATTGTGCTCGCGTCAAGTGTTACTCAGTGTGTTTCGTCCATGTTTGCGCACGTTTTCTCCCTTGTGCAGACTTATGTACCTGAAAACACTTATTTGCTAATACAAGTGGATCTATGTTATTACAAATGAATATGCGAGTAAGAAATGTTACTTTTCCCTTATTTGTTGAGTATATTGATGGTCGGGTTTGGCACTTAAGGACCGTCAACAAACTCCCCTAAGCTTGCCCTTTGCTCATCCTGAGCAAAAGCTGAGACTTAGGTTGTCGATTAGGAGTTGCTACAATGTCTCATTTCTTTCGTGTATAATGCGTATAACAAAGGATTCTTCCTTGAATTGAATAAGTTGACATTGTTCACCCTTTTTTACCTTAATCCTCATGGGGCTTTTGGCTTTACCTTGTCTTGGGCGGTTGCAAGCTAGAACGGTTATATAAAGTCACCATTCACTTTATCCCTTGATCAACTATCTTTTCGAAGGTTTTTCGATAAATTTTTCAAATAAAAGCAAGTTCCTCATATGATGCTCTTGATCGCTCACTGTGTATAATCCTCACCAAGGCATGAAGTTGCCTCTTTTTCATCCTACTACTATAAGGATTTTTGTGGGGTTTTGGGTAGGATTTGAAATGAGGCATACTTGTATCACATAATATTGCAAAGTCAAAGACTGGATCCACGGAGATGCAAATCATACAATCTGACCAAGAAGTGAATGTGTTTTGAATTTCTTGGTGGAATTTATTTGAACTCTTTTTTTCATGACTCTCTCCCTTTTTTGGGAGGGATATGGCTATATTTCTTCGTTTTCTTTTCTATTTTTTCTATATCATGCTTTTGAGCATGGATAACTTTTCTTTTTCTTTCTTCTTTTTGTGTAGCCCATACCCTTTTGCATAATGAATATAGAGAGTCATGTTAAAGGGATGGAGTATTTTTATGTGGATGGAAGGCATATTTTTGCATTACTTCCAGTGTAGAAATCAGCATGAGTATATGTGAAATGTACATGGTCTTGATCATGAAAGTATGACAAGAATCTCTCAAGGATCACAACAATTTGACAAATCTCAATGTGATAACGAGTAGCATATGAGTAAGGTTTTGCAATGTAAACATCATATGGCTTTGGTAGGACATATCATCATTGAGGAACTTTATCATTTTATTGTTTTGAAAATAAAACTCTGGAAGTCAAGTTTCACTTGGAACAAGATCATAGCAAACTCTATTGTACCATATCATATCATGCAACAATTTAGACTTGGACCATGCCATCGCAACCCATAAGTTTCCGGCTCTTAAGACGAACATTAGCCAACAAACTCTAAACTTGGGAGAATACTAAGTTGGAAACTAGGCACATGAATGAAATTGAGCAGAGCAACTATTCATCATTTCAAAAGGAAGAACTAAAACATTCTTACTACACATATGAAAGAAAGAAAATATTTTGTTCTTTTGTCATATTCAGGTTTATATATTTTTTTAATATAAGATAAATGGCAAGTAAAAGATATAGGTTACCGTTCTTATGGGGGTCCTCCCCCAAGCTTGTTCTTTGCCTTTATCAGCTCGCTTGATGCGCCTGTCCTGGTGCTATTCCTTGTAGCGCAAGTGTTGAACCCTTCTTCTCTAAGTCTTGGTTAAGCCTTCTGGACACCAAAGTTCTTCAGGAATCAACTTCTCTTGTTGCTTGATATGCTCTTCCTTGGATTCATCAATAACAATAGGTTTGCACCTTGGAGGATAACTTAGCCTGTCATGAACAGACTACACATCCTTCTGTTCATCGGACCCCTCAACTGCCTGACAATGCCTGTGAGGACTGAAACTCCAAACGTTCATGCACTGATCAGCATTGTCTCTTAGAATCGCGATACTCCTGATACTGTGAGTTGCACTTCAAGCAATTAATAGTGGGTGGCAACCTCAGCTTCTGATTCCAGCAATATTAGAAGAAAGGACAATTCCGGAGTGATTCAAACTTGTTTTGGCCTTCATCTGTCCTAACTTCTTGATCCTCCCATTTGCACTGGTACTTATTGATCAATATTTTGGATGTTGCTCTGGGATTCCTAGTGGATCGGCTGGTTTCAGCTTCCTCTACTTCTTGAGCCCAACTCACTTTTCTTCTTGAATTCCTTAGCCAATACTTGCACCCTTGGATCCACTGCGCCAAATTTCTTTGCCCTCCTTGATGTGAACAAGATTGACCGGAGTCTTGATTCATCTTTTCTGTCACGTGACGCAGGATCCACCATGTTAACGGCTAGGAACAGATGCTTGTCAACCTTCATTGGCTTCTTTGAGTCATCAATTTTAAGCCTTCCTTGCTCTATATATGTTTGAATTTGTTGACAAAAAGTCTTGCAATCATTGGTATGATGCATAACAGAGTTATGCAACTTGCAATACTTCCACATTTTGAGCTCCTGAGCCGACGGAATCTTGTGACCCGGGGGCAACTTGATCTATCTTGTAACAGCAGGTCAAATATTTTTTTTTGTCCTTGATAATGTCGAAGTGATAAGTCTCTATATTTGTATTGATCCAAGGGCACACAATCGGTTCATGTTCTTGACCCACTCTGCTACATCAATGTCCCCTTCTTCCTTAGAATCGGAGTTAGATGAGTAGTATGTGTTGAAGTAGGAGACCCCGAACTTATTCCCTAACATATCTTGGAATCGGCTCTCACAGGCCGAGACCTTGTGCACCAACTGGGCTAGGGTCTTGAAGTCTTGAGGAGAAAACTTCTCCTTGATAGGATTTAGAAGTTCTTGGAAAGCCAACTCAGCTTAGTTGTCCATCAATCAAGTATATGTAGCACTTGTTATGCACATCTCTAAACCTCTAGACAAATGCAGCTACTGATTCCCCATTGCGCTGCTTCATTATGGTTAGATTGGTAAGCTTCATCTTTTGAGTCTTCGTGTAGTAGTGCTTATGAAATATCCTCTCTAGATCTTCCTAGTTGTTGATAGAATTGGGTACCAGTATAGAAAACCATGTGAAGGTGGACCTGTTAATGATAGTGGGAACATGCACACTTTAAGTGCGTCCATGGTAGCTGCTTCTCTACATTGGACGAGAAATCAGCTGACGTGTTCCCATGTAAATATGTTGTCTTCTTGAGAGAATTTGGCAAAGTCAGGAACTCAGAACCTATGCGGCATCGCTACTTGATCAAAACATGCAGGATATGGGCACTGATATGTGTATGATTACTCCTTAGGCTTCAAACCGAACTGATTCCTTATCACATTGGCTATCTTTGCGGCCCAATCTTTATTGCCTTGCCCCCCTATCTGTTGCAATTGTGGAGAAACTGGCTGGACAATATTTCTAGTATCTTGATCTTGATTAACTCCTCGATTATCAAACATCACCCTTGCATCAGATATGAAATCTATGCTTCTTGGTAGTGTTGAATGCTGATTCGCAGTCTGAATAGGATTTGGTGCTGTCGTAATGTGAGTAATCGGCTGGCCATCAACTAGTCCTGCCGAAAACTATCCTGTCGGCTGTGAGGGTGGTACTGTAGCATGTGATCCTGTCGGCTGCCCAGAAGCCAATCCAGATGCACCTCCTTGGTAGCCAGACGTGTTAGCTGCGTATCTTCTCCAAGATCTCTTGCTAATATAATGCTCTACAACTTGCAAGATCATCTTCTAGGTTTCATACGCCAATACCCTAGTTGGGCTGATCAAAGCATTGTTGACTATGGAGTTGAGCATGGATTGGAATGCAAGGTCTTCTTCTTTAGTCATCTCATGTTTATCTTTGGTTCGCACCATTAGCACTGGTAGCTCTGTCTTTTTGTAGATTTTGTTGTGGTTCATCTCATATAACTTCAAGCAAGTAGCTCTGTATCACTCAACGGCTTGATATACTTCTTGCTTTTGTTCATTGGAGAGCTTGTCCATTGTCAGCTCAGTCGCTTTGAAGTGATCACCAACTTTATCATCATCGCCGGCCATGTGATCGAAATCAAGGCAACGACGAGCGCTAATAGTGTTGTTAAAGATGTTTGTCCCAAGAGCATGTTGACACAAAATCTGGACATCGGGCTTCTGTGTTGAACAACACGGAGGACCTGTGATATTTGCTTAACTCCAGTGCAGGCTCCAAGTCAGCTTGCAAGTGGTGCAAGGCGTGCTAGTCGATTTGACCTGCAATTGACAAGAGAAATGTAAAATTGATGAGCCGATAGGTGGCAAAGCCTTCGGACTCATAAGTAGGTGTTCTTTGAATAAACACAACGACATATAGATTCTATGTAATCATGTGGTGTAAATAAATAAAACATTAATGGCACGTGCCATTGGCTATGTCAGCCGACGGGCTAAGGTAAAGCATTGTAATGCAATAGCCATAAAGGGAGCCCTTGTTAACCACGCTCTTATCAGATAAGCTAACAGATCTAGCCAATATTTTCATAAGTGTATTGAACCCAGACATGGTAACACGAATGAGAGGGCATTAGCATCAATCTACTAACTTAAAAACTTAGAACATAGCAACAAGGACAAGCCGATGCTGACTGTACGCAAGCCAGATACATTAACAGATCTTAATTAATGTCTTGATAAGTGTATTGAACTTAGACAAGGTAACACGAATGAGAGGGCATTAACCTCTATCTAACAACATCAAAGACTAGAGCACAATCACCAAAGATCTCTTGCCTACCGCTTACAAGCCTATTAAGGTAACAAAATCTAATTAATGTCATGACTATGTAATTGAACTTAGACAAGGTAACATGGTGAGAGGGGATTAACTTCGACCCGTTAATCTTAACAGACAGGCTCGTGGCAGCATGGCCTCGCATGCGCCCCTATCGGCTCAATGATGTCATCATGCTTCCGTGAGATATAGATAAGACCCGACCGAAGCATCGACTCTCCATGGTAGCACGCTGATGTCAGAGGCCTGATAGTTAGCAATACGAGGGGCAGGGGTAAAGATCTATTGAACCTTGCATATATAAAGTAATAAAAGCATGCAGAGTCTACTAGCCGATACGATTTGATAAATGTGAACGATTAAACAAGGCAAGGGAGCCGATGAGGATAGCCTAACCAGATCTAAGCCATTCGATAACTTGAGAATGTCAAAAATAAATAGAATATTGGACAAAGCCTAGAAAGTTCTATTTGCAATATAAGAATACTCGATAACCAGCCACACAACAATATCAGAATATAAGACTTAACTTAGAAAGTTCTAATAGAGGTTGTAATGACCAGATGACGGTACTTACAAGCTCGCCTGAGATTGAAGCCGATGCAGCCCTGCGCGCTAGAAGAAACTCGTCGAAAAGCTACATTACTCCTACTCCTAAGGGTTTGGTGGCGTGGCACCAAAAGATTGTATTAATTGATCGAGATATATTTGTTACAAGGCTCACGAGTTTATATTTATACCCTGGAGCAAGCTAAAGTCCTAGTTGATTAGGACAGGAGCTATTACAATTATTACCTAAAAACTACCTAAGATAACTTTTTCCACTCTTTCCCTTATTTGGTGGAGGCACCGTGTCCGCATCGTGCTCTTTTAGCTTCTATCGGCTCCGGGACTCTGATCCTTCTGTCGTTGACCCTGGTGGATGCACTTAACTTGTCCTGGCTGCCTCTTCTTTCATCAACTCTTAGAACCTTATCCTCAACAGTTGACCCTGATCAAAAACCGGTGTCAACAATTGTTGGTCGGTATTTGTGTACTGTGCATCTGATTGTAAGTCGGTATAAACATGTTGGTCGTTATATACTGACGCCATTTATAGTGTCACATAGGTATGGCCCTATGCAGAATTAGACTAAATTCCTCCCTGAAAATAGATTTCTACCGTACCTTCCTAAAGGAGAATGGCACACCATCAAAAATCACTTCGTTGCTATATGAGGATTTCCCTGAAAATTCTAGAGTTGAAGTCCCTTCTAGATGAAATAATCATATCCTCACCCATTTGGCTGAAATAATCGTATGCTTGTGATGCTCTTAGTTAAGGTTTGTCTTCCGATCATAGCAACAACTTATTAGATGTTGGATATATAAGCACTTTTAGCTTTAATTTAATCCAGAAATAAATCAAGAATACGATGAAGAGATAGCAGATTAAACTAGATATGTCTACGCAAGATCTAGACAAGTCTATCATTGCAAATAGAATCACACATTCTACCATACTATCCAGTGCTATCATACTGCAATATATCATAATAGCTAGTATGGAAGACATAATTTGAGATAAGAGATTGTACGTTTCTTTCTTGATGAAGACCGGCTCCTGGACGACTACCGGGTACAGCAGGCGACGACGATCAGCAGCCTGACGTTGTTCGCAATGACGAGTGACGCCCGAGCGACGAAGAGGTAGACGAGCCGTGGTGAAGGAGTCGACGAAGAACTTGACGAAGCGAAGGAAGCGATCGAGCAGTCGCGCAGAGCGCTTCCCAAAAACTTATTCGCCCTCTCCTGGTGCAGGATTGCTGAAGACGACGGTTCCGGAGACCTGCTCTCCCAATCGCCGGTGCACGCTGACAATCGGGATGGAGTAGACTACGGTGGTGGTGCAGCAGCGAGATGAGGCAAAAACCTAACTAGTACAGACCACCTTAGGGATACCCTAACTTGGGGGCCTTCTTGTATAGTAGTCTATATTTCATCTTTTTCATAAGGGAGGTGGTCCATATATATAGGGAGGAAAAGCCCCAACACCCTCATCCATTAGCAATATGGGACTAATAGATGGTGTACCCCCTCTTTACGCTAATGGGCCTTTGAGATTTATTTGAAATTCTGAAATTACTTATGGGCTAGGCCCATTATTTCAACAATCCCCCACCAGATCTCAAATGCCCATCAGAGATTTTGCCTGTTTCTCACTGCTGTTTATATACTAGTGTTTCAGCGAGGACTGTTAAGTTGAACTCTTGCCTAGAGCTTCCAGCTACATTCATCCACAACTTGAACAATGGACTAAGCCTTGAATTGCAACTTTTGTGCGGACAAGTTTCACTCAAAGTCGGGACTAGTACCTGGCTGCCTGTAGCCTACCCCGCGGGTGGGGCATATAGGTCGTACCCCCTGGTCTCTTCATGAGCTTAATAGAGATCACCCAAGTCTCACAGACTGCGACCTTACAACAGTCGGGCTCATATAGGTATATTTTTCCAAGATGTTCTGCAGGGCAACATCTTTGCTAATTAAAGCCAACAAAATATATTAAGGCAGTAGCCAGCCTGCCATGCAGTGGTTTAAGAGTGTTGCATCATTTCTCGAGTGGATTAGTAGGATACTCTCATGCTTTCCCATGGCTTGTTCTTCCCAGATGCTACTTCACGGGGTCTTCGATCACATAGGTTGGGTTACCACCATGGTGTAGCTCCTATGGGTCTCATACCCATCTCCTTTGATACATTTTCTATCACATTACGTGACAGCCCCTTAGTGAACTGATCTGCCAAGTTCTTATCAGTTGAGATGTAATCCACTGATATTACTCCGAAGTTTCTCATTTTCCTGACATATTTCAGACGTCTCTTAACGTGTCTTGATAACTTCATATTGTCCTTAGAATTTTTCACTTTGACTATCACCGTTTGATTGTCACAATTCATAAGTATTGTCGGCATAGGTTTCTCAACAATAGGCAAGTCCATCAAGAGTTCACGTAGCCAATCAGCCTCAACTGTGGCTGTATCTAATGCTGCAAGTTCTGCTTCCATGGTAGACCTCGTTAAGATAGTCTGTTTGGATGACCTCCATGAAACAACACCACCACCAAGAGTGAAGACGTATCCACTTGTGGCATATAGTTCATCAGCATCAGATATCCAATTTGAATCACTATAGCCTTCCAGCACCGCAGGATACCCCGAGTAGTGAATTCCATAATCCATACTACCAACTAAATAGCGCATGACTCGCTCAAGCGCACGCCAATGATCATCTCCCGGATTAGAGGTAAACCGGCTCAGTTTGCAAACGGCATATGAGATGTCAGGCCTAGTAGCACTGGCTAAATACATAAGTGATCCAATAATCTGAGAGTATCTTAATTGGTCTCTACCAATTCTCTTGTTTTTCCGAAGTATCAAGCTCAGATCATAAGGTGTGGGAGAAGGCTTACTGTCCTTGAAGCCAAATTGGCTCAAGACCTTTTCCACATAATGAGATTGCATGAGAGTAATCCCATTCTCTCCTTTGATCAACTTGATATTCAGAATTACATCAGCCTCTCCCAGCTCTTTTATATCGAAATTTTGGCACAGAAATGACTTGACCTCTTTAATCACGTCAAGATTTGTACCAAAGATCAGTATGTCATCAACATACAAGCACAATATAACTCCCTCACCCCCACCATGGCGGTAGTACACACATCTATCAGACTCATTGACAGAAAAGCCTGCTGATATGAGTGTAGTATCAAATTTCTCATGCCATTGCTTAGGTGCTTGTTTCAGGCCATACAAAGATTTCAGTAATTTACACACCTTGTTCTCTTGACCCTTTATTACAAACCCATCATGCTGATTCATATAAATTTCCTCATCCAACTCTCCATTAAGGAAAGCTGTCTTAACATCCATCTGATGGACGAGAAGACCATGTGAGGTAGTAAGGGAAAGTAATACTCGGATACTGGTCAATCTCGCAACAGGTGAGTAAGTGTCGAAGAAATCTTCGCCTTCTTTCTGGGTATAACCCTTAGCCACAAGTCGAGCCTTGTACTTATCAATAGTACCATGAGGCCTAAGCTTCTTTTTGAACACCCACTTGCAACCCACAGGTTTACAACCATACGCTCGATCAACAACCTCCCAAGTTTCATTAGAAAGAACAGAGTCCATCTCACTATGGATAGCTTCTTTCCAATCATCTGCATCTGGAGATGCAAATGCCTCTGAAATAGTCTTAGGAGTATCGTCTACGAGATAGATAGTGAAATCATCACCAAAGGACTTTGCAGTTCTTTGTCTCTTGCTCCTCTTAGGAGCTTCACTGTTAACCTCCTCATGAACTGGCTCAAGTGTTTGTTCAGCATGATCAGGAAGCACAATAGGTCAGGAGTTGTCTCAGCAATCATATCAGAAGATAGTCTAGGCATACTATGCAATTGTTTCATAGGAAATATATTCTCAAAGAAAGTAACATCACGAGACTCCATCAAGGTATTAACATGAACATCAGGCACCTCTGATTTAACCACTAAAAATCTATAGGCTATGCTATGATGAGCATATCCCAAAAAGACACAATCCACAGTTTTAGGTCCCAACTTACGTTTCTTGTTGATTGGCACACTAACTTTGGCCAAGCAACCCCAAGTGCGTAAGTATGAAAGTGATGATTTTCTTCCAATCCATTCTTCATAGGGAGTTTTCTCCTTATTCTTCATGGGTACTTTATTCAGGACATGACATGAAGTCAATACAGCCTCCCCCCACCATGCCTTAGATAATCCACTGGTGTCTAACATGGCGTTCACCAAGTCAGTCAAAGTGCGATTCTTTCTTTCGGCAACCCCGTTTGATTGGGGCGAATAGGGAGGCGTCCTCTCATGTACAATACCATGTTCTTCACAGAACAAGTCGAAATCATTAGAGAAATACTCACCACCACGATCAGACCTAATTCTCTTGATCTTTTTTCTCAAGTTGATTCTCAACTTCAGCCTTATAGATTTTAAAGTAATTAAGAGCCTCATCTTTCATTTTCAATAAATATACATAGCAATATCTAGACGCATCATCTATCAAAGTCATGAAATATCTTTTTCCACCTTTGGTCAACACACCATTCATCTCGCATATATCAGAATGAATTAGTTCAAGTGGTGCCAAGTGTCTCTCCTCTGCCACCTTGTGAGGTTTTCGAGGTTGCTTAGATTGCACACAACTATGGCACTTAGAACCTTTGACAATGGAAAAATTTGGAATTAAACACAGGCTGGAAAGTCGAGACATAGAACCAAAATTCAGATGACATAAACGTGAATGCCAAACACTAGCATCACTCTCATTAATACCATCACAAATATAGTTCACAAACTTCTTGCAATAATCTGAAAGGGAAAAGCGGAACAAGCCTCCGTACTCATAGCCTTTACCAATAAATTGTCCACTCTTAGACACGACAATTTTATTAGACTCAAGCACTACCTTAAAACCATCCCTACACAAAAGGGAGCCACTAACTAGATTCTTCCTGATAGAAGGGACATGCTGCACGTTCTTCAGTTGCACGATCTTTCCCAAAATAAACTTCAGATCTACCGTACCAACACCATGAACAGAAGCATGTGACCCATTCCCCATTAGGACAGAGGAATCCTGAGCGACCTTGTAAGATGAAAATAAGGAGGCATCAGCACACACATGAACATTAGCACCAGTATCAAGCCACCAAGTATTAGTAGACTGAAACACTGAAAAAACAGAAGGTAAATTACCATACCCACTATTTCCGTCTCCAGCGCTGGTCACCATGCTCACAGACTTCTGTTGTGGAGGTTTTCTTCCTTTGCGGTTTGGGCACTTCTTTGCCCAATGGTCAGTAGAACCGTACACGAAGCATCCCTCGTTCTCCTTGTTCTTCTTCTTCTTGAAGGTAGTGGACTGCTTAGGCTTATTGTTCTTGCTCTTGCCCTTGCCACCAGTGCCATTGAGATGTCATTGGTGCACCATATTGGCACTGGTCTGACCCTCAACAGCTTTAGATCGTCCATCTTTAGCCCGAGCTTTCTCCTCAACATCAAGAGACGCAATCAAGTCTGAAACAGAAATTTCTATCCTATTGTGTTTGAGAGAAGTGGTGAAATCCCTCCAGGATGGAGGTAACTTGGCAATAATGCCCCCAGCCACAAACTTGTCGGACACGACAATCTTTAGCAGATCGAGTTCCTTCACCATGCACTGTAATTCATGAGCCTGAGCGACTACAGATTTTTTGTCAACCATCTTGTAGTCATGATACTGCTCAATGATGTACAGTTCAGTGCCAGTATCTGAGCCACCGTAGTTGGCAGTCAGATCGTCCCACAACTCCTTTGCGACCGTGTGATGAAGGTACACATCCTGCAGATGTTCTGCAAGTGCACCAATCACAGCGCCCAAGAAGATTGTGTTGGCTTCCGAATATTCTTTCTCCTTTTCAGGAGAGAGAACCCCTTCCGGCTTGCCATTGGACACCCAGAACACCTTCATGGCAGTAAGCCACAGCGTGGCTTTCATCTGCCACCTCTTGAAGTGCACGCCAGCAAACGGTGCTGGCCTCAGTGCATCAAGAAATCCAGCCATAAAACTAAAGTGCCTATAATAAGGTTTTTGGATTGTTGGATATATAAGCACTTTTAGCTTTAATTTAATCCAGAAATAAATCATGAATACGATGAAGAGATAGCAGATTAAACTAGATATGTCTATGCAAGATCTAGACAAGTCTATCATTGCAAATAGAATCACATTCTACCATACTATCCAGTGCTATCAGACTGCAACAGATCATAATAGCAAGTATGGAAGACATAATTTGAGATAAGAGATCGTACGTTTCTTTCTTGATGAAGACCGGCTCCGGACGACTACCGGGTACAGCAGGCGACGACGATCAGCAGCCTGACGTTGTTCGCGACGACGAGTGACGCCCGAGCGACGAAGAGGTAGACGAGCCGTGGTGAAGGAGTCGACGAAGAACTTGACGAAGCGGAGGAAGCGATCGAGCAGTCGCGCAGAGCGCTTCCCAAAAATCTTATTCGCCCTCTCCCGGTGCAGGATTGCTGAAGACGACGGTTCCGGAGACCTGCTCTCCCAATCGCCGGTGCACGCCGACAATCGGGATGGAGTAGACTACGGTGGCGGTGCAGCAGCGAGATGAGGCAAAAACCTAACTAGTACAGACCACCTTAGGGATACCCTAATCTGGGGCCTTCCTGTATAGTAGTCTATATTTCATCTTTTTCATGAGGGAGATGGTCCATATATATAGGGAGGAAAAGCCCCAACACCCTCATCCATTAGTAATATGGGACTAATAGATGGTGTACCCCTCTTTACGCTAATGGGCCTTTAAGATTTATTTGAAATTCTGAAATTAGGCCCATTATTTCAACATTAGATACTTAACGTGGTATAGTTATCTCTTAAATTATCTCGAGATAATTCTTAATTAATTCCAGGTGGTTGGCCGAGACCAATTTTTTCTGACATTTTTTTGGTAGTTTTTTGAATGGCTCATCATTCGTATCAAACTTATGTTCATACTTAGTACAAAATCTGCATTAATGCATGGTCAACAAAATTTATCACTACTAGTTTGTTACTGGAGCGCTATTACCTAAACTCATCGGGTATAATTTAGGATCGAAGGAGTACTATGTTCTTGGTCCTATAGGTATTACCTAAAGGCCATCATCACCGCATGGTCACGAACATACGAGATGGCGTTCCTCCTCCACGATGCATGCACTTGTTCGTTGGCAGTCGATGGATGGATTCAGTTCGTTGGCAGTCGAGGCGGACATGTCTCTGGACGGCGCCGCTCGCGCGGCACACCCTCGCAGCAGATTCCGACCCGGGCTGTCGATCGACACCGAAACGAACTCGATCAAGTTCGCACACATATTTTCTTGTCTAACCCGTGCGCCGGCTATTTTCTCTCGCCATTATGAAATCAACAGCACGTGCGCCGGCTGCCTTCACGAGCAGATACCCACGCCAGCTAGTCGACATACACAGTACGTATCTACCCCCTCCGTCCCCAATTACAATTCGTTTTGACTTTTCTAAGTACATGATTTTTTTCTACGTATCTAGACGTAGCATATATCTAGGTATATGGTAAAAGCCATCAATCTAGAAAAGCTAAAATGAATAGTAATTTAGGATGGAGGGGTAGTGTAGATCGAGGCTTCGCGTATGGAACAACAGCGGTCTCCACCTGCTACTGCGCAAAGAGCGGACTGCGTCATCGTGAACTTGGAGCTTCAAGTAGTCGTAGCCAGCAACGCTGCTGTTGCTGCTGCTAGCAACGGGAGCGACAACTATCACGTCGTGGACGTGAAAGCCCGTCGTCCCACGGCCGGAGTCCAGCAGGATCACCACGTCGTCGTAGACGTGGATCGTCTGGCCGTCAGTGTCGTACGTCGTTGCCGACGGCGACGCCGAGACGAGCCCCAAAGGCAACCCCGTGGAGGTCAGACCCAAAGGCGTCGACAACGGAGCTGGCAGCAAGAATCAGTGCGTGGTGTGCGCGGAGTCCATGAGGTCGGTTGCCATCGGGCGGTGTGGCCACCGCGGTGTGTGCAGCAAGTGCATGGTCCACGGCCGGTTCTTCCAACAGAACAGACGCTGCTACATCTGCAACATCCAATGTCCAAAGGTCCTCGTTGCCAAGGCGGACGACGGTGTCTGCGACAGAGCAGCCACTCCTCCCAAGCTGCCACGATTTACCTTCCGAGATGGCTGCGTGGGCAACTACTGGTACCCCGGGCACACAGCAGCCTACTTCGAGGAAGACAAAGAGCACCAAGCCGCAAGGGCTGAATGCGAAGGAATAATACCACGATTTTATCAACCTCTGGTAAATTTTTCCATCGCACGCTTCAATTAAATATACTAACACAAAACTGGTAAACTCTTTTTCAAACTTGCATTTCTACTTTGATTTGCATGCGAGGAGAAGAATTTGACGTCAAAAGTGGGAGTCTGCGCCCTGCCGCCCTGAGCATATTCGTCATGTTGTTGTTTGCTACCGTCGCCTATTCAGTGCCAAGGTGCTCCAAATACGAGCCTAATGAGTTGGGACAGTCGCGCTTAGCTAAACTTGCTAAAGCTAATGAGCAGCAGTGCAATAATTAAACATTAACGCACATTAGCATATCAGCAGTCTATAGTAGGCATAGACATGCAAGATTGTCTTTGAGTTGGAATGATGTATATTAATTTACGCTAGCTAGCTAACAAATAGCAGCGCAGTTTTCTCTCTTGATGTATTCCATTTAACCGATGGTTTGCCCCTAAGAAATCAGATGTATTTTGGTACGTACATTTATACTGTCACTCAAATAGCCAGCCGATCGAAAACACCGTAATATCTTGCGCTCTGTCTCTACGTACAATACCACCGGATTATCAGGCCACCGTCCGGCCATTGTGGATACGGCGGCCAAAATCTTCAAGCCTGCTGCCAGGGCACCGCCGTGCCGTAGGCCACTGCCACGCCTCCGATGGAGGCTTGTGTTACGCCGGAGGGATGGACATCCACATCGACACCGCAGCATAGCATGCCACGCATCAGCACCCTTCACCATCGAGCCGGAGGATGACGCGATCGAGATCGATGAAGATCCAAGTGGCATTGCATGAAACTAGTTGAAGTGCACGTGCGACCAAGGATTTGGGATTCGGACTGAATGGGCCGAATTTCACCGAAATTCGTCCAATTCGGTTGGGCCCGAAACAAAATCAAACCGGCCAAATAATTTTGGTCCAATTTAAATTTTTAACCCAGCCCAAAGTTCACCACGGCCCACAGATGGCTGCCCCAGTATAAAATCATGAATTCCTGGAAACCCTAGACATTTCGTTTTCATCCCCCTTTCCTTCTGGTGCCGGCGGCAGGTCCCCCGGTCTCCCCGAGCCCCGGCCAGCACGAGGCAGAGGCGTGTGGCAGCGCAGATCCCCTCCCCCAATCCGCTCTTCTCCGCGCCACCATTACTCCAATCCGTTCCCCTCCGTCATTCCTCTCAATGTTTGGTACGTTGCTGCCTTCTGTGTCGATTGATTGAATACTTCTTGTATTTGGCTATGCGCTGCTCTGTGTCATGGCTGATCCATCATTTACAGCAGCCAGTCAGGGTCACGGAGGCCTCAAGGAGTCAAGTGGTCAGTGGCCTGTACACACGGTGGGTTGGGCAGCAGCGCCGGAAGTCGTACGAAGCAACAGCGCTGAAATTTGTGTTAACTAGACTGTAGTATATGGCAGTTGTAGCATTACATGTTCTTCCTCGAAACTTACGCATGTATTCATCATTTGTTTGATCATTCTCGCTTAAATTTACCATGTTTTGATCAAAATTTAGTCAAAATACAAATCCGTCCAATTCGGTATGCTCCGAAATTTTTGATGTTTTGAATCCCAGAATCTTGCGTGCGACATGCACGTGTTTTAAAAAAAATCTAATAAATAAGAATTTTAAAATTATAAGCAAATAGAATGATTTGACTCTACTTTAAAATGGAGGGAGAACAAAAGTATTTTGTAGGATTGGATTTACTTGACCCATGTATTATTTGCGTCAATAAAGGATTGTTTCCAAGAGTTTTTGGGAAATGATCTTCCACTTCTAGATTTGTTCCAAGGAGTGAAATAATTGTACGGAAACCACCACATACTCACAGACCATCATTTTTTCACAATAGAAAAGCGTTCATATAACAAGCAGACATAATGTTTGGGAATGCATGTATACATGCCTTTTGAATCTCTATCTCAAATGAACTATTAGAATCAGAATAGGATAGTTCAAATTTAAAGGATAAAGAACTTGCTCCAGAATCCACAATAATCTGGTGCATCCAATTTTAAACCATGCTGCCATAATTAACTAATTCATGATAAGATATTTATAGTTACATTAGTAATATCTGGTGGATTATAAAACCATACGTGACAACATCTATTGTCTTCTTTTCTATGGCAGGCTTGGTGTTGACATGCATCATTTCCATAGCAGTGGAGTTGCAAAACAGGCTAGACACTAAGGGCTAGTTTGGAAACTCGGAACGCGAAATTAGCCACGGGCCAAATTTAATCAGCAGTTTGGAAGACCATGCCAAGGGGGCGGCCAGCCCAAGCCTCGCGTTTTCCTCGGGGCAGCACTTCCACACCTTGGCACATCAGGCATGGCTCCCCTGTCTCGCGCGCGACTCGTTTGTCATTCTCCCT
Source organism: Setaria italica (assembly GCF_000263155.2). Taxonomy (NCBI): domain Eukaryota; kingdom Viridiplantae; phylum Streptophyta; class Magnoliopsida; order Poales; family Poaceae; genus Setaria; species Setaria italica. Next base: position 23,456,272 of record NC_028457.1, read on the forward strand.
TCGTGAGTAACCGCCCCGCCGTGCCAGTGTCGCTCCGGCGGCTCCACCTCCCCATCCAGGCGCCGCCTCTCCGTCCAGACGCTGCCGCTCCTGTCCGTCCAGGTGCTCCTGCTCCGCCTCCGGATAGGCGACAATCGCAGCTCGTCCTCCTCCCCATGTTTTGACTGCAACACCACTGCTCCCCTCGAACATCTTGAGCTGCAGCAGCACCTCCACCTCAGCCACCTCCTCCGCATCGTCCACCATGGCGCCTCCACATCGCCATCATCCTCGGCGTCCACTTTGATATGAGTTCTCCCCATGTTCATCCTCCCAATCTCATATTGCTTAGGGTTTGTACCAAATGCCCGCGATGTGATTTCTTGGGTGTTCTTGCGCTTTCCCCATCTTTGTATAGGCCACATCTTTTATTAGAATACTCCTGGAGTTTCTGATACTGTTGTGGTTTATCATCTATGTTATTTCCTATTGAGATATGTGGTAGTTTAATTGGTTGCAAGTATTCTTTTACTGTAGTGATATTTCTGCTAGTTTAGTTTGTTGCGTGACAGATCTTTGAAAGTGTAGTACTCATTCTACTAATTAATAACATTATCTATATACTAGATGATGAACTCTTGGTAGGAGGTAGTTAGGCAATTTATGCTAGACAGATATTTATCAAGGCAAAAAAAATTCAAATGTGAAATATTATCCGTATGCTGCAAGCAATCTGTAGATAGCTGCCTTAGGCTTAATTCAATCGTAGCCTTTACTTTATTCCTTTTTGCAGTAATTCATGAGTTCCATCAGCGTAGCAATTATCTTGTTAGGTTAATGCCAGCAGAGTAGCTATTTCTATTTCTAATGCGACCATCTAGGCCTATATTCAACTAATCTGCCAGTAGCTATTTTTGGAAGTGCAGAGCTATATGCCAGGTTAATGTAATTTCATTTACTGTTTCGGCGCGCTCTGCCCCTTTAGTACCGGGTGGGGTGTTGATTAGCACCAGTACTGGGGGTATTTAACCACATTGTCTTCCTTCCCCCATCTCTTAACACTTAGCAAATTTTTCATCTTTATCAACGACGACGCCATAGCTGGGCCCTCCGGATCCTCCATGTCGCCACCCCGACGTCCTTCCTGATGAGGACATCACATGCTCGGATACAACCATATTGGCATCTTTTGACTCCGAGGTGAAACAATTCTTTATCATAATTATATGTGATACATTTGATGAATTGATGCTGCACCATGATGTGTATTCATTGTCAATTTCAGAAATACATACATGGATCAAAAATAGTGTTAAACACACATGGAAGACATGAAGGACCAAAGAAGTAGGTTGGGGGCCATGTCCAAGTATTCCTAACGTCCTCTACCAGGCCACCACGTCACTTTTGGCCCAAGGAAAGAAAGAGATCCAATCCAACATGTTTTGGTGTTGGATTCAGACTGCAGCTCTAGCCCAACTTGCAACGGCCGCCACGACCTCATCCGAACTCCGTTTTAGGCGTTCAAGTACTCATTGGAATCCTTATGAAATCTATTTTCATATGGATCTAGACTCATATCCATATCTATTCTAAGTCGGCCGCAATCACCGAAATACTACTGAGAGATTTTCTGTCCAGAGGTGCTGCGTCGCCTTATTTTGGCCCTATATCACTTCCTGACGACGCGCCACCGACCTCCTCCCCGACGGACTTCTCGCGCGCCTCTCCCCCAGCCCACTCCGCCGCACCCGGCCCTCCTCTCCCCGACTCCATTGCCGCCTTACCCACTCCGCCGCCTGCGACCTCCTCCCGACGACGTGCCGCCGGCTTCCCTAACACCGGCGCTGCCCCGACCGTCACCCGACACCACCGCACACGCCTCTCCCCCAGCCCACTACGCTACCACCGGCCCTCGACTCCACCGGTGCCTCCCAAACTCCGCCGCCATCGGCCTCCTCCTAACGACGCAGTGCCGGCCTCCCCGACACTGGCGCCGCCCCTGACCGTCGCCTGACGCCACCGCGCGTGCCTTTCCCCCAGCCCACTCCACCGACGGCGGCCTCCCCGACACCGGCGTCGCCCACGACCCGGCTGCCGGTGCCTTCCCCACTCCGACGCCCTGACACCGGCACCGCCCCCGACCCAGCCTCCACGAAGCGGCCGGCCATGAGCTCGATCGGCTTCTCTGCTGACGTAACCCCGTGGTCGGCTGACATCATATTTTTATTATTTTTCTTTTTTATTTCCACAATACATGAAATTTGCTAGAAATTCTAGAAAAAATGTTAAATTAGCTAGAAAATATAGATTTTTTTGCAAAATCCTATTAATTGTAAACTGTACAACATGCTATGTTAGAAAATCATGTTAATTGTTAGAAATATCTATAAATAAGTGAAAATTCCTTTGATACTTTTAGAAATGACCAAGAAATTTATGATGTCATTTACTGTTACAAAATTCATCAAATAGTTAAAAATGTACAAAATTTAATATTTTTTAGTCAATTATTGTTACAAAATGTATAACTATTAGTCATTCATTTTTATATTCATTCTTTTGTCATATATGTAGTGTTTTAGACATAATCCAGGGAATAATTTATGCGGATACTTGGCTTTGTACGTCCCAAGCGTATAACTGGCTTCGAATTCAGAGTATGTATACAAATTTCTTAACAATAAATTAGTTCTAATTGTGCACATCCATTGATCTAATATAATAACCTTTGCTAATGACATAGATTATACACATGAAGGAAAAACTCCTCGAGGCGGAAAAAATAGGGTAATTCAAGAACGACTCAGTGGATTTCTTCTGGACGAGGTAGTAAATCCAGCGGAAGAGTTCCATAATGATGGATCAAATCTGCATCACTGTCTAAACTTGGGTTCAAAATAGTTGATCCAAAATATTGAACTTGAAAAGTTGATGCAATGTAATATTATTCATATATGTGTAGGCACAATATGTCTATGTATAATATTATCTCAAATTTATTAGAGCAGTATTCGTAAAAAAACAAATTCAAAATAATAATATAGAATAAAGAAATAGAAAAGAAAATAAGAAAAAAATAGAAAAGAAAAAAGAATTTAGTACTAGTGGGGAGACCAACAGATACTAAATTGGCCTCAACCACGTGCGACATGGCAGTCAATTTAGTACCGGTTGGTCTCCCAAACGGTACTAAAAGGACCCCCTTTAGTATTGGTTATTTGAATCAGTGTCAAAGGACCCCTTTTAGTACCGACTTAGCAATACCGGTTGCACAACTGATACTAAAGGGGGGTTAGACCCGATACTAAAAGACGAGTCCCCAGTAGTGATTTGTCCTAAGTTAAATTGTTTTAAGTAGTTTGACCAAGTTTACAACGAAGAGTATTAATATTTATAAAACTAAATAGGTATGCTATGAAAATATATTTCATGTGAATCTAATGAAACTTGCTATACATCAAAAGTATTAATATATTTTTATATAAACTTGGTCAAATCTAAGATGGTTTGACTTAGGACGGAACTAAAGACACTCTTTACGGGACGAAGGGAATAAATAATAATTGTTCCCGTGCTCAAATATCATAGGACTCACTCATATTACTCCCTCGATTATAGATCGTTTTAATTTCCTAAATTTATTGATTTTAATATGCACCTTAGATATACTCGGACGAATCAAGTATATAATTATAAGTGTAAGACAAATCATGCGGACGGAATTTCCTCCAATGTAAGAGATCACCGCAAACGGGCTCAAAATGCTGTAGCGATATCCGTCATCGGCTATCGACCTGTGGTCGCTGCAGCGACCAATCCGTGGTCGGTCATGTTATGAGTGAGAGAAACTACGGAGTGGTGAGGTGAGGGCCGCAGACTCGCAGCGACGAATTCGGTTAGTAGGGAGCTTGTTCCTGTACAGTATCACAGGTAGAAAGCTCACTTTTAATCCCGGTTAATAGGTAGCAAATCTTCCGAAAAACCATTCAAGATAAAGCAATCGAGATAAAAGGGGATCTTATCCCGGGTCACTCAACTGGGACTAAAGACCCCTTATCTCGGTTGGGAATATCAACCGGGATAAAAGAGTTTTAAAAAAAAAGCACCGGCGGGCGGAGGCCCGCCTTGGCTCCTGCACCGCCGGCCTCCGTGCGCCGCCATCGAGCCACCGCATCCCGCGGCCGCCCGTACCCCGCGCAGGTGCGACTGCTCTGGCCTCGCTCTCCCGCGCCGGTGCACTTGCTCCGGCCCCGCCGCCTCCTGCTCCACCTCCTCCGCCGCCGCATCCGCCCGCCGCTCCTCGCCCGCCACCACTGCCTGCAAAAAAAACTGCAAGAACTCGCCACAACAACACTGACACTGCATCGAGCTCGCCGCTGCCGCACCTCTTACAGCTGCTCCTCGCGCGCCGCCATCGCCTGCAACAAAAAACTGCAAGAACTCACCACAACAACTATACTGACTTGGCGACTAAGCTCGCTGCCGGCCGAGCACCTCTTACTACGCTGCCCTGCACCTCGATTGCTGCTCCTCACTGGCAGTGAGGGCGAGCAGAGAGGGAAGGGGAGGGCAGCAAAGGGGGCAGCGGCACCGGTAGGGAGGGGGGGCGGTAGGGAGGGGAGGGGCGGCGGCGCTAGTGAGTGGACTGGGGAAGAAAGAGATGAGGAAGGAAGCTAGGCTGCTAGTAATGCGCGTGAGAGAGGAGAGTGGGAAGCCAATAACATGCACGGCAAAGAGATAGGAGATAAGGGTAACATGCGTAAGAGAGAGGGGAATTGGAGGGGCGCACGGAAAACGAGGGTAGGGACCTTTTTATCCCATTGGAAACACCAACCGGGACTAAAGGGGGTGACTAAAGGGGGTCCTTTTATCCCGGTTGGTGTTTCCAACCGGGATTAATCACATTATTTCTGGTTGGAAACACCAACCGGGATAAAAGGAAGGCCCTTTAGTCCCGGTTGGTGTTTCCAACCGGGATAAAAGGCCCCTTCAGATCACTAGTCTTTACAACCGGGACTAAAGAGTTTTTTTAGTCCCGGTTGGTAAGCCCCCACCAATGGGGGGGTTTAGTCCCGATTGGTGAACCTTTTATCCGGGACCAACTTTACATCGGGATAAAAGGGGTGGATGGAACGTGAGTTCTCTACTTAGTGTATTGTCAAAATTGCTGGCCGAAATTTTATTCACAATCGTGCAGGTCGTATGCAGTGCAAAGATTCCACCTGTCCGGCGGGGAAGAAGCCGGGGTGCGGCGGCGCTCGCTTGCGTCGTCGTCGTTGCCGGTCGCTGGAAAGCACGGCGACCTTTATTTCCTACACGATGAAGACTAGAGCGCCGCCTGTTCTCGGAACCTGCCTGCTGTGGTTTATGCTGACCGTCTCGCGACCGGCGATTTCGCCATCGGACGACCACTCGATCATCACCAACTCACCATTGGTAACCCAAGTCAAACAAATCCTCGTCGTGTCGCAATCGAATTGGAGGTGCATGCTTAATGTCGTTATGGAGGCCTGGGCCGTACGTTACTGAGACGCATGCATGAGCTATGGGCCGTCGTTGATCGGAACTATATGGGCTGCGCGAGTGCAATCTGACCTCTGCCGCGCAATATCGATCATCGGAATTTTGTAGGGAAAGCTCGGCTCGTTTGAGCTCGTTTGGTTTTATGACACTTGTCTTCTAAGACAACAGAAGCTGGCTGACTGGCTCCGCTAAGCTTGTTGAGAAATGGACCTGAAAAGTTAGGCGTCTCGATCGATCCAATAGGGACCGGAGCTTCCTAGTTTCGACTCGCGACATGCGCAAAAGATGTAGCAGAATTCCAATTCAGAATGGTTCAATTATAAATTGACACCAGCTAGAAATGATTTGTACTGATATATTGAAATTAGGATATCAGTGGATAACACCAGCACCTGCCAGCACAAAAGTGCCCGGGATCGGCCCGTCCACATTCCACTAGCATAGTAGAGCTGTCCACCAGCAGCTCAAACGGGCATTCGTGCTGGTGGGCACTTAGGTCGTACACCACTAATGACTATTCAATGCTGGTGGATGATCTAATTAAGCACCTGCCAATACAAATGCCACCCAGTTTACCCCACGGATAGCTTCCGGTCCTCAACCAGCTTTAAACGATGGAGGTTCTCTTTACTAGCTTTGGATTTGGCTCAAGCTACCATGCCGCTTCTACTCGTCTTGCTTGATGACTAGTAGAGGATGGTTTGGTACTTTAGTTGGAGTGGACATCATGTACCAAGCCATAGATGATGACTACTAGAATTGCTTGGATATGACGTAAAATGTTCTATGTGCCCCTCAGTAATAATTTGGTATGATGCAAGCTTTTTATCGGATGATGGAAGCCATAATCCTTACATTATCTAAAAAAACTTAGAAGAATCACATGTTCATGTGGCACTGTAAGTTTTACGTATTATGAAACCTATTTCAGTAAGGAGTTACAATTTTTTAAGAGCCCCATATCATCCAAATATGTTGGAGGTCGACTAGTGAAACAAGGCCTCCAAAACACACTTTTGTTTCACACTTTTAATTGCTAGCTACATTTAGACCATGTTTGTTCGAGCTTCCTGACAGCTTCTTAGCATAAAAAGTTATAAGCTCAAACAGACAACGAACTTCTCATGCAGCTTCCAGAAAGTCAGAAGCTCAGAAAAGTTGAGTTTATATGGAAAGCTAAAAAAAGCTTAGTTTTCTTAGTTTTATGTAGCTTTTTGAGTTCAGGAAGCTAAACACATCTTAAAGTTAGTGTTGGTTTTTTAGAACCAAAAATTAGCAACAGTTTTTCAGAAAAGCTTAAAAGCTGCAGCTCAAACAAACTGGGCCTTAATTGTTGCTTGTGCTGTGAACAATTCGGTCAATGTGGGATTTCATTTCATTTCCAAGACATAGGTAAGTGTGTAGGTATACAATGTTTCATCGAGAGGAAACTTATTCCTTCTTTCTCTTGTCTTCATAAATATACGATCAAAACTTTTTAAGATTGTACGTGACCTGTTAAGAAAAAAGAGGCTCCATTATTGGATTTAAAGGTGTTAGGTATATGGGCTTGGCCCATATAAATGATAATTCTGAATAAATCTCAAATGCCCATTAGCGTAAGAGGGGATACACCATCTATTAGTCCCATATTGCTAATAGACGAGGGTGTTGGGGATTTTCCTCCCTATATATATGGACCACCTCCCTCATGGAATAGATGCAATATAGACTACTATACGGGAAGGCCCCAAGTTAGGGTATCCCTAAGGTGGTATGTACGAGTTAGGTTTTTGTCTCTTCTCGCTATTACACCGCCACCGTAATCTACTCCATCCTGAGCGTCGGCGTGCACCGGCAAACGGGAGAGCAGGTCTCCGGAACCTCTCGCTCTTATGATCCTGCACCGGGAGAGGGCGAATAAGATTTTTGGGAAGCGCTCTATGCGACTACTCAACTCACCACGGCTCGTCTTCTGTCCCAGTCCGGCATTGCGGTGGCTCGTCGTCTTCAGCATCGTTTGCTGTCCTCCATCCGCAACACCGTCGTCGTTCCGTCGGCACCACTTCCCATCACGGCTGCACCCGCTCAGTACGTACGCTATGATTTGATCTATTATTTCAGCATGTTTTATGAGAACATGATGTCGTTCTTGCTGTTGCCTAGTATGTTAGAGTCTTGCATGCTAGGTTTAATTCTTTTTATGAGAAATATAGTTCGGAATTTAATCATACAATTGTCTAATTTTCCAACCATCCAAAAACCTTATCATAGGAAATCTGTTGATTCTGGTACGGCTGGTTTTGCTGAGTCACTGAGGTTGGAAAAATTTACTGGTGTGAACTTTAAGAGATGGTAATCAAAGGTTCGCCTATGGTTTAATGCTATGAACATCTGGGACACGAGGCTTGGCAAACCTGGAGGCGAACTTACTGCTAAAGCACAGAAAAAGTTCGATGATGCCAATAACCTTTTTGTGGGATGTATCATCAGCAACATATCTGACCGTCTGGTCGATGTCTACATAGACATGACAGATGCGAAGGTGTTGTGGGATGCTCTAGTTGTAAGGTATGATGCAGCAGATGCAGGCAATGAACTATACCTCATGGAGAGTTTCCATGACTACAGGATGGTGAACAACCGTTCTGTGGTGGAACAGGCTCATAAGTGCAGTGCATTGTGAAGGATCTTGAACTCCTCAAGTGTCAATTACCCGACAAGTTTGTGGCTGGTTGCATAATCGCAAAGTTGCCTTCTTCATGAAGGAACTTCGCCACTTCTCTGAAACATAGGAGACAGGAGATATTAGTTGAAAATTTGATAGCGTCTCTTGATGTTGAGGAGAAAGCTTGGACGAAGGACACCGTTGAGATAGGAGACCAAGGTCATTCTAGCGCCAACATGGTCCAGAAATTCCCACGTGGCAAGAACAAAGGGAAGAACAAAGTTGTCAAGACTACTACCTTCAAGAAGAAGAAAAATAAGGCTGAGATGAGTTGCTTTACTTGTGGTGAGCTTGGACACTTCTCTAAGGATTGTCCATAGCGTGCAGACCTCAAGGGCAGAAAGGCAAATGCACCCAAGGATGTCAACATGGTAACCATAGGCAACACTGGAGATGGGTACGGTAATTTACCTACTGTTCTTTCAGTTTTCCATTCCACTAGTTGGTGGCTTGATACGGGTGCCAACGTTCATGTGTGTGCTGACATCTCCATGTTTTCTTCTTACCAGGTCGCCCGGGGCTCCTCCGTACTGATGGGGAATGGGTCACATGCTGTTGTTCATGGTGTTGGTACGGTAGATCTGAAGTTTACTTCGGGAAAGATCGTGCAGCTAAGGAACGTGCAGCATGTCCCTACTATCAACAAGAATCTAGTGAGCGGGTCGGTCCTATGCAAGGATGGGTTTAAGGTAGTGCTAGAGTCCAATAAATTAGTCATGTCTAAACATGGATAATTCATTGGTAAAGGCTATGAGTGCGGAGGCTTGTTCCGCTTTTCCTTTGCAGATTTCTGTAATAAATCAGTGAACCATATTTGTGGCAACGTTAGTGATGGTGCAAGTACTTGGCATTCACGTTTGTGTCATATAAATTTTGGTTTAATGTCTTGGCTATCCAGCATGTGTTTAATTCCGAACTTCACCATTGCCAAAGGTTCCAAGTGCCAGAGTTGTGTGCAATCGAAACAACCTCGAAAGCCTCACAAGGCGGCTGAGGAGAGACACTCAGCACCTCTAGAACTCATACATTCTGATTTGTGCGAGATGAATGGTGTGTTGACAAAAGGTGGAAAGAGATATTTCATGACTTTGATTGATGATGTGACTAGATTTTGCTATGTTATTTGTTGCAAACTAAGGATGAAGCATTAGACTACTTTAAAATTTATAAGGCTGAGGTTGAGAACCAACTTGAGAGAAAGATTAAGCGTCTAAGGTTTGATCGTGGTAGTGAGTATTTTCCAAAAGTTTTTGATGAATTCTGTGAGGAACATGGCATTATTCATGAGAGGATGCCTCCCTATTCACCCGAGTCCAACGGGGTTGCTTAGAGGAAAACCCGCACACTGACTGATTTGGTTAATTCCTTGTTAGATACTGCTGGTTTATCTGAGGCATAGTGGGGGGAGGCTCTATTGACTTCATGTCATGTCCTGAATAGAGTTCCGAACAAGAATAAAGATCAAACTGCATATGAGATGTGGATCGGGAGAAAACCATCACTTTCTTATTTGCGTACTTGGGGGTGTTTGGCGAAAGTCAATATACCTATTCCGAAGAAGTGCAATTTAGGACCCAAGATAGTAGATTGTGTCTTTCTAGGATATGCTCAGAGGAGCATTGCTTATAGATTTTTAGTGGTTAAATCTGAGGTCCCTGATATGCATGTTGATACTATTATGGAATCTCGTGATGCAACATTTTTTGAGAATATATTTCCTCTTAAAGATATGCATAGCAACTCCAGACTTTCTGCTGAAATAACTCCTACACCTGTTGAGTCTTCTGAACAACCAAATGAGTTTGAACATGAGGACGTCCTAGAGAAGGATGACAGTGAAGCTCCTAGAAGGAGCAAGAGACAAAGGGTTGCAGAATCCTTTGGTGATGATTTCACTGTGTACCTTATGGACGATACTCCCACATCCATTGCTGAGGCATATGCATCTCCAGATGCAGACGGTTGGAAAGAAGTTGTCCAAAGTGAGATGGATTCGATTCTTTCTAATGGAACGTGGGAGCTCACTGAACGACCCTATGGTTGCAAACTAGTGGGCTGTAAATGGGTGTTCAAGAAGAAGCATAGGCCTGATGGTACTATTGACAAGTACAAGGCTAGGCTTGTGGCCAAAGGTTACACACAAAAGGAAGGTGAAGACTTCTTCGATACATATTCACCTATTGCTAGACTGACCTCTATTCGAGCACTACTCTCTCTAGCTGCCTCGTATAGTCTTATCATCCACCAGATGGATGTAAATACAGCTTTCCTAAATGGAGAGTTGGAAGAGGAGATCTATATGGATCAGCCTGACAGGTTTGCAGTGAAGGGTCAAGAAAGCAAGGTGTGTAAGTTGTTGAAGTCGTTGTATGGCCTAAAACAAGCACATAAACAATGGCATGATAAGTTTGACAGAACTTTAACTTCCACGGGCTTTGTCGTTAATGAGGCTGATAGATGCGTGTACTATCGCCATGGTGGGGGTGAAGGAGTTATATTGTGCTTGTATGTGGATGACATACTAATCTTTGGCACAAACATTGATGTGATCAATGAGGTCAAGTCTTTTCTATCACTGAATTTTTATATGAAAGATCTAGGAGAAGCTGATGTTATTCTGAACATCAAGCTGATTAAGGATGAGAATGGGATTACTCTTTCGCAGTCTCATTATGTTGAGAAGGTCTTGAACCATTTTGGTTACATAGATAGCAAGTCTTCTCCAACACCTTATGATCCCAGCATGATACTCAAAAAGAACAAGAAAACTGCAAAAGACCAACTGAGATACTCTTAGATTATCGGTTCACTCATGTACTTAGCTAGCGCAACGAGACCCGACATATCCTTTGCTGTGAGCAAATTGAGCAGGTTCATGTCAAACCCGGGCATTGATCATTGGCATGCACTTGAAAGGGTTATGCGCTACTTGGTGGGTACAATGAGCTATGGGATTCACTATTCTGAGCACCCTGCTACGCTTGAGGGATATAGTGATTCGAACTGGTTATCGAACGCTGATGAACTATATGCCACGAGTGGGTATGTGTTTACCCTTGGAGGTGGTGCGATATCATGGAGGTCTTGCAAACAGACCATTTTGACGAAGTCAACCATGGAAGTAGAGCTTACTGCTTTGGAAACAGCCACTGTTGAGGCAGAGTGGCTGTGTGAACTCTTGATGGACTTGCCTGTGGTTGATAAACCAGTGCCGGCAATCCTTATCAACTGTGACAATCAAACGTGCTAAGGATAATGCGAAGTTATCAAGACATATCATGAGACGACTTAAGTCTATCAGGAAATTGAGAAACTCCAGAGTAATAAGTGTGACTTACATTCAAATAGATAGAAACCTGGCAGATTCCTTTACAAAAGGGCTATCATGGAATGTGATAGAAGGTGCATCGAGGAAGATGGGTATGAGACCCGTTTGAGTTGCCGTAGTAGTAACCCAACCTTATGTGATCGGAGATCCCATGAATTAGAATCTGGGAGAAAAAAGCTATCGGTTGCCTGAGGAGAGTAATTTTTAAACCCTCTTTATGAGAAGATGCAATACTCTCAAATGCTGAGGCAGGTATGCTGCAAGACATGTGTGCTGTAAGGCAGGATGGCAAAATGCCTTAATGTGTTTCTATTGGCTTGGTTAAGCGAAGATGCTGTCCTATAGAGCATTCTTAAAAGAACACACCTATATGAGCTTGACTATAAAACGTCGCAATCTATGAGATTTGGGTGATCTCTAGTAAGCTCATGAAGAGACCAGGGAGTATGACGTATATGCTCTACCCGCAGGGTAGGCTACTGGCAGCCAGGTACTAGTTCCGACTTTGAGTGAAACTTGTCCGCACAAAACTTGCAATTCAAGGCTTAGTCTATTGTTCAAGTTGTGGATGAATGTAGCTTGAAGCTCTAGGAGAGAGTTCAACTTAACAGTCCTTGCTGAAATACTGGTATATCAAACAGTAGTGAGAAATGTGCAAAACACCTAAATGGGTATTTGAGATCTGGTGGGGGATTGTTAGATACATGGGCTTGACCCATTTAAATGATAATTCTGAATAAATCTCAAAGGTCCATTAGTGTAAGAGGGGGTACACCATCTATTAGTCCCATATTGGTAATAGACGAGGGTGTTGGGGGTTTTCCTCCCTATATATATGGACCACCTCCCTCATGGAATAGATGCAATATAGACTACTATACGGGAAGGCCCCAATTTAGGGTATCCCAAAGGTGGTCTGTACGAGTTAGGTTTTTGTCTCTTATCGCTATTGCGCCGCCACCGTAATCTACTCCATCCCGAGCGTCGGTGTGCACCGGCAAACGGGAGAGCAGGTCTCCGGAACCTCTCGCTCTTGTGACCCTGCACCGGGAGAGGGCGGATAAGGTTTTTGGGAAGCGCTCTGCGCGACTGCTCAAGGTCTTCACCACGGCTCGTCTTCCGTCCCAGTCCGGCATTGCGGTGGCTCGTCGTCTTTAGCGTCGTCTACTGTCCTCCATCCGCAACACCGTCGTCGTTCCGTCGGCACCGCTTCCCATTACGGCTGCACCCGCTCAGTACGTACGCTATGATTTGATCTATTATTTTAGCATGTTTTATGAGAACATGATGTCGTTCTTGCTGTTGCCTAGTATGTTAGAGTCTTGCATGCTAGGTTTAATTCTTTTTATGAGAAATATAGTTCGAAATTTAATCATACAATTGCCTAATTTCCAACAGAAGGCAGAGAGGGCACATCTCGAGGACGATTTGAGTACGCACCAAACGCAATGCATTTGCAGAGTGCTCCTCGTCATATCCGATGAATATATTGCATCCATATGCTGGTTATTCCTTGAGATCCTTGACGTACAGAAACACACACACGTGTGCAGCAATCTGCGAAAAACCATGCACCTGATACTTCTCTGCACTTTCCCATGCTCTGTGGCCATACTCACCTCTCCCAGTCCCAGCTGCCATCTTCGTTGCCCGTACCTGCACTGCATGCCCGATCGGCCCATCATATCGAAGCTCCTAAACAAGGGATGTGTGCGCTGTAGCGAGAAGCACGTACACGGGTAGCCACCGTACCGTCCCCCTACCTGCATGTTGCTATATACTGTATATACATATATACATATGTCCCTCTCCAGATGTGTAGGCGTGGGCGTGGCGTTCACTCCCGTGGCTGGTAGCTATATTATTGATCTGCACACAGCACACATGATGGACTAAAGTGCCACTGCCACCCTAACTGCAACTGGATTTGCTGAACTCCGTTGATTTGTTCTTTTTCCCCCATTTTATCACTTTCTTCTGTGGACTTTCTGCACTTTGGACTTGCTCGAAGCTTCATGCATGCCCTAGCCTGGGGCTTCTTTACCGGATCCGACCGGCGAGGACGCGGCGGGATCCACACACACATGTGATGATTGCTAGAGCTAAATTAAATCAAATTAAACGTCTAATCGAGAGACAAATTCCACTGTTGTTAGGAAAATTATTAATCGGCTGTCCGCGGAATATCCCAACACATAGAGCCTAAGTGTAAAATGGGAGACCATATAAACATTATTCAAGCATGTGTGGTTTGCTTTTTTAATAATAGCTGGATATATTAATTTGTGATGTAGAGGCCGTAATATTGAACTATTCTTCTTGATCGGCTCATTGCCCGGGGCCCCGGCCCTCTTCTTCTTGATCGGCTCATTGCCCGGGGCCAGGAGGCCATACCCGGCTGTCTGGATGTACCCATACACGAATATATGGGAATAGGAATACATGTGATATTGACTTTGGGGGCAGACATGCACGGTGTTGTGGCCTGATCCATTTGTGAGCTGTTGTTTGTATGCACACAAATTTGGTGTCCCAACAATGGATGCTTTGATCAATAGATATTTCAACGGTTGACCAAACAACGTAGATAGCCTAAAAATTAAGCGAGGGCCTGCTAGTGCATCCGCCTTTGTTAGCTTCTTGAAGTCAAAGCAAGTCCACGGAAATCAACAATTTGTGTGGGGGCATATGCCCCGACTAGTTCCTCTTTAATTTGGATCATGGTCATTTGTGCTTTCAACATTGAATATTGAGTTTTGAAAGGCCTAGAGGATTTGAACTGTCCCCTTTGCAGCAAAGAAACCTTAGATTTGTTAAAGATTTTGTACGGGCTAGCATACATGTATTCATAAATTAAGAACCTCTCAATATAATGTCATGTCTGCAGTGAGCCAGTAACCAAACAGTTTAACCAAATTACGGTGACTAATTAATTTCCCACAACCATCTATTTCAAATAAAAACTCTTTCACCTAGTGATACAACAACACACTATATATTCAACCTCATAACATCAACTGGCTGTCCATCAATGAGTACTAATTATGAGAATCTTGGCTGCACATACTAGTTGTTCTAGATGCACTAATTACTTTTTCATATTATCATGAATAAGCTCATCTTCAATTAGTCTGTAAAAAAATATATGTTCGATTACTAATTTTAAATAAGTTCTTACATCTAAACAGGATTTTATATTCTTAGTTTTCTAATAACTTATCCAAGGACAATTGACTAAATGTACCAACACAATATTCCATGGCCAAATTTGGCGGTGCAATATTGCGCTGGTACAGATATGTCTATATAAAGTCGGCCCTTGGAAACCCTAACGCTGCATCCGGGAGCCCCTCATCCTCCATAGCATTGCCTCATCGTCTACATCCCAAACCTCCATGATCACACACCCTAGATCCACTGCACCATAGTCCTCCTCATCAGTCTCCATGGAGAAGAAGAGCGCGGCGGAGCGGGAGGCTACTGCGGCAGATGGCTGTCAAGGCTGTGGCATCCACGACCTGCATCGTGGTGGCAGCGACAGTGAGGGAGGCCGATCTTGAGATCTTGGCAACTACCACGATCCGCTACTCCACTACTAGGTAATGGACCTTTCATCCACTCCCTTAGCACCGGTCAAATTTTGACCCGGTACTAATGTTAGCATAAGTCCCCCTGTAAACTGGGTGGAGGCTCCTCCCGGTACTAAAGGTCCAAGAGCCTTTAGTACTAGGTGGATCTCCCACCCGGTAATAAATCCATCTGTTCGCCCACCCGAGGAAAAGCTAGCATAATAGCAGCAGGCATCCGCCCCTTATCCCCTCCTTCCTCTCTACTCTCAGCACTCTCTCTCGCGCACTCCCTCTCTCGCTCTCTCTCACACTCTCTCTCACTCTCTCCCTTCCCAGCAATCTCTCTCTCTCTTTTTCTCTCGCTAGCTCTCTCTCTCTCTCTCTTGGGCGGTGAGAGCTGAGGAGGTGGCGGCGGCGGGACGGGACAGGGCGGAGGCGGGTGAGCGGAGCGGTGGCAGGGCGGCGGGGCCAGGCAGAGGCGGACCGAAGTGGTGGGCGGGCGGAGCAGCGGCAGGCGGAAGCAGGCGGGTGGAGCGCCGGCGGCGGGGAAGGGCGGAGGCGGAAGAAGTAGGTGGCAGGGCTGGCGGGAGCGGAGCAGACCGAGAGCGGCCAGAGCGATCGGGGGGGGGGGGTTCATTTTTTTATTTTTTAATACCCTTTAGTACCGGTATCTCAACCGGTACTAAAGGCCCCCCCCTCTAGTACCGAATTCCCAGTACCGATTGTGGAACCGGTACTAGAGGGGGGGTTTCCATCCGGTACTAATCGTCGATTCCCTAGTAGTGCTCGAGGTAGCGGATCCTACCAGCACTTTATCACGCAAGGTGGTGGCAGCCACCGCACTTGACACGGCCGGTTCACAGCCGGCCATACCATCTTTGTGAGGGCTGTGGTGAAAGCTTGGGGCAATGCACCGCCGCCGCAGTTGGCATGATTTGAGGCAAAAGTCTGGGCTAGTGCTGCCTTGAATTTGGAGCTCCTCAAACCCAGCCTCTGCCTCCCATGCAATCACGACTTTTGTGCCGTTGCGACAAAGGTGGTAGGGTGATCAGAGCAATGCAGCGATTAAAGCAGTACTATGATTCTCCAGTTATATAAGCACTAGTATTTTCATTTGTTGCAGCAGTTCGTAGGCTTATCATTCTAATAAATAAGTGAATTAGTTTATTAATGTAGAAGCATGATGAGCACCTTATCTAAACTAGGCTTATCATTGTTCTGTTAAATTTAGATCTATGTAATTTATGTGGATGCATGATGGAATTTGTGAAATTTGGATCTAATTTAATTTATGTGGATGCATGACAAAACTTCCTAAATTTGGATCTACATAAATTTAATTGGATGTATGATGGCACTTGTTAAATTTGTTCTACTTTAATTTATGTGGGTGTATGGTGGAACTTGTTAAATTTTGTGTATCTTTAACTTGGGATGCTGTATGATGATGATGGTGCAGCTTTAACTTTTTATGAAAGTCTTTCATAAACTTTACATCCTGCATCCAAATGATGATATATCTTAACCAAATGATGATGAGTGTGCAAATCTAGTTGTTATGAACATCTAGCACATACTCTTTCATATTTAGATTGAACTTGGATACTTTGTGTTCAATTTGAGATAACAATGCATGCCACATTAGTACTTATATATCTGATGGGAAATTTGCATATTCTAGTTTGTCTGTAATCATGTACTTGCCAATGATAAGGTTAAGGTCTATAATAGAATGCCTCCATCATAGTCCATTGGCATCAAGAATATTAGGTGCTGTACTGGGCCATAATTTTTGAAACCCTGTAGATTTGGAGTTCTTGCATTAGCCTTTTTGGCCTTTTTTGATGCCACTGAGGCACAAGAGAAGATAATTGAATCCTATGTTTTACTCCATCCATTCTAAATTGTAGGTCATTTTAACTTTTTTTAGGTCCATAGATATTATTATGTATCTAGATATAGTGTATGTCCAGGTGCATAATAATATCTATGAACCTAGAAAAGTCAAAATGACCTACAATTTGGAATGGAGGGAGTATTTTCCTATTGAGTAAAGTGCATGGCCGGTCCTTAAACTTGTCAGGTTGTGTCACTTAAGTCTCCATACTCTCAAAATGCATATCTAGCTCCCTAAACTTGGGCTCGGGTGTCACCTAGATCCTTGTACTCTCATAATACATATTTTACTTTCTAAACTTTGCTTCGGGTGTCATATAGACCCATAAACCTTTGAAATATAATGTCATCCTACTAATAGAACATGATAAGATCATATTTTATGCTTTCAAGCAAGCCATTACTTTAATTAGCACATTTTTGACTTGTTTTATTCCCCTTCAGGTTCTCCTAATATTCATCCAATAATTTATTTTATAAACCCCCGATTTTAGTTTAGTAGGTGCAACTAAGAGTTATTCAATTTTGGACAATCTTTCAAGAATAATAGAGCACACATGTCATACACACCTAGCAAGTTAAGATATTGCCTCCAAAGTAGAAGATTATCAATCTTTCTGGATTTAGCATATCAATATTCTCCACACAGGTTGAGTTGAAATTCACTTTATTTGCCTATAATTAAATTGTATCTATGTAACAATAAGGTTTAATTAATTTAATTGAGATGACAATACTTTTAGAGAGTATATGGACCTAGATGACACCCAAAGCCAAGTTTAGGGGGGGCCAGATCTACATTCTGAGAGTGTAGGGACCTAAATGACACCCGAGCCCAAAGTTTAGTGAGCCAAATATGCATTTTGAGAGTACGGGGACCTAAGTGACACATCCGGACAAGTTTAAGGACCAACCATGCATTTTACTCTATCCTATTGTATAGTTGTAGTTTCTAAAACATATAATTACCAAGTTTACTTTTTTTAGTGTGTCTTGAGGCAATATCCGAGTCGATGTGTAACTAACACCGGTATTGATATGCTGATATCCTTGCTGGACGACAACTAACACCGGTAGGAATACAATAATATTCATATCATCTCTAGTGAAATACTGATTTGCATACTTTGTTATCCAAGCCAACTCTATTTTGCTTAAGCAAGAATAAACATTTATCCATCCTAGTATCCATGCCAATAGGGTTATCCACCCCTCATCCATGTCAACTTCAAATTTGTTATGCTGGATGAGGCACTCTGCAGCAGTGTGAAGCCGAACATTTTGCTAATTAAATTATTTTTTCTTTTAGTTAACTGAATTTAACTTTGTTAATTCGGTCTTAACTCTTGGTTAACTTATTTAATCAAATAAAACTAAAATGTTGCATAGACCATACAAACATGTTTACTCGCACTTGTGCAGCCCAAACTCTATAGCTTTCCCTTTTTTGACCGAAGTCAGCAAGGGAAGCACTTACCTATTTTTTATAACTTTTTATTCTAGATCCGTTTAATTCGCTCCCAAGGGGAGTCGAACCCAAGCCTCCTACTGCAACTTTTCCTTGTTTGCTCCACTTTTTTGGACAAATTTCTAATGCTTGAAATACTTATTTTATACATGAAGGGTGAAAGAGCATCTAGGCCCTAGTGGGTTTTGGTGGGTTAAATGACAACTAGATTAAAGGTGTAATAAACTTGTTAGGCATATGAGTAGGTGTAGTGTTATTGATGAACAATCTTTGTGGGAAAGATTGTATTAAAAAGCTCATGTGGTGAAAAGAACAAGTGTAATAAATGGCATTGTTCATCTAAGCATGAAAAGCAAGCAATGGTGTCAAAGATGTGTTGAGGCTTGTGATAGCCTCATATTGAAATATTGCTTGAATTAAAGATAAATGTCATAATGAGGAATATTGTGTGATCCCATAATGTGTATGAGTAATATGTGACAAGCAAATTAAGGTGAAGGTAGAGACATGATGTCATTGGAATATTCTTCGGTCTCTAAATATAATGAGAAGCTTGTTATCTACAAATGGGATATTGAAGTCAAGAAATGATATGATCTCAAGCGGGTTTCATTCTTGATGTCAAAATGAAGCTAGACTCAATGTGGCAGTGATTGGATGAAGAAATCAAGCTAGGGATTAGCAACGAGGCACTAAGTGAGGTTTGGTCAAGTAGTGGCTTTAGCCATGAGCTTTGCTAGGGTGAAGTGGCTATTGCTTGGAGGATTTCGAGGTATCAAGTCAAGCCTTAACGAGTATAGTAATGGGATGCATCAAATGTTTATTGAGTCATATGAAGGAGTGACTTGTGATCCAAAGTTGGGTTTCATTCATATGTGTTGAATGTTGATCCAAGTCACTAGCTCAAGGTTAAAGTGCTCAAACTAAAGAGACAAAGTTAGATGCAGCTCTCAAGTGGATATATTGATTAAGTATGGCATGGTTCATGATGATGAAGCTCAAGAGGATGTATATTGTATTTATTTGTTGATCTTGAGTATAGGTATGCTGTACGATCAAGAGGGATGCATCACATGGTCATTTGACAAAGTCTCAGTGCTTAGGTTTCCTATGTGAGTTGTTGAGAGACACAAAAGCCACATAAACACACTCTGTCGAGTCAGGCACTGGCAAAATTAGAAGCTCCAGTTTTAGAAATAGGAAGTTCCGATTTTAGATGCCACGTGTCACTAACGGCTAGTTGGTTTGAAAAATTGGAGGTTTCGATTTTGGGAAACTGGTAGTTCCGGTTTTGGTTTGACACACTAACGGCTAGCTTTTGAGGGGTGGTGTATTTATACCATACACCCTCCCTAGTTGCTAGCTGCTGCTTCTGATGTTGCTTGTGTGCTTCCTGTCTGTTCTAAGCTGAACTAAAGCCAAATTAGCTCTGCCCAACCCCTCTTTGTGAAGAATAGTGATATTTGCTAGATCTTGTGAGTTGGGTAACAGAGAGGAGCCATTCATGAGCATTAGTAGAGCACTAAGTTCCCTGAGCACTTGTTTGCCTTGTCAAGTTTCAAGTGAAACATTTGTTACTCTTGGAGGTGTACCTCCTAGATGGCTAGGCGTCGCTGGCTAGCTCCCAAAGGTGTGGTGAGCAGCAGCAAGTTTATGAAGGCTGCAATCTTGCCTACGCAAGGAAAAAGGTCATGTAGTGAAAATGAGGAAAGTGGTTGAAAGAGACTCATATTTCAGTGGGCTCCTCAACGGAGATGTAGGATTCACAGTGGTGAATCTGAACTTCAGTGAAACAAACCATCACGTCTCCTTGATGGTTTGATCTCATTTGCATCCATTATTAAACTTTTGAATTTGGTTGATCTAATCGGCTGTTCGTGTTTGTGGAGTGCAGGAACTTTGTGAACCTACTGAGAAACACCCTATGAACATACTTTTCAAGTTTGGTTTGATATCGAACTCAGTTTCACCTCATAGGTTTAGGGGTCTTCTCTGCTGGAGCCAAAACTGGAGGTTCCTTCGACTTAACCGCTATGAGAAAAAATGTCGACACCTTTCGAGGTAACCTTCGACTTTGAGCCACTCGCATTCGACGGCTTGAACTACGCTTCCTGGTTTGCTTATGTACTTGACATCTTTAGGGCCATGGGTCCTCAAATCGAGCAGTTTGTAGTTGTGAGCATTTCTCCTCCAAGTGTTGATCTGTCAAAATTATCCCATGAGGAAGATAAATGCTTACAACTCAACGCTCAAGCATCTTATGTTTTAATTTGTGCTTTGAGTGAAGATGTATTTCATGCTGTCATGGATGAGGATGATGACTATGATACGAACCATGATGCCCAACATATATGGACCACTCTCAAAGAAATGTATGGTGCTTGGGAAGACTATGGTCAAGAACATAAAGCAAGTGAGTCAGAAGAAAAGGGTCAAGCTACTCAATAGAGAGATCATAAGGACTCTCCTACCTCTGATGTCACAGCAAAACTGAAGGTTCCAGTTTTGGCAGTGAGGTGGCCAGTGAGTGCTCCAATAGTAAAGATCATTCACATCACCAGCCACATGAGAAATCCCCTACTTCAAGTTACACATCTTCACAACTGGACACCCATAAGTGCTTCATGGATAAGGGTGACAAGAAAAGAGTGGATGAAGATGAAGAGTTTGAGTTTGAAATTGACAAGATGTTCAAAGGAGACAAGAAAGAGGTGGTCAAACTCATGAAGACAATGTGCAAGCAAAGAGGAGAGCTTGAGAGACAAGAAGATGTTATTGGAAAGATCAAGGAACTCGAGTCTCTCAATGAAGAAATGATGAAGCTCAATGAATCCAATGTATTCTTCCTTGATAAATGTAAAGAACTAGAAAAACGATATGCATGTGCTACTAACTCTCTTTCATATGTAGCACCATTGGAGGAAGCAAACCAAAAGCTCAAAGCTCAACTTGAGGAGCTCTCTAGCAAGTATGTGAACTTGCAAGCTACTCACAGAGAACTAGAGTGTTCTCATGGGAAGCTTGTGGAATCACATACTATGCTTGAACTGGCTCATGAGGTTATGATTACCATGGTAAAATCCTTAGAACCTCAATCACACAAGTGTACATGATCTCTAAAAATGATATATCTTGTGCTAACACTTGCAACTCGCAAGAAAAGGTTTCTTGGCATAACCAAGTACTTGTAGAGTCATGTGACGACCTCATTGCATAAGAGAATGATAATCTGAGACAAAAGATCAAGAAGCTCAAGATGGACTTGTCTAAGCTAAAAGGTAAGGGCATTGCACAACCTTCTCAAGATAACCGTGATGACATGGTGAAGAAGCTTGATAAGGGTTCAACTTTGCAAAGCTCTTGCAACCATTATGTCAAGTCCATCAGAAGGCAGAAGCAAGACAACAAGAAGAAGAAACTGGATCACATCAAATGCTTCAAGTGCTCAAAGATGGGACACTTTGCTTCCATGTGCCCAATGAAGAAAGAAAACAACCCAGCACTCTCCAAGAGACAAAGAATTCTATCAAATAGAAGATGTTTCAGTTGTCATGAGAAAGGACACAAGATTGCATCATGTGCAAGGAGTGGGTCTTACTCTGGGAAAATCGGAGGTTCCGGTGTGACAAAATCGGAGGTTCTGGTTTTGACAGTAAAACCCCATATGAAGCTGAACAAAGGCTTCTTGAAAGCTCAAGAAAAATATATGGGAGGTGTTGCTATCAGAAGTCAAGATAAGAAATCTACAAGCAGCATCAATCATAAAACTTGCTATGCATGTCGACAAACGGGTCATCTTGGTAAGGATTGCCCAAATGGTAACGCTCCTAAGCTCAAGTCCATTCATAATAATTTTACAAAGCTTAGGAAGAACCTAATGACTCTTGTGCTGCCAAAGTGACTCATTCAACTAAGGCTAGCATAAAGGCCATTTGGGTACCTAAGACCTTGTTGACTAACTCTAGTGGACCCAACATGGTTTGGGTACCAAAGTGTGCTTGAAAGATATCTATGCAAGTAAATGGGAGCTTGGCATACTTGAGAAGAGCATTACTCATTCATCCTTAGCTCAAGTTGGATTTTCATGACCATTCAAGAGAAAGTGCCAAGTTGAAAATTGATGACTCATTCTATTCTTCAATGCATCTATGGTAAAAAGTACCTTGCTCCTGTTTATCATGTCATTAGATGCTTTTAACTACTTCCTCTAGGAAGCTCTTGTGCTGAACACATATGTAGGTTATTGATGAAAGCATTTAACTCAAAGAAGAGAAGTCAAGTAGGCCAGCTGAACCTCAAGACTGTTTTACTCAAGCAAAACCAGAGGTTCTAGTTTCTAAAATCGAAAGGTCCGAATTATGTTGGCAGAACCTGGATGATGTCATCTAGGGAATATAAATAATTAATTTGTGACCCGATATGCATAGAATCTTCTATTAAGGTTAACTATACTTGAACGGGTGATAGTAAGCAATCCTTGACTCAATTTTGCCATGGCATGCTTTATGACTAGACCAAGATATGAAATGAGCCTCCCCTGAAGTCTTAACTGAGTCGAGTGCATATTGCAAGAATTCCATCCTTGATGCACTTATTGAGGGGGAGTTCATTTCGTGTTTTGTGCGCCCACTACTAATGGCTTCCTTGGGAAGCTTTGTGCTCAATTGCATTCAGGAGCTAAAAGAAGAAAGGAATCATCCAAGAAAAAAATTATAGTGTAAATAGGTTTAGGATAGCTCAGCAGAAGTTAAGTATTCAAACTGGAAGAGGCAAAATCGGCAGTTTCGGTTTGGCAAACCGGAAGTTCCGATTTTAACAAGATGGGTCTGAATCAATAAAATAAGAGTGCAAATCAGCAAAAGAGACTATAAGTTTATTGTCAAACTTTATGCCTTGTCTCAGTTTACATCACTGTGAGCCATTCTATACTTAATCAATCTCTTGGCATGATTCTTCCACGTGTGACTCAAAATGTGGGTCAAGCTCCTCTAGTCTCTTTAATGAACTGAAAGTGCATGTCTCAAAATTCAAATTCTTGATGCACATATTAAAGGGGAGCTTGTCTCATATTTTGTGTCCTAGCTACTAACTCCATTATCAAGTTCTCATGTGTGTAGCAAACATCTATGCCATACACTTAACATTATTTCTAGCTTTGAGAAATAATATTATCATGTGAGTGATTGCTACAAATATAAAGAGAATTATTTTCAACCTGAGAGCTTGGTGGGCATCTAAATGGAGCTAGTATGTGGGCTTAAAAAAATATCTTATCCAAGATAATGGTGCCTCTACCCTTCTAAGTGAAGAACTCTTGTTCTAGGTCTGAGGTATGAAACTCTTAATCTCTATGTCCTTTACCTTATGCATCTAGGCTTATTCATGCTAGTATGTCTTGGCATGCAAAGATTGCTAGGTTCATCTTTGGGTTGTCCTTTGTTCTTGTGATGGATTTTGGATATTTAATTAACGCCTCTCTACCTTTGTTGACTAAACTATGTTCTATGTCCTTTATCTTAAAGTTGAAAGGAGGCATGAAACATACCAATGCCTGTCTTGCCTAGTGATCCTTGTATGCTCTACTTGAGGTATGATATGTTTTCAAAAATTGACTAGCACGATAGGAAGTGTACCTATTGAAAAATTATTTGGATCTTGGTCTTTGTGGCCATGTTGATCCATTTGTGGTTATAGTTAACCTTGATTGTTTGCTGGCTAACCACAAATGGTTATATGTTGGATCTTCTAATCTATCTCATCTCAATGGCTATATGTTGGATATTCTATATCAAATCTCATATCTTTAGGAAATGTCATCTCTGTGCTCAAACTATATCTCATGAGGGACAAATATACATATGGATCCCAATCTAACTCTTTTGAACTATCATATACTCTTCAACCAAGAAATCTCAAGGCTTTCCTGCGGGTTAAGTCAAAACCGGAAGTTTCGGTTTCCAGAAACCAGCATTTCTGGTTTCCATTGGTTTTCCAACAGTTATATTTCATGGGCCCGTAAATTACCCCTCTCTCTCTCCCATTCACCCTTATCCACCCAGCCCGACATGGAACAATAGAGAGAGGCGGAAGAGGGTGAAAAGGAGGCGATTCAAAGGGATGTCAATATTCAACCGAGGGATTCAAGACTTTGTTGTTGATTCTTCCGATTCAAGACCGGAGCATTCATTTCCCCCTCCGTTTTCATCCTCCGTAACTCAATAATCATGTTCAAGGTACCCTAAATCAAGTTCATCCCCGATCTACCTTTCTAGGGCTAATCTCTGAATTTCCTGTGGTCAAATCATCTGCATTAGAACCATAGATGCTACTCCTTGAACTAGATTCAAGTTTCCATGGCTGAACAGTTGGATCCATGAATTAGGGTTTCTCTGCAGAAACCAGAAGATCCAGTTTTCAAGAACCGAGGCTCCGTTTGTGCAGAGACACCCTAGTACATGACCATCCACAGCTCAAGTCATGTGCCTTATTTGAACGATAGCATGGACTAGTTGTCAGAAGATCTTTTCTGAACTTATTGCAGAATTTTGTCACATATCCTCCAAGGGGAAGTAAAGACATCGTTTTCTAGAGGAGGGGCAAAGAGAAAACAAATCCAAGCAATGAGCAACCTGTGCAGCCTAGGAGATCTCAGAGAACCACTTTCACAAGGGAACTATCCAGAGGAACCATCCGCATTGAGGAACCCGGGAGTGAAGAAAATGAGACCTCTAGTGATTCTGAAGAGACAAAGGATGAGACATATATTGAACCACCCCGTGTGAGTTTGGAAAGAAAGGGAAAAGCAATCAGAACCAGCAGTTATGAGGATAGCCAAGGCACGGGCAGTGATGGTAATGGAGAGGAAGGAGGTGATGAGTTTGACATGCCTACACCCCATGCTCAAACCACACAAGCTGCTATTATTTGAGATGCGAGGTTGAGACCACCCAAGGCACCTATTGACAGAGTTAAGGTGAACTATAAGGCTGCGGGCATGACTGAAGTTTGCAGGAAAGAAAGGGAGAAGAATCCTCAAAGGATTGGTAAATGGAATATGGATTATAGGTTCTACACAGATTTTCACCAAAACTTCTATTAGAGTGCTATTCTTGCTAAAGGTATACCCATTGCTCGCTCTCAATTCATTGATTGGTCTTTCTTAGCAAACTTGGGAGACCTCATGGTAGATGAAGTGATACAAGCATGCAAAGATAAAAATGTTTATCACTTCATGGGTTTTGCACATAGTTGGAACAGTGAAATCATTACTCAATTCTATGCCACTTGCTACTTTAATGTGAAGAAAAAAGTGAGGTGGGTGCATTGGATGACAGAGGAAAATTAGTATGGAGTCAACATTAAAGATTTTGCTACCTACCTTGGTTTTAGTGAGGATGATCTAGACTTGGTAAGGATTCATATTTGTAAATCATTCTCAAAAGGTGCAATGTCCGAAATGTATCTAACACCACAACCGGTCAACTATGGCGAGAATCATGACATGATCCTATTCTATAGATATTTGAACTGGATGTTTAGGAAGACTCTTGCACCAAGAGAAGGTGATGCTAGCAAGATCACATTCTATGCTAGAAACCTACTTAAAGCCATGTCTCCTAGTTCTAGTGAATTTAATATGTGGATTATATTTGGGAGGAGATGAAAGATATTGCTAGCTCTCCACAAAAATGTTGTGGATATGCTCCTTATCTTATGCACGTGATTGATCATGTGACTGAACTTTGATTTGAGTATGATCACCCCTACAAGCCATATCATTTGAAGAATGACATTCCAAGGCCAACACTTGAGCAATTTTTCAACCCTCCCGAAGGTGTTCCTAGTCCTTCTAGTGAGCCGGTGGATCCTTCTAGTACCGCTGCCCCATCTGGTGCTCCTTCTAGAGCTGCTCCATCATCTAGGGTAGCAAGAACCTCATCTACACAAGGTGGTGCTACTGGCTCTCAAGCAAGGTATAAGCCTCCCTCTTCACTTCAGAAAATGTCCAACTTCTTTGTGGGCATGTGCAACTCCATGAACACAAAGATGAGTAAGGAGAGGCAAAAGAAAAATAAAGATACAATATGGTGCAAACAAATGCAAGAACTCAACATGCCAAATAATCCACCTTCTCCGATTGGTTCAGATGGTCAAGAAAGTAAGCCAGAGACAATTAAACAACAGTGGGAGAGTGCTCAATTAGATGATTATTGGAGTAGAACATTTAACTACTATAATCCCACATTTGGAGGTATGCCTAGTGGTGGTGGTTCTTCCATTGGTGATTCGTTAGTTGGTACAGGGACTCCTCAGCCTTCCACTATTGATCCAAACATTTCAGGAAATGCAGCTCAACAACTTGCCTCAATGTTCTTTCCACAATATCCTCCTCCTCCTCCATTTGGTGGCCCAAGTGGTAATGACGGTAATGAAGATGTTATGCCCCATGTTGATCCCATTGATGACTAGAAGCTACAAGAGAGGCCTCCAAGATCCTTTGTGGTGATGAATGACAAAGGGGGAGAAGATGTGGAAGATTAAAAGCTTCTTAGTGTTCTGTCTATGGAAAAACTGAACGTTTTGGTTTTCCAGAACCAAAGATTCCAGTTTCTAGCTATTGGATGCCACTGGCCCATGTAATAAATTTGATCTTAGCTCTTGTGGACTTGAGAATTTATGTAATGTGTGCTACTATGTGTGTTGAACCTATTTAAGCTTTTTAAGACTCTGTTGCATGCTAGTGTGGTTTTATTTGAATGATGATTGTCTTTAGTCTGTGCTGTCAGGAAGAAAATGAAAGTTACAGATTTCAAACCCGGATGTTCCGGTTTTGGCCTGGTAGACAGCAGTATTTCTCACATTTTATTTGTTTGATAAATTAATTTGCTGCGTGCATCACATGTTATTTCTTCACACATTTGTTTTGCACCGCACGGATGCTGAGATTTAGGGGGAGCTCCATGTTTATCTTGTAAATGAGCAAATTGGCATTTTACGCCAAAATTGTTGAATTTCAATCAATGCACATGTTGATGGGGAGCTAAATTTGAATCTCAGCACTCAAAAGCTTTATTGATATATCTTTTGTAAGCTTTAATCACAGTTGCCATCAATCACCAAAAGGGGGAGATTGAAAGAGCATCTAGGCTCCTAGTGGGTTTTGGTGGGTTGAATGACAACTACATTAAAGGTCTAATGAACTTGTTAAGCATATGAGCAGGTGTAATGTTATTGATGAATAATCTTTGTGGAAAAGATTGTATTCAAAGGCTCATGTGGGGAAAAGAACAAGTGTGATAAATGACATTGTTCCTCTAAGCATGAAAAGCAAGCAATGGTGTCAAAGATGTGTTGAGGCTTGTGATAGCCTCATATTGAAAGATTGCTTGAACTAAAGATAAATGTCATAATGAGGAATATTTCGTGATCCCATAATGTGTATGAGTAATATGTGACAAGAAAATTAAGGTGAAAATAGAGACATGATGTCATTGGGATATTCTTTGGTCTCTAAATAAAATGAGAAGCTTGTTATCTACAAATGGGATATTGAAGTCAAAATAAGATATGATGTCAAGCAGGTTTCATTCTTGATGTCAAATCAAAGCTAGACTCAATGTGGCAGCGATTGGATGAAGAAATCAAGCTAGGGATTAGCAACGAGGTACTAAGCGAGGTTTGGTCAAGTAGTGGCTTGAGCCATGAGCTTTGCTAGGGTGAAGTGGCTATTGCTTGGAGGATTTTGAGGTATCAAGTCAAGCCTTAACGAGTATAGCAATGGGATGCATCAAATGTTTATTAAGTCAGATGAAGGAGTAACTTGCGATCCAAAGTTGGGTTTCATTCATATGTGTTGAATATTGATCCAAGTCACTAGCTCAAGGTTAAAGTGCTCAAACCAAAGTGACAAAATTGGATGTAGGTCTCAAGTGGATATATTGATTAAGTATGGCATGGTTCATGATGATGAAGCTCAAGAGGATGTATATTGTATTTTTGTGTTGATCTTGAGTATAGGTATGTCGTACTATCAAGAGGGATGCATCATATGGTCATTTGACAAAGTCTTAGTGCTCAGGTTTCTTATGTGAGTTGTTGAGAGACACAAAAGCCACATGAACACACTCTGTCGAGTCAAGCAGGGGCAAAATCGGAAGCTCCAGTTTTAGAAATAGGAAGTTCTAGTTTTGTGTGCCACGTGTCACTAACGGATAGTCAGTTTGAAAAATCAGAGGTTTCGGTTTTAGGAAACCCGTAGTTCCAGTTTTGGTTTGACACACTAACGACTAGTTTTTGAGGTGTGGTGTATTTATACCCCACGCCATTCCTAGTTGCTAGCTGTTGCTTCTGATGTTGCTTGTCTGCTTCCTGCTGTTCTAAGCTGAACTAAAGCCAAAATAGCTCTCTCCAACCCCACTTTGTGAAGTTGAGTGATCTTTGCTAGATCTTGTGAGTTGGGTAGTAGAGAGGAGACATTCGTGAGCATTAGTAGAGCACTAAGTTCCTTGAGCACTTTTTTTCCTTGTCAAGTTTCAAGTGAAGCATTTGTTACTCTTGGAGGTGTGCCTCCTAGACGGCTAGGTGTTGTCGGCTAGCTTCCAAAGGTGTGGTGAGCAGCGGCAAGTTTGTAAAGGCTGCGATCTTGATTCCGCAAGGTAAAAGGTCATCTAGTGGAAATGAGGAAATTGGTTGAAAGAGACCTGGCACATTGGAAGGGAGTTGAGTAGAGTCGTATTCCAATTGGCTCCTCAACGTAGATGTAGGATTCATAGTGGTGAATCTGAACTTCGGTGAAACAAAGTCTCCTCACTGGTTTGATCTCATTTGCATTCATTATTAAACTTTGGAATTTGTTTGATGTACTCGGATGTTTTTGTCTATGGAGTGTAGGAACTTTGTGAACCTGCTGAGAAACACCCTGAGAGCATACTCTTCACGTTTGGTTTGATATCGAGCTTAGTTTCACCTCATAGGTTTAGGGATCTTCTCTGTCTGAGCCAAAACCGGAGGTTCTAGTTTTGGAAACCGATGGTTCCGGTTTCTGGCAGAGATATTTTTTTTCCGCTGCATAAGTGCCCTCTCCCAGCTCCAGATATTTTTATAGATTTCTTCAGAAATTTCGTAGGTTGCTGAATTTCCAAAACCATCTCCAGAAATACCGAAAGTCATTGATAAGCTTGTTTTAAGTTGCGATAATTTCAGGGTACACCTATTCACCCCCCCTCTAGGCGACATCAAGATCCTTTCAAAGGGAGTGTAAATATTCCCCCTGAATACTAACCTCTATTTCAGAATACTAGGAAACTTTGACCAAAGTGCGGTTAGCAAGGAAATTCACTTTTTATAGATGAAATCATCAAAATACCCTCATCAAATGGTCAAACTTTGACCAGAACATTCCTATTGTAAGGACAAAAGGTAATGTGTATTTCGAACATGAAGTGCTAGATATTTAAAATGGTCAACAACATTAAGTGGGTTGGTATATGGTATTGTTGGAGAAACCACCTTCGGAATCCTCCTTCGGAGGAAGAAGCCCTTTTTTGAAGTTAACTGTAACGGCTTGTTTACTTTTGTGGCGAACCCTGAGTGCAGGGAAGAGGAAGGTGGCAACTTTGACCTTAGTCGTACGAAGGAGTCTTCGGTACAAAGCAAGCGGAGGGCTGGCCATTGGGACCCAGTCACAATTTAAAAAAAGCAATTTAAATCACAACTGAGGAGGTGCCAAGAGCAATATAGAAGGACGAGGAAGAAGAGGAGGAAGAGGCCAGCAACAGATGTATTATTGTTGGCCTCATGGCAAGAACAAAGAGCACCACACACATTAGTGTGTTGGCGCTATTCAAAAGGAGTATGAGGAAGAGTAGAAAGGGGCTTCTGCAGGAAATACAGTAAATCATGTCGCAGCTGCCAAGCAAATGCAAGTGCCAAAGCCCTTTGTATATTCGCCTCATCCCTACATGGTGCTGCCATTCGTGCCACAGCAAGTATTCCAGCCATCTGCGCCACAGCTACTGCCGCCGCCGCCACCGCCGCCACCACAATTAACTCACTCTTCAGTATTTGTGGCAACCTGGGCAAACAGTACGATGGTACCAGGGTACGACCCCGCGAAACTACCACCTACCAGCAAAGTGGAAAATGGAGAATAACTCTTCATCTCACGAAGGGCCTTCAGAGCAAGCGAGACGCCTCGGGATGGTAAAAATCATCAATGCAATCTCCACAGGGTCAAACGAACTAGTTCATACCAGTAAGAAGCAAAGGTAGCAATACTACAGAGGGGTGAATCACATTTGCGTAGGGAAGTATTTCCACTTGCTTTGGTCGCATGTCCCAATCTCTTTCACCGCAGCAGATGTTAGACTGCAGCATTATCCCCACAATGACCCCCTTATCATCAGAGCAAACATCAGCAAAAACACAACATACTTCTTCGGTAATGATGTGGGATGGATACTCGTAGACAATGGCAGTTTGGCAGATATCCTAACTTGGAAATGTTTCACGGACATGAAGCTTACAAAGCAAGACTTGCAGAAAGCAAACCATTCTCTGTATGGCTTCAGCAATAAGAGAATTTAAGCTCTAGGCAAAATTATTGTCAATGTTACATTCAGAGCAGGACCGATGATGAGGATAGTGGTCATCACATTTGATGTCATTGACTTCGACTACCCATACAATGCCACTTCAGCAGAAATACAATAAACAAGTTCACAGCAGTCATTCACCAAGGATACCTGCTGATGAAGATACCAATGGTGGCCGGAGTGCTCTCCGTTTATGGGAATCAGGACGATGCACGAAAAGTAGAAAAAAAACACATTAATCTTGAACAAACAGGTCCATGTCATTGATGAAGGGCAAGATGAAGAGCAGGCCTCCGAAGTAGAGAAATTAGCTAAAAAGCAGATGAGGGAGTCTATGAAGCATGCTCAGCAGGAAAGAATGGAAGCCTTAGACCACATGAAGACTGTCCCGTTATGCGAAGATGTCCCAGACAAAACGGTAATAATTGGGAAAGAAATGGAAGAAGAGGAAGAAAAACGCCCCTTGGAATTCCTGAGAAATAATCAAGATGAGTTTGCATGGTCCGCTGGCGACTTGAGAGGTGCGATAGGAGTGTGATTGAGAACCAACTGAACACAAATATGAAGGTGAAACCCAGGATATAGAGGCAAAGACCAATGTATGATGACCGCTGAAGGGTAGTAGAGGTAGAAGTGCAGAAATTGTTCAATGCTGGTGTCATAAAAGTACAATATCCAATTTGGGTCGCGAATGTAGTCATGGTTTTGAAGATGAATGGCAAAATGAGAATGTGCATCGACTTCACGGAGTTGAATAAGCATTGTCCGAAGGACCTATATCCATTGCCAAGAATTGACATATTGATTGATCAGGCAGTAGGTTGCGAATGTTGAGCCTCCTAGATTGTTTTTTGAGGTATCACCAAGTCTGGATGTGAAGGTCAGACAAGGGTAAAACTGGTTTCACTACACCTTCTGGAGTCTTCTGCTTTGTAAGAATGCCCGAGGGTCTCAGGAACGCAGGGCCAACTTTCAACAGAATGATGAAAACTATCCTCGAAACACAGATAAACAGGAATGCTTCGGCATACGTTGACGATGTGGTAATAATGAGTCTCAAAGACAATGATCATATTACTAATCTTCGGGAGACATTCTCCAACTTGAGGAAATATAGGTTAAAATTGAACCTAGAAAAAAATGCATCTTCGGTGTATGAAAGGGAAAACTACTGGGATGTATGGTCTCCAAGCGAGGCATTCAAGCAAACCCAGAAAAAATCAAGGCAATACGAAGAATGCATCCTCCAAGGTCCAGAAAAGAAGTCCAGAAATTGACAAGAAGAATCGCATTGCCCAACAGATTCATCTCAAAGGCAGCAGAATGAAGTTTGCCAATTTTCAGGGTCATTAGAAAAAACAGTGATTTCCAGTGGGGTTTGGAGCAGAAAAAAGCTTTTGAAGAATTGAAGGATTATCTAGAGACGCTTGCCATCGTGACAAGCCCCTCTCCAAAGGCGGAGTTATTGTTGTACATTGCGGCAAATGACATAGCTCTTACTGCAGTATTGGTGGAAGAACGAAGGGTGGAAGACAAGCTAATGTAGTTGCACATCTTTTATGTCTCCGAAGCCATGAGTGGTTCAAAGCTGTTCTACACAGAAATGGAGAAAATGGCCTACGTGATGGTCATGGCAAAACGCAAGCTTCAGCACTATTAATAGGAAGAATGAGGAAGTGGGCTACAGAGCTAGCAGAACATGTCATTAACTTTGTTCTGAGGAGTGCCATAAAATCACACATATTGGTAGACTTCGTCGCAGACTGGATGCCAGCATCGTCACAGAGCAAAGGCACAATCACCGAACCAGTGTGGCAGGTCCAATGTGATGGAGCATACTGTCATGTAGGAACAACAGCTTTGGCAGTTTTGAAGTCACCTTCGGGCATCAAGCTTAGATATGCATTGAGACTGAATTGTGACAATTGTACAAACAATGTGGCAGAATACGAGGGGTTGCTATTAGCTCTTCGGAAGGCAAGGGCAGTAGGGGCATGAAGGGTTGTGATCCTATAATTGATATTGGGTCATGTGGACAAATCTTAAAAAGCAAAAAACCCAGATATGGCACACTATCTTAAAGTTGTCCGAAGCATGGAAAAATACTTCCTCGGATTCACAGCGAAAATTTCGCCGAGGGGATATAACAAAGAGGCCGACATCATCGCAAAAGCAGTAGCAGCATAAGACCCATTACCTTCGGATGTGTTTTATGAGATTTCATCACACAAATCAATCAATACAGATGAACCACCTGTCAAGTTTGTGAACACGATGGGGCATCAACATAGTGGGACCACTACCCACCGCATAGGGAAATTTATCTTACACCATCATTGCGGTGGAGTACTTCTCCAAGTGGATTGAGGCAAAGCTAGTACAGAACATAACCTCCGAAACAATCCAAAAGTTCTTTTGGCAGAACATCGTCTGTCATTTCAGAGTGCCTTATGAGACAACAATTGACAATGGGAAGCAATTTGACAATTTCGATTTCAAAGAATTCTGTCGCCAGCTGGGCACAAAGTTATATTTCGCATCAGTATATCACCCACAATTGAATGGCGCAGTGGAAAGGGCAAATGGAATCATATTTGCAGGCATCAAGAAAAACATAACAGACCTCCTAAAGGGGGAAATGGGTAGATGAGTTGCCGAGGGTCATCTAGTCCCACAATATGAAGGACTCAAGAACAACACAGTTCTCACCATTCAAGCTGTTATACGGAGAAGAAGCAATGACAGTAGAGAAAGTAAAGCTGGGATCCTAGAGGATAGAACAAGAACCAAAGCAGGAGGACATCGGACCGTCAGTTGATAATATTCAAGATGTAAGAATGCAAGCATCAGAGAAACTTAAACATTACTAGGAAGAAACGAAGAGGTGGCGAGACAAGAAGATAAAGCATAGGGGCATCAAATCAGGAGACATGGTTCCCCGAAGGATACCAAAAGGAAAAATGAAAGGCAAAATGAGCTGCAAATGGGAGGGACCGTTCGTGGCAACGCAAACACAAAGGCCTTCGGCGTACAAGTTGACAAGCCTAGGTGGCAAGGTGGATCCTTACACTTGGAATGAAGACATATTCCAAAAATACTTAGGATTTTTTTTGTTTAGTTTCTTTTCTTAACAATCTTTGTACAAAGGCAATGCCTCATGTAATCCAAAGGGAACGTACTCTTTTCCTCACGGGGGAAGCCCTCAAAGATCACAACGATCCGAGGGGGTGTGAGGTTTTTAATGATGTGGACACCCATGTAAACCCCTTGTGAAATATAATCAATGTACCCCAAAATGAGAAGTACAACCACTGAAGCAATCAACCCCTTTGTAAAATGAAGTGGCGTTGTCTTCGGTGTAGAGGTCGATCACGACTGAGCTAAGATGGTCCCATCCCACCACACGAAGGGGTACAAGGAGACATTGTTTACTTAGTCATAAAATGCGAAGACAACAGATACCCCGAAGGGCCTAGAAAAAGGTGTCGGTGCGTTCGCAAGAAGTGAGCAAAGATACCCGAAGAGCCTAGAGAAAGGCATCAGTGAAAGAAAAAGAGGAAGAGTCGCAGCAAGAAGCCATGAAGGGGCTATAAGAATGTTTTCATGCACACTCCCTTGTGACAAACACCTGAAGGGGGGAGTTCCAAAGAGAAAGTAAAGGTCTTTGCCACAAGTATGATTTGCATGCAAACAACAACGAAGTAATAAACAAAACACGATTTATAAACATAACAACAAGTCATAATCATTCACAAGTAAACCCATCACATTTTTTATTACATCAATTGAATCCTCATTCATTACAATCTCACAAGCCTCAACCAACACACGAAGAATGGCAACATCGACGATGCTCTCGGCCATAACCCGTAGTTCTTCGTCGGAGAGCATTTTTCTTCCACTCAAAACGGAAAACCAAGTCATTAGCACTTCCTATAGGAATGGAGCGTTCGTCGAGTTCTCCACTTGTATGTTGTCTACTACGTCTGGAGACGAAGACTTCCGATAAATATACTCAACGGGGCCTATTACCCCCTCGTCTATTGGTTCAGGCTTCGGATATAATAGTCCTGAATCAACAGAACCAAAAGGATCTGAAGCAATCCTTTCTCATAGCGCGTGTCACAGCACGAAAACGAAGGGTGTTGGACCATTTGACGGGATCACTAGAAAATTGCGAGAAAAAAGATTTCGATCGGAATTGTGCTCTTCGTACTTCCGAATTTTGTAAGACCAGAAGTCATCAAACGAAACGTCAGGACGACAAGCATGAAACTTTTCCCAAATTCCAGGGGACATGAAGTAGTTGTTGTAATGCAGCATAATAGGAGTCACACCTTCGGTAACCTGCGCAACATCTGACGAAGGGACCTAAGCAGGAACCAACTTAAGTTAGTTACAACGCATTACACAAACATAGTCCAAAAGCACTCTCATCTCACGAGGCTTCACACCTCCGGCTGGGCCTCAGGAGAAGCAACACCAGCAGCAGCATAAGGATATGTGGACGAGGTAGTAATCTCAGGAAGCATTGAAGAGTCCTCAGTAGGCAGCTTCAGAGTAGTTAGTGGAGAAGTGAGGTGGCAGCATCATCTTCAGTATTCAAATCCTTCAAAGCGTCAATAGAAGGAGTGTCTTGAGCAGTGGATGAAGCAGGCCAAGAGGTAGTGATAGCATCAGCAGGCAAGATTTCAGGTAACGGGCCCCTAGCGCATAGCTCTGATGGCAACCGAATCCAGTTGTCACCAGGACCTTCGAAAGAAGAAGCCTTAGCACGCTTCTCACATTTCGTAGCAAGGCGAGCGGAGAAATCGGCTTGCAAGCGGTTCCTTAGCTGCGCCAATGAGATAAAATAGAATAAGCAAAATGAAGAAAAAAGAAAACAAAACAAGGCGTGCAAAGCAAGAAACCTGGTCATGAAGGCGCTCAGATTCATCGCGCGTCCGTTGAGCACCCCCTCGTCTTGAAAAAGTTGTGCATGGATTTCTTCAAAATATTTTTGGGAAGCACAAGAAGATTTTTGGGGGAAAGTTTGGTGTCCAAAGGCCAGGCATGAGAAGCATTTCCAAGAGTTCGAACATCATTCTTGCTTAATGTTTTCTCTGATGAAGGACGGTCCAAAGGAAACACAGATGGAATAAGCAAGTGCTCGAATGCCGACATCAGCACTAAGTTCACCAAACATTCTCCTGCTCTTGCACAAAAAATTGAAATAGATGCTAACCCAGTCATAAAATTGAATGAAGGGGGAGACAAGTTGAAGGATTCAAGGGCATGCACGATATCATCACGAAGACTCTCGGCACCC
This sequence comes from Setaria italica, assembly GCF_000263155.2. Classification (NCBI taxonomy): domain Eukaryota; kingdom Viridiplantae; phylum Streptophyta; class Magnoliopsida; order Poales; family Poaceae; genus Setaria; species Setaria italica. Next base: position 23,492,646 of record NC_028457.1, read on the forward strand.
TTGATATGACAGGCATGGTAGTTGGACAACTCCTTTCGAGTCTCCCCTAGAGCATTAGTTTTTTCAATTAAGTCCTTCGTCAAAGTCTCGACGTCTCTCTTCATGGACTCGCATGATGAAGAAGCAAGATTGAATTTTAATCCAAGATCCTTGAGGCTTTCCAGAGCCTTAGCGAGTGCTTCATCACTTTTCTCTTTCCCAGCAATCAGCTGATCATTGCGGCTCCTCTCCATAGCCAGTTAAGTTTCAAGCTCAGAAACACGGGCCTGGGTAGCGGTGAGTTCAACGGACAAAGAGGCTGCAGTTCTTTCATGATGAAGCTTGAGAGAAGCACATTAGGAAGCAACAAAGCTTTTAAGAGCTAGATCCCCACAAGCTTCAACCATGGACTCAAAATCAAGTCTGGAGAACCTCTCCTCCTCATGAGGGAAACAAAAACTATTGCTAGCTTCATCAAAAAATTTCCTTTCATGACCACCACTCTGAAGGCCCAAGAAATCTATAATCTTGCCACCAATAAGTTTGGCATCTTTTGGAGCACCAATGCGAAGGGCAGCATCTTTGGGGTCCTCGGGTGTGACCAAATATACACTATTGTCAGGTTCCCCCTCATCGGAAGCATCGCTGCCAAAGGCAGCAGCGGGCGGTGTAGTAGAATGCATAGTCCCAGACGAAGATGAAGTGTCAGATGAATCAAATGAGGTAGCAGTCCCTTCTTCAGCTCACCGGGGACTAAGATCAACAGAATTTGAGGGCGCCTATTCAGGGATAGACGAATCAACGTTGACTTCTTCATCACTCTCCAGCTGGAGAGGACTCAGAGGGACCATAAGGGACTCCAAAGGAGATGTAGCCCTGGAGCTCGTGGATTGCCCCTCGGGAAGTGCTTAACGAAGAGGCAACATAGGGATAGCAGAACTGCCAGCACGGGGAGAGTTTGGGGGTGCAGCCTCCTCACCATCATTAACATCCTTAAGAACGGCTTCCTCACATGAGCTTTCTTCGTAGCGAGGGGGTTTTTGGAGCTAGGATGGCAACCTTTCTTCACACGCTCAAGACGTTGTGTAGTTCCGGGTTTCTCTTGAACCAAGGATAGGGCAGGCTTTGAAGCTCCTGCACCTTTAGCTGATGCAAGCTTAGTTGATTTCTTCTAAGCTTTTTGTTCCAAATATGAAATGTTTTTCTTCGTCACCTCGCGAATAGGAGCATCAACTTCAAAGAAAGAAAAAATTTGGTTCCCTCAGGATCCACCAAGTTTTTATGAACTTCTTTGCACTCTGAAGGAGATTCCACCCCATGAATGAAGTCACCATGTTCTTTGGCCTTGATGGCATTTATCTCTGCAAAAAGAATGAAAAAACAGCATCTCAGTAATAAAGTGTCACAAAGAAAGCAAGGCAGCGTAAAGAGTAAACGAAGAAACTCATTGTCTTTTGTAAATCTGAAGAACTTGGTCCGATCAGGACAAGGAATGGGCCATCAACTTAGGCCTAGTCAAAGGCAGGGATCTCCCAGCCACCATGGATGGGCCACACACCCACCATGCGATACTCCTCCACAAAATCGTGTATGCTGTACTTCCGAGCAAATAGACGAAGCATAGAAATAAACTCATCACCTCCGGAGCACGGAGGAAGATCAATCTTGTACTCTTTGTGCAAGAAAGTAATTTCCTTATTAACAAGCTGATGGGGCTCGCCATTTTCTTGCGCCTCCACTTTGTGATACAACCAGTGCTGATGCCAATCATTAGTCCACTTGTTACGATATGCAGCTACAGGGGAAGTGTGCTAGTGCGATAGACAAAGTTAAGACATCCAAACCGGGCCTCCTTTTCAATCATTCACCACCTTCATCCTCTAAAAGATACTTGGGTAGATGGTGGACCTTGTGTGCAGCAAGAAACCCATCTGCCGAAGCCTTGATTTTGGTAGTCCTACATATCCAAATATAAGTCGACAGGTGAACAAGAGCGTTCTGTGTCAACTGATTGAGATAGATATCGAACAGATGAAGAATATCCATGATGATAGGATCTAATTCAAAGTGAAGGCCAGTGAAAAAGAAGATGGTGGAAAATGACAACCTCGTTGTCCTCAGGCTTGGGGATAACCTCGAAACCAGGAGCCCTGGCAGTAACAACCATACTCTTGTCCTTCAGAAGAACAATGTCTTCAGGTTTCAAATTGCTCCGACCAAAGATGATGGTCTTTGGTATTGTGTTTCCGCCTTCGTCACCCGAAGGACGCTTGCATTTTGGAGCCATAAGAAGCGCTACACGAAGCTACCAGGGGGTTGTTGAACGAAGAACTAAAGAAATTACCAGAACAATGGATGAAGGGGGCTTCGGACCTCCGGCAATGAAGGCGATAGCGGTAAAAGTATATGGCCTGGGGCCTGCAAGGGGATATTTATAGGCTAAGCGAAAAAGAAACAGTAACAAGGGTAAAAAGACTTAAAAACCATTGAGCAAAATATTAATGAATGTTTTCAAATAAGGAAAAAATAACTAAAAAGAGCATAAAGTAAAATCTTACATGGGCCGATCTTGGGAAGTTCCGAAGGATGGGTGCACCATGATTTTTATGGTCGTAAGTTCAGCCCATCAAGGGAGAAGATGGCCCTCGCTCATGAGGAGCTACTGTTGGGGAAACCACCTTCAGAATCCCCCTTCGGAGGAAGAAGCCCTTTTCCGATGTTAACCGTAATGGCTTGTTTGCTTTTGTGACGAACCCTGAGTGCAAGGAAGAGGATTGTGGCGACTTTGACCTTATTTGTATGAAGGAATCTTCGGAACAAAGCAAGCAAAGGGCCGGCCATCGGGACCCTAGGAGGGGCCGGCGAATCGTCTCATCGTCAAGGTGGCTTATCTTTAGAAGGAAAATCAGGGATGCTTGACGAAAGGTTCCTCGATCTCCAAAGTTAAGCATGCAATGAAGGCCATGCTGTACGCCATATGGAACGGAGCAGCCGTACGAGGGGCCAACTGGAGAAGTCGATACAAAGGCTGTATTTCACGTTGTACCCTAGAATATTCTTGAAATCTAGCCATTGGATAATGGTAATTGTAATTGTATTTTGTGGTGGTTGATCTCCCTATAAATAGTGGAGGAACTATAACTGATGGGAGGGCTGGTTCGAAGTTAATGAAACCTTTTTACATTTATTGTTCTTTACCGTTCTAAATTTTAAGTTCCGAGTATGCATTAATTTCGGTTCGTTGGAAGAAGGTTAGGATAGACACGCACACAATCAGCTTTGTCTAAGGGGCGACCTTGCCCTTTCGGAGCGGAACCTTTCGGTTGTTGTGATGGAGTCCATTTCGGGACCGTCCTCATCAACAGGTATCTCTTTGACTCTGAATTTTGGGGACTATATATTTGGATGGTATTTCTATTTAAACTAGGGACCGATAATATAGAAATAATTTTTGGGAATTTAAACATCAATTAATGAAGCAGTTCGATTTAATTATATGATTGGCACGCATACAAATAACTCATTTGACACGGTAATATATACGTCGCGTCGTGTCGTGTCGGTCGGTACACGAGTCCAGCAGCTTAGCTTGCAGGTGCCAGCAAACCCAAGATTGCTCAATGGCTATTTCTCTCAGCTGGTTTTTGTTGTGACATATCTGGCCATATATGTACCCGCGGATCCGTTGATTTAGCTATGGTTTGCTTGATGCTCTCCGTTCAGTTGTTCACTCACCATCTCACGTTCATTATAAAGGCTTTTTGTACGGCTAAATCATGTTGAATTCGCAAGTACACGTTACTCATAGCTACCAATTGCTTTTGTTAAATGAGTGATGAATGATCAATCTGATGAAGAAAAGCAAAGCAGGAAAGTAGAGTATGTACCACTGCACACACCTGCTGATTTGAAAGTGTGAAGTGACCACGGACAAAGAGGTTGCAGTACGCATGACATGCTCTTGCGTACCAAACTACCCAATGGATTCAATTATAAAGCCACCAAATTAATAATCGTTGACAGGAAGCTTTATTACGAGATTATCTACAGATTTGGTACAATTACTACCTTTAATTTTCATTTCATAAAAAAAGTACTACTTTTTCTTGCTTTTACTAGATATTATTTGATTATGAGAAATGGGACGTATCCAACAAGTTATACCCATCGAAGGCCAACGCCAAACCTATGTACCCAGCAAGTTATGGTTTAATTAGTTTTTTAAAAAAAACATGCAAAGAGTTTTTGGAGGTCATACACAAGGCTACAAAGTAGGCTTGTGCAGATTGTGGCTTACATGGGACCTTCCCCCTACTCGACCATTTGTAGCCTTCCCCATGTTCTGATCTGCCGACTGATGGATCACTCCTGCAGCTGCAGTCCGGCTGTTCTGCCTCTGGCGGCTTCCCACTTCATCTTCTATTAATGCCTCGTCTAGCTCCAGCTCCCGGCTTAGACAAGCCTCTCCAAGATGAAGGTTAGTCCCTACTCCCTACCTTGCTCTTCATTACCATCTTCTGGCTATTTTCTTCTTGCCTGATTATCCAATATGGTGCTCCAGTTCTGAATTTCATTTGGAAATTAGTCATTTCTTCTTCCATGAATATGGACTCCCTGTTCAGTTAATTCTGATGGCAGCATTTCTTTTGGAAATTAGTAAATGTCAAATCACCCTCTTGTGATACTCTTTGTAAATGTGTGATCAGCTCCTGGGGTGGATGCACCGGAAATTACGACAGAATAGTAATGATGTGTTCAAAGAGTTCAACAACGGTGGAGGTACATAGATCGGCCTTCTCTCTGTTGAATTTCTTCATTCCTTGCAGCTCATTTAATTTGTGCAAACAATTTTCTAATTCAACTGGAAAAAAATTGCTCCTGTTCTCTCTCAAAAAATATAGAGAAGAAGAGTAATGAAAGTAGCCTTTTCATGATCTTTCAGATATTATTCTGGCAACACTACATAAAATGAGTCTAGGACTGCATGGGCCACAATATGGGCAAAGCTAGTTTTACCAAATTGATATGAACTGTCACTGACAAGCAGCCACATGTGCATGCAAAATACATTCCTGCTGGGGTCCAAATGTCATGGGCAATTGGTACGCAGTAATTTCAGAATGCAAAGTTTAAACAGTATGGATCCCTGAAATTCTTGCACTTTTGCTGTTTGTCACATTAGACTGGACATGGCACATGCCATTCCATTCCAGCTTAAGCCTAGCTCAACAATCGCAGAGCTAGCAGCAACCCCATCATATTCTAGATAACATTTCTTTATATCAACATTGTCCTATATGAAGGTATCCTAGAAACGGTATACATACATATTGATAGATCTTTATCATTTTTTAATCAGAAATAACATGCTGATATCTTTGTAGTTTAGTTTGAGTTGGAAAAAAATCAGGATATCATGATTGTAGGTATAAAAGTTCGCATTTCGTGTTTTTACATTTTTGAGAAAATTCCTTATTTGATACTAGAAGATGACTAAATTTCTTTCTTGACACTGAAATTTTTTTTCGTCCCTTACATGACACCAAGTTCTATCTTTTATTTCTTATTTGACATTTCATCACTTTTGTCACATAAGTTGAACAAAACAACCATCAAATCACCTCCAAAATTCGTGAAACTTTTTTTGATAATAGAACAAATGAAGATGAGTCCATTTTGCTTAGACCATATTTCCTTTTCGCCATGTAGACCATATTTCCAACTTAGAACATGTGAATCAGATATGAACTTTGGATTTTTTTTTTTCGAACGAGTATGAACTTTAGATTCAGAACTTTAAATTTTGCTGAACACTCCTTATACTGCCTATTCAGAATTTCTTGTTGGCCTGTTGGAGAACATTTTCATAATTTCTGAACTTCATCTACTCTGATTTCTTAGACATCAAGTATTCAAGTCAAGTTCCCAAAAGCACCACAGAGTACTTGTAAGGAAAAAACTCAGCAAACACAACTGTACGTACTAATTCACTGTGTCACTGCAGGTGGGACCTGCAACTGCATCACCGGGCTGGCCTCGCCGGACCCCGCCACCTTCCTCGCCTCCGCCAACGAATACTTCGCCGGCGACGGCTTCACCACCAACAACCAATCGCCGCCGGACACCGACCTCTTCACCTTCGGTGGCAGCGGCCTCCTCACCATTGGCACTCTAGGCATCGCCGCTGTTGCGATTCCTTCAGACGCAGAGGACGAGGACTACGACGTCGACGACGTTGATGCCGAATCCGACTCCGACGACAATGACAACACCGTGGATGAGGAAGACGACGTCGACATCGATGGCGCCGTCACGCCCACATTCACCTACCCTCAGCCGCCACCGGTTGAGACCGCCGCCGTCGAGGAGAAGGCGGTCGCCGCGGTCGAGGCCATCGCCGAGAAGAACGACGACACCACCACGGAGGACGACCTCATGGTGGTGAGCGCCGAGCTGGAGAAGGTCCTCGGCGGCCGCAACAGCGGCGCTGCCGGCGACCTGGTGGCGTCGGCGCGGGTGAGCTTCGCCATGGGCGTGGACTGCCCGCTGCAGGGCTTCCTGTTCGGCTCCCCGGTGAGCGACGCTGAGTCGCGCCTGGAGCAGCCGCGGGACAGCAACGGCGGCCGGCGCACCTCGCTCGGCGAGCTGTTCATGCGCACGCGCTTCGCCGACGAGAAGGTGGCGCTCGTCGCCGTCGAGGAGGGCGAGGACGGCGCCGCCGGTGGAGAAACGGAGGACGGGAAAGAGGGGAAAGGCGGCGACGGCCGCAAGACAGTGAAGAAGAGGAGGGTGAACGATGGAAAAGGCGCCGGTGGTGAAGGAGCGCCGGCGAGTGCAGCGGTGACCAAGAGCAAGTTTCAGAAGGTATCGTCAAATTCTTAAGGGACATTGGTGATTCTACCCCTAGTCTAAACTTTTGACAACATCTGTCCAGGTTTGGTTAGATTTGAAATTCATACGAATTTTCTCAAGTATTGCTGTCAAATTATTTGAAGATCTATCAAAATGCAAATATTTAATGTCAAAATAGGGATAAACTATGAGCACTTAAAAAAGTAGGGGCAAATTCACATGCATGGGCATGCTAGTCTTTTTTAGCTGCATTGACACCGTTAAGTGCTATTAATGGGCAAACTCAATCTTCGTTTTAATGTTAAAAAAATCTTTGTTTTGAAAAAGTAGGGGTAAAATCACAATTGAGCTCCAAAATAGGGGTAAAAACACAGAAGCCTCAATTCTTAAGCTCTGGTTAGGGAATTATCGACAAATTCTTCATCTTAATTCATCTTTTTCTTGTATTTTTCTTGACTCAAAATCTTGGTAAATTTTGTGTCTGTTTGGGTTGTGCCAAATTTTGCAGTTTTTATCAAGTATATCCATTGCACATTTGCACGTTAACATCCTACATACTCCTTTCCATATTACTTGCCCCATTGTCTGTTAATTAACTTTTATGCAAAGCTTGCAACCAAAATTTAAAAATCGTTGACAGCTAACTTGCATGGAAGCTTTGTATTTGGCATATAAGTATTAGTAGTTTGTCTACCATGCTAGTTTGGATCCTCAGACACCCCTAGTTGAGGCCCTTTTTGCACATATTAGGTGATCATTTCCTTTTTAAAAAAGAATTAACTAGTTCATTCACCGCAGTACAAACTTTATTTCTTATTTTCAATCTAGTTTATATTGGAACCATGTCAATGTCCAAAACAGGAAGTGAGCAAGAGAGATTTTTCTAGGGCTTAAGCTGTCGTGTCCGAATCGACAACCTTTCGATGAAACGTCCACTTATGTTATAGATCTGGCACACCAGCTAGGAGTCAAGTTGTTGTTAGGAGTGGGGGTACCGAGTTGACACGGCGTTTTGTTTGCAATCTCCTGTCCAGTGTTATCTTTATGGCTCATTGCACTTGTCATCATATTCTTAGCCTCCAATTGAACAATTAGACTTGCTCCGTGAGATCTTTATCATTGAACCTCTTGCCCCTTTCTCTATAACGGTGCTGTACATGTATTATATAATAGGTACAATCACGGATAAGATAAGCTCTTAATAATTTATTTTTTAATAAAAAATTATTGATGAATCTATTGCAGAGACCACTCGATTCACGGTCGATATAATTGATGCCATTCTGAAATGTACTAGCTATAGGTTTTAATTTTGTTGAATCCTCCAAGCAAAATGACGTGAAATTAAGCACTGCAAGAGTTCTGAAAGGAGGAAGCATTTTGCTCATTTGCAGATCCTTCAAATCTTCCACAGGAAAGTGTACCCTGAGAGCACGGCGCTGGCGAGGAGCCTCACCAAGAAGAGCCGCAAGCGCGGCAGCAGCAGCGCCAGCGCCGACGAGCCCGAGCTGGCGTTGCCCAAGCTCCGGTGCCGCAAGGAGCAGCGCGCGCCGGGGTTCGGCTGCTGCGCCAACCGAGCCTCCTTCGGTGGCGCCGCCACTCCCATCGACGACGACGACGACGAGCTCAACGGCAGCAAGAGCGGCCACTGGATCAAGACCGACGCTGAATGTGAGTGCAGATTGATCCGTCCACGTCTCGAACTCCCCATCCATAGACCTTGCAATCACACCACAGGATATGTCATCCTAATTTGCAGTCACAAAATGCACTCCTGGCAGGGAGACTTTCATACTGTTATTGGCAAAGAATCTTCAGGAGCTATCAATCCGTTTTTACTGTATCTGATGCAGCCTGCCTTGTACTGCACTCACTGACACCTCTTTTCTCTGACTGGATGCAGATTTGGTGCTGGAGTTATAGAGAAAGAAATAAAGAGAGAGAAAGTCAGGATCTGTTGGCTGGTCAATATCAAGCATAGTGAGTATATTGAGCATGTTGTGTACTAAAGTTTGTGTGCTTGCCTCCTACAAAATCCTTATATGTTTGTTCACGTCACCTGAATGAGTTGTATGTGTCAGTCTATAAAGGGAAATAGGACTGTGGATGTATATGAACTTAATGTATGCTTTGCATCAAGATGTGATTGCTGTGTTATGAATAACAGTTGATAGCCTTCTGTGGGTGCATGTGGGGGGCTTGCATTCAGCCCTTGGGCCCCCCCTCACAATGCTGCTTCTTGAACTCTTGTTGGTGGCCTGATTGCAGAGGAAGATCCAGTGACAGGGATGGGCCTATTAACACTTGTCATTTTCCTAAGTAGGCTGAGTGCAGTTTAGATCTGCATCATTCTTATGGCCCTGTTTAGGAGCTTTCATATACTCATCATGTGGACATTTGCTTGTGTGCATGGTGAATTAGGCACGGTAGGGGCCATTAGATCCAGTGTCCACTGAAGTATGTGTGCTGTGTGCAAGAGGTTGAATGGTATATTGCTCCTGGCACAGTGTGAAAGATATGACTGGATCACTGAAGATCTCTAGAAGTCTAGAGGTTTGGTTGGGACTTGGGACTGGAATGCAGTTTGTGCATGAATGTTTCCTGTGCAAAAGCTATTTTCAGGTAAACAAAACCAGTCATAGATTATCATGAGAACTTGCATATGGGTCACTTTGGCGTGTCTTTGAAACTGTAGCAGCTGATTGCAGACAGCCTTGTAGTTTAGTGAGATCCTGTTGAAAGCTTCAAACCAAGACCTTGTTTGATGTTTTTCACTATGGAGAATGTCGTACTAGTAGGTACCGATATTCTTGAAGACATTTTAGTAATTTGCAATAATTGAAGGAAACTAGAAAGTGCGTAGTATATATTTGCTGGAGTGTGCGCAGATGGGTAGTCAAATATCCTAATAAAGCCTCTGCTGCAAAAATGTGTCAACATCGGTTATAGGATATACTTCATGAGACTGAAAGTTAGATATAGCATTATTTAAATAATAATCAAAATAGTAAAAAAGCAAATAATAGCCTCTGCTGCAAAAATGTGTAAGCATCGGTTATAGGATATACTTCATGAGACTGAAAGTTAGATAGCATTATTTAATAATAATCATATAGTAAAATAGAAAATAATAGTTTTTAATGCTCGTTATGCAAAAAAAAAATAGTTGTATATAGTGGATCAGATAAACTATATGATCATGTATCTGATTCTGCGTGTCAGCTAATGTGGGGCTTGATACTTTAAAGTCATAACAGAGTTTCCAATGGGAGGGTGCAGAATATCAAACCACTTAAACATTCACGTGTAACTTTAAAGGATTGGTTCACTGATTGACTTAGTGTCAACCAGAGTAATTGTACAATTTGTAATTATAGCATTCAATAAATTGCTATATATCAAAAATAAATAAACAAAAAAGTTGGGGAAACAGAGAATACTGAGTAAGGTGCACAGCCGCTTCCTGATGTGTGTCTGACCATGTGGGATATGGATCTGGTTTGGTTCTTGATTTGCGTATGCATCCATCCACGTTTTCGACTCCCAGACCATAAACTTCGCAATCACAGCACATTAAATCCTAATCCAGCAGATTTGCCATCGCAGCTCAAAAAATAAAATCTTAGACAGTGTGATGCCTAGTTCTGGTCAATCTTCACAATATTTGACTCTAATGATATATAGACTCCTTTTCAATGAAATGGCAGCAACGACTTTTCAAGTAAATTTCCCCCAAAAATAGCAAAATATATAACATGGGTGAAACAAACTAAACAACCAGTTAATAATCGCATACTCCCTCCATCTCAAAAAGAATGGTGTTGTAGGATTCAAAATTTGTTCCAAAAATAATGACGTTCTAATATTTAAAGTTTATGATGAATGCATAATTTGGCTCGTTGATCTCGTGCATGCATGATTAAATGGAAACATATTTCCTTTATATTCTATATGCAATCTGAGCTAATTAAGGGTACATGTGTCTTTTTCATTCACCCTTAATCTGTCTGAAATCCTAGAAATTCTTTCTTTTTAGGATGGAGGGAGTATGGATGAAACTTCTTGAATTAGCAGAAGTGACTGCAAGAACATAATGTTAAGCATGTAAGTTGGCATCACTAACATACGCACAAGGATTTGTTTTGGAACCCACATTATTCTAGCTACCATCTCAGCGGCTCAGCCCATTATTCTACCCACATTATGATCTCTACGCTATGCAAAACCGCACACTTCGATCTTAAAGAGATTGGCATTTTTCTATCTTTTGGGTGAACACTATATTTGCGAGTGATATGAATCATAGTGATGGTACATAGCAGAAGACATCATCAATAGACTACAACACACAATGATCGGATGTTTCCTCCAGCAAACAAGGAAACCAGCTGGTAGCAACACGCTGTCCCCAGCAACTTGGGTTGTCTCCGAAAGATGGCTCGGAAATTGGTATGCTTGTGCACCACTACAGAAAGTGACATCACAGCCGGACCTAGAATCCTGACACCACTAGTTATGGGTCGTCGGATAAAGGTCGGCGCTACCCAACCTAAAACCGGCGGTGATGCAGATTAAAAATAATAATAAAAAAGGAATCCTCACCCACATCCCCTGCTAGATCCAGCCGCCGGTTGCCCCTGCCGCAGTACCGTGAGTGAGTAAGGGAGGGAGAGGGAGGCGTACCGTCTATCATACATATATCTATGGGTCCACTAGAAGATTTGGACAGTCCTAGATACAGAGCTGTACATCGAGGCATGTCAGACATGGAGACTACGATGCAGGACAGCGTAGTCTACGTGGAGGACAAGAACTAGTCGAGGATTAGGAAACTACTTGTAGCAATTAGAGTAGGACTCACTAGTCGAATCCGACTAGTATTCTTGTAAACAACCGACCTACAACCCTACCCCCGACAATATAAGGTGAGGTAGGGACCCCCTCCAAACAAGTTCAATACAACCAACACACATGACATAGGGTATTACGCAATCTAGCGGCCCGAACCTATCTAAATCGTGTGTTCGAGTTCACCTTTGAGCTCCTAATCTCGATGAGCCGCACCCCCTCGGTAGGTTGCCGAGTCTAAACACCGACAGCTGGCGTGCTAGGTAGGGGATCTCGTTGAGAATCCACTGGTGAACTCGATGGCTCAAGTCATCATCAAGCCCACCGTCGCGTTCGAAGTGGGTGCGACATTCATTTTTGGCTCCTGGGTTTGTGTCGCAGACGGCGCTGGAAACTTCCACCGCCACATTGTGCCGACCCCGAAGAAGAAGCAGCACGCCATCAACCTTCAGCGCCAAGGTCTGTAGGATCTCACCGCCAATGTAGCCGGAGAAGAAATCGAAGCTCAAAGAGATCGACGACAAGCAAGAAATGCTACAAGAGCACAGCATTGCTACCGCCTTGCAGCTGAACTACCGATCATGAACTTGGATCACGTGTTTGAAGCAGTTCAATCACGTCAACACCATACTTCTCTTGCCACTATCGTGTCCATTGACTTGATTACCCGAGCAATGCCACAAACCAAGTACACCAGGCAACTGGCTCAGCTGGTGGAGCGAGCGTAGAGCAACTTGATCAACAAAGCCCAATACATTTGTTCCAACACACCTCATCCCAGCAAAGCAGTAGCCAAAGGCAACCAAGTCGGAACGAGAGTCCCAGACCAAGTCGAATTGAGGGTGACAGACCAAGCCAAGTCGGAGTAGAGGGTAGTTGCGTAGAGCCTTCGGGAGGTCGTGGCCACCATGGGCCCCATCTAGAGCCTCAAAGCCTAGTATGCGACCTTCATTAGAAGATCAAAACCAGTCGCGACACCTACACAATCATTGAAGGACGCCGTCGCGAACACGAGCACAAAGTCGAATACCAGGGAGAGGATTCTAATGGGTTCTCCACCTTCTCAAAATGAGTACGAAAGATGGTTCTACCTAATAAATTCAAACCTCCAAGTATCACCAAGTACGACGGCAAGCAGAATCCAATCCAATGGCTGCGATGCTACTCGTTGTCAGTATAGGCGGCAGGAGAGAACAACAACACCAAGGTCATCTACTTCCCCATCTACATGGAAGCAGGGCCACTCACATGGCTTGAGTAATTAGACAAGAACTCCATCGACACATGGAAGGACCTCAAGGCAGCGTTCACAGATAACTTCGCAGGAGCAATGCAGCGTCCTGACAACAGGATCAACTTGTCTCAGGTCAAGTAGCAACAGGGCAAAACCCTGCGCAGTTATCTACGCCATTTCTTCAACAAGAAGGCTACTATCATGGACATCGCGGAGCGTGATGCCATAGATTGCTTCCAAAATGGTCTCTATGACCGTCGGATGTTTCAAGCTTTTGGCAGGAGATGCCCCGAATATATCAAGTCTGTTAAGATCATGATACAAGGTTAGGCAGATGAAGAATACAAAAAGATCAAGAGGTTCAAGTCTAGCCGTAATAGGGGTCAGAACAACAACAATCAGAGTAATGGCCAATGCAATGACAAGAACCATAATGATCGCCCCAATAATGACAACCGAAATAACTACTCGGGTGGTCAAAATCACAAGATGAAGCTAGACAATACTATCGCAGCAATGTCCCAATCTTCCAAGAAAGGTGTCAGGTTTCAAGAAAGGACTCTATTCAGTGAGCTCTTAAAGAAGCAGTGCCCATGGCACCCGTACTAAAAGCACTCTACGATGGATTGCTACAGTCTACGTAGAGTCATGAAAGATCTGCCGGAACCTTCTGGAACAAAGGATAAGGGCAAAGCCAAGGAAGACGAAGATGATGGCGACAACGGCAAATTCCAGAACCCATCCAACACCATCAACATCATCTTCAGCGGCACACCGGGTACTACTACTAAGCGGTCCCAGAAATTAGCCCTCCGAGAGATCATGTCCATTGAACTAGCAACGCCTACATTCCTCAAGTGATCTGAGTTGCCAATCACCTTCTCTAGGAAGGATCAGTGGACTAGTTTCTCAGACCCAAGACGCTACCCTCTCATCCTGGACCTAGTAGTCACAGGCTCCAAACTCACCAAAGCACTCATAGATGGCAGCAGTGGTCTCAACATACTCTTCGCCAAGACATTGAGGAAGATGGGCCTCGACGTTACGGATATGCTCACCCCGACGAACTCTCCGTTCTACGGGATTGTCCTAGGCAACGTGGTTGTACCCCTTGGTCAGGTGGTTTTGCCTGTTACCTTCGGGACCAAAGAACACTACCGGACAGAATACATCTGGTTCGATGTAGCTAATTTCAAAGCATCGTATCACGCTATCCTCGGAAGACCTGCTTTGGCCAAATTCATGGCAATCCCGCATTACGTGTACCTAGTACTCAAAATGCCGGGATCCAAGGGAATACTCTCCCTGCACGGAGACTTGAAGAGATCATACGACTGCGACACAAAAACCATGGAGCTGGCAGCGACTACTCAAGTACCAAATTCGATGATGCAAGTCTTCGCCACTTCCAAGAAACTGTACCCATCAGAACTCGAAATTCCAGAGAAGAAGTCAGGGGCAACCAAGGTCAAGCCGGCAAGCGAAGCCAACATCAAAGTCATTTACCTTGAGACTGGCGACAGCTCCAAGACAGCCCTGATTGGCTCAGGACTAGATCCTAAATAGGAAGCCGCGCTCGTCAGCTTCCTCTGGGCCAACCGAGACATCTTCACATGGAAACCATCAGATATGCTGGGAGTGCCCATGGAGTTGATCGAGCACTCACTAAATGTGGATCCCAAAGCTACGCCAAAATGACAACGATTACGCTGATTCGCCCAAGACAGAAGAGAAGCAATAAAAAAGGAGTTAGCCAAACTACTTGCGGCGGGCTTCATAAAGGAAGTCTATCATCCAGAGTGGCTTCATAAAGGAAGTATATCATGGGCACCGGCAGCTGGATTTCCTTTTTATTCTCTACCTTCCTCTTCTTGCTCTCTGTTGCCTTGCTCGACGTTGCCTTCTTCCCCATTCATGCTGTCACGAGGGTCTTCTTGCGCATGCGCTCGGGGGCTAAGCGGTGGGGGCCGATGGCACTCGAGCTCAAGGATCGGGCAAGTGGCAGCGCTAGGGCTACAGTGTGGAAGATGAAAGAGTAGATGGCTCGGGTGAAATGGAAGGGATGATTTCCTCCACTATTTATAATCGCAGCACAGTTAAAGCAGTGGCGAGATTAATGGGAATATTTCGTTTTTAAAACACTTGAAGATTTCGCACCTAGCTGACGGTTTCCAATTTTTTTTTAAGAGATAAGGTTACTATTGGCGAACGATCACGTTAACCAGAGGTTGACCCTTATACCCAAACTTGTCATGTAACCGCTCGGGGGCTGCGTGCCACACGCCCATCGGCTAAAATGTTTTTTCTTTGAGTTTTAAGGGAAAAGAGATGCAAAATTACAGATTAACCCTCAGCCTGATTCTTCGATTCAACATAAGGCTCGGGGGCTACTCCATATGAAGTGCGCACTTCCATATAAAATTTAAGATTGAAGATTCAAGACCAAATTAAATGAGGCTTGAGCACATTCTAGCCGCATCGCAGTACTCGAGTACATTTGAAAACTCAACCCGATGGAGTACTCGAAGAGCACCAAAAATTAGTCGGAGAAGGCTACAAAAGTACTCAGGACTACTGCATTTGACTAAAAAGTATTCGGGGACTTGTCATACATACATCTATGGGCCCACCAGAAGTTTGAACAGTCATAGATACAGGGTTGTACACCGAGATCTGTCATTCATGAAGACTACAGTGTAGGACAGCGTAGTCTACGTGGAGGACAAGAACTAGTCAAGGATTAGGAAACTACTCGTAGCAATTAGAGTAGGACTCACTAGTTGAATCGGACTAGTATTCTTATAAACAACTGACCTGTAACCCTACCCTCAGCAATACAAGGCGAGGCAGGGACCCCCTCCAAACAAGTTCAATTCAACCAACACATAGGACTTAGGGTATTATGCAATCTAACAACCCGAACCTATCTAAATCATGTGTTCGAGTTCACCTTTGAGTTCCTAATCTCGACGAGCCCCACGCACTAAACACTACCTCGGGTACCCCCCTCGGTAGGTTGCCAGGTCTAAACATCGACACCGTCGTCACCGTCTGAGCCGTCATCGCCACCATAGCCGTCATCACTGCCGCATCTTGACCACGCCTCTGAGCCTCGCCGCATCCCACTGAACCTCCAACCCTCGCCGCATCCCGCCACCAGCCGCCCTCGTCGGAACCAAATCGCTCTTCGCTGTAGCGAGTATGGGGCGCTACCGCAGATCCGCTGCTCGACCGCCGCCATCGCCAGTCCACGGTGCGCCGCTGCTCTTCACTGCAGCGAGTGAGGGGAGCCGCCGCAGATCCTGAAGTGTTGTGACTATGAAAATAGGTATTAGGATAAGTGGTTCCTTAAGTGTTGTGACTGTGAAAATCGATTTCCACGAGCGTCTATTTAATTTTGCTGTTGTGAAAATTGTCCATTTAATTTCTTCGTGCCTTGGATGGTAGATGGGTTACATTCACTTCAATAGAAAGTGCTAGCTCCTCGTGTCCTAGATGTGCAGCACGGCTGCCATCTTATTTAGCATCCATCTCCCTCATCATGGCCCCCGGCAGGGTACGGCAGCGCTTAAGATTCCTGTCTCTGACTAGGCACGCCTGCCTGAACATGCCCACTCGTTACATTACATGAACCGGCTTATTTGCATTGTGTGCGCTTCGTGACGCCGACCCTATCACTACCAGGGGTACAGGGCCACACCTTGCAAGTGATCGACCGTGTTGTTGTCGCTCCATGATCTTGCGTGCGTACGTGTGCAGGTGACACATGGGCATCTTGGAGATAGGGATTGGTCGTTACATCAACCGGAATCCGTACGCGTGTGCTCCTTTCGCCACCGGTGACGAGTGCCTCAATTGCCTCCAATTGCCTCCAATAACCAACCTAACAATGGTGTTCCATTTATACTAGCCCTTGGAGATCATGGGTCCTTTGCACGGCTTTTCAAATCTGCGGACGTTTATTCGTGTCACGCATTTGGTGGAGCCACCGAGACCATGGCAAAAGTGCTGCATCAGCATCATCCCTTCATGCGTGTTGTCCTCGGCAAAGAGGCGCCTTCGTCATTGTCGTCCATGCCGACATTGCTCCGTGAGGAGAGGCAAGAGACGAGAGCAACATAGGAGATATATCATAACGTGACGTAACTTAGGTAACAACAATATAATGGTCTTACTTGTAGAGATAATTCATGTTTATATATCCGGGTTTAATTTCAAGGCTCGGCACAAGCGCTCATATTTTCCCTAAGGCCCCGTTTGGATCCAAGGAATTGGAATCTATTTAATGGAGTAGGCTAATTTATGTTGGAATGTGGCATTCCACAACTTTCCAAAGTTTAGATATAAGCCTATCTTAAATTCATGGGGTGGGAGATGGAAATTGATTCTATAGATTATAGTTATTAGATGGAATTCAATTCTTATAGCACACTCTTAGACTCGCTTCTCTATAGTAGAAGTGCAGCATACAAGTATCTCTCCCATATCACCAACTATAATATACAACTATATTCCACATACAATTATATTAGCTTAATTAATTTGTGTCTAAATTATGATTATTAGGATGGAATTCAATTCCAATGATCCAAACGGGGCCTAATTGAATTTTTTTACAAATATAGTCGTGCAGGTGCACTCAGTGGTAAAGCACGTGGCCACGCAAATTGAGGGTGGATTTCTTAGGAGTGTTTGTTTCTTTAGAAGGACCTAAAATTCCTGTCACATCAAATGTTTAGATACTAATTAGGAGTATTAAATATTGACTAATTACAAAATCAACTGCACATGTGGGGACTAATTTGCGAGACGAATCTATAAAGCCTAATTAGTCCATGATTTGACAATGTGATGCTACAATAACTATTTGCTCATGATTGATTAATTAGGTTTAATAGATTCGTCTCGTGAATTAGCCTCCATCTGTGTAGCTCATCTTTAGTCCTCATAATTAACATCTGAATATTTGATGTGATACGAACTGGTCCATGGAACCAAACACCCCTTATTAACGTGTCTAGCTCAAGCACACTCAGTCTCAAAGTAGATGTGTCATGAGTGCGTGTTTGCAGCCTATACTTGATAAAGACACAGCCAGGGGTGACAACTAGAAATGGAATATGTATTTTTTGGGTAAAAAAATGGGATATGTGAGAGAAAGAGAAACTGAATTCAGCAAACGAAAAGGTTGGTTTTATATTAGGCAAAGATTGAAAAAAAAATAAAAAACAGAATGGAAATAACGAGCCCATGACGTGAAAGCAGCTCAGCTGGCCTAACATTAGCATATAGGCCCATTAACGTCTCGACCCGTTATCCCTTCTTCCTTCTTCCCCTTCACCCACTCACCGGCGTTTAGCCGGATTTGACCTCACCCCTTCCTCTTCCTCCCAGCCGCCCGCCGCCCGCCTTCGTCCGTGCTCCCGCCCCACTCTCCGGGACCGCCACCACGAACCCGAGGCTTCCTTGGACCTTCGATGAGCACCCGAGCAAGCCCGTGAGGGGGGCGGCCCGGTTCCTCCGAAGCTCCGTTCTCCGCCATGCTCGCCGCGGCCGCGGCGGTGGCCGCCCCGCCGACGGCTTCTTATTACTCCCCTGTGAAACCGTCCAGGTAAGCCCGGTCGTCCTTCAATTAGATTTTCTCTTCTCGTGGGCATACTCGTTGATTGAATTTTTGTCTGTAACTATTCTGTTCTGTCACAGGAGATGGAGGGTTTCTTGGAGCTGTCGCGCGGCAACGGTCGAGGCTGGGTACTCCCAATTGGAGGTGCGCAATTGCCTATTTCGCTTCCTTCTTTTTATTTGCATTTGGATTTTGAGTGCTCGCAATTCGATCTGGGAACAGTAGTGTATTCAGGTCTGCTGAATTGGTATTTGGTACGAGTGGGCTGGAGTTCGGCTCCCAAAGGTCATCAAATTTGGAATGGAGACAAGCTTAATTAGACCTTCAGTTTTGTTGAATATCCTTAAAATCAACCTTGAGACTTCAAGGATAGTAATGGTAATCAGCTTGCTAACTCTAATAAAAAACTGAAGTGGAGGGAACTGTCATACAGGACTCAATAGCAAGTTTTCTGCACTGCTTTCACAATTTGATGTTCGTAAATTTCTTGAATGTTGCATACATTGCATCACTTTACTCTTTATTCTTTTTTGCTATGAGTTCGCATGACTGCTGATCTAGAAAAGCATCTGCCTAGTAGCATCTATGCAATATGCTACCCTACATATATGATTGAGCCTTTTGCATTTATTGTAAAATAAAGTGAACATCATTTTCTTTCAGGTAAGAAAAGTTACCTATCGCCCTCCTGGAACTGAACATAACTTGTTAAATGAAATTAACCTCTCCCTTCGGGAGAAAAGGTAAGCATATTTGCCCTGGAATAATTGTATTTCTGGCAGATTTTATATTACTAACACTGTATTTGTGCAGTTTTGGTTTGATATTTGGACGGAGTGGGAGTGGAAAGACCACCCTTTTACAGGTGCACACTGAATGCTGCATGGCGTTGCAAAATTTCCTTGTTACCTGTCTTTCGTCTTGATGTAAAATTTTGATGTCTCAGCTTTTGGCTGGTCTATCAGAACCTACCTCTGGGTCTATTTGCATTCAGAAGTATGATGATAGTGGAAATCCTATTGGCTTGTCTGAAATGCTAACTTCTCAAAGAGTTGGAATCGTATTTCAGTTTCCTGAGAGGTTTGAACTACTACTTTCATGAAAATTAAGTAAAGTGGCCATGATTGCCTATAGACTGTAGCGCTTGAAAATTTTGCTGAAACATAAGAGTCTATCGTATCCTGTTATAGGTACTTCTTAGCAGATACTGTACTTGAAGAAGTTACTTTTGGATGGCCTAGGCAGAAGGCCGATCTCCTATTCAAAGAACAGCTTGCTAAAAATCTTCAAAATGCCTTGAACTTGGTACTGCTTACCTCACAATCCTTTACCTTTTGTACTTATTAGGAAATTTTTTAAAATACAAATTATTTCACAATTTAACTTGATGTTGGGGTGAAACATACTAGGTTGGTCTGACAACCATTTCATTAGATGAAGATCCACAGTCTCTAAGTGGTGGGTTTAAGAGGCGACTTGCTTTGGCAATTCAACTGGTAATGTATTTATTGGTTTATTTGGAATTGATATTCTATCTCTTCTCTTTGCTTTTCTAAGAAACAAGATATCTGAATGTTTATGCTGCCTTTATTTATTTTTCTATTTTGTAGGTTCAAACTCCTGATCTATTGCTGCTTGATGAGCCACTTGCTGGTCTAGGTAGTGATTATATTAATCAGACCAAATCAGTACGTGATTTGGTTACCATATTCATCAAACCAGTCATTGAATTGCTTTTTGTTAATTCATTCATCTCTGCTGGTTAGTGCATGTTTGCTTGTGTACAGTACTATCTCTGGTGCTGTTGCCAGGATTGATGTCAAGAGCCAAATACTATGCTGAAATTTATATCTTGTAGTGGAGGTGTTTACTAATTTACTATTTAAATGTCAGATTGGAAGGCTCGGGCTGATGTTGTGAATCTCCTGAAGGACCTAAAGAAACACCACACAATACTGGTTGTAAGTCACGATCTGAGGTAATTTTAAACCCACAATATGGAAGAGAATGGTTTCTATCTGTACACTACATTAAGAAAGCCATAGTGAATGATCTATGAATCATGTTGGTTGTTTTGCCTCCATTCAGCTGAAAGCAAACAGCTTCTAATCTCACTGATGAACTACCAAAATGCCTGATTGAAAATATTTTGTAGGGAACTATATCCACTAGTAGATCGCTCATGGAGAATGCAAATGGGAGGGAGTTTGAAGGAGGAAAGTTTGCCTGTGTAAAGATGTACTTATTGGTATAGCTGTCAGGCATGCTGGCTGGATGAACATTACTGGCCATCCGAATCTATTAAGATCAACTACTTTTATAAACTTGGGTGTGATCGAGTATTTGGTAATATGTGATGACTTGTGCAGATCGAGAATCTGGAGACGGAAAATGCTAGAAAACTTCGATGGAGAGATCATGGACATTAATCCCAAACTTTGACTGCTGGAACGGAGAACAGTTTTGTGAGTTGTCATGCAGACCTTGTCGAGCTAACACGATTGTTGAACAGTGCTATTGAAATTTGAATTGAGGATCCAGCTATAGCTCCTTGTTGCACACATGAGTGACGAAGATGGTGAAGCCTTGTGGATTTTGGAAGATGGGTCAAAATGATGATGATAATGGTGTTGGCATTTACACTGGAGAGATTCAGAGAACCTCGTTTACTTTTACTATTAGTAGAGTTGGCATCGGAATTGTTTTCTTACAAAGTTGTTATGCTGGAAGAATATATTGTGCACTCACAGAGTCTTTCCCTCCAAAGATCTTTGACCTGCTATAACCTCCTCTTTTCTCCATGACTTCTGAGATAGGAGGAGCAATCTCAGTCATACAGTAAGGTTTCTGAATGTCTGTTTACCTAGGTCCAAAATGGTGGTCAGCAAATTCTCTTCCCAATGTGAATCCATGCATACAATTTGTGCTTAGCGTCATGTTCTGCTTCAGCTTCACGCCAATCTCATACAATATTCACAAGACAAGTTATAAACGTGTCATTTTTAGAAACAAAGTTACGCTACTGAGGGTTACTAGTGCCATGTAGTTTACCTACATCAGAGTACATGTACAAAATGAGAAACTTTCCTCTGCCTTCTAGACTCCTATTGTCACCTTCGCAGCTCATCTTTATTCCAACAATTGTAAACCCCACGTGCTTACATCCACGTCACTACATCGCCACCACATCACTAGAAGGGAGGTATGTTTGATTTAGTCAGTACTGTGAATGTTAAACAAGTCATGCTATCCAAGATCCTGCAAAAGAGCCAAAGGATCTTGTAAACAGGACACCTCTTCTGATCAGGACCATCGCTGGTCCATTTGAAACTTCTCTCAGGAAGGCTCCTGGAACCTGATAAACTTGGGAAGATTTGGTAGGTCAGGTCGCCCTCTCTGCTGGATAGATTGGTGGTGTATTTTTCCACATGAAAGGACCATGCTACCGGTTGGTCTACTTTATCATTTTCCTTGTGCTGCTTTCCTTTGGTCTGTTGAGCCTTTGGACATGTCAGCATCAGTTCTCAGATTGATTGAGCCTTCTGATTGATGAAAGAAAACGCCAATGGTGGCTACCCAAGGAGCATGGAGATAACTCAGTGCCCAACCATATATATGGTTGCTGTTGTTTGCTAAAGTAGAAACAAGAACCTGTGAGGATAAACAGAACATATCATGGCAGTAAGGTTTTCTGGGCTATTCTTGATATACCTCAAAGAAATCCTGCTCTGGCAAGGATTTAAACAAATGGAAGAACTAAACTAAAATGTAAACAGTGATTAAAATAATAGCTTGGAGATTTTGTGGGGGTATTATTTGAATAATTTTTTTCCCGTAATGGCTAATGGCCTCCAAATGGCTATAGATACTTTGTGATGCGGGCTACTATTTGATAATACACTCTGTGCCTCTACTAGAAATTAATTTCAGTGAGTGTCATCTACCAGAAAATAGGATCATGTACCTTGTCTTAACGATTAAGAAAGTACCTATAAATAGGCCATGACTGTTCTTTGAACACCTTTAATATTGCTGCAGTGGATAGATGTTTCTTAGAGATGAGATTGCTTACCACGAATACCACACGGATAGATGTATCTGATCGTGTTAAAATTGTACAAACAAATATGTTCAGTCAAGAAAGTACTAGGATTAGTATGTAGCAGTAGTTTCATTTTAGTCGGTACTAAGTAATTGGCAAAGATTGTATGATAAAACAGTGTCAAAAGAAGTGAAACTTTTTTGTAAATTTCAGGGAGAAAGGACTACTCTCGAAATCTAAAACTTGCAACTTACAAACTTCCCTGCAGGGCGGGGGTGGGGGGTGCAAAAAAATTGTCATATTCATTCCATTCATCCAGTTAGCCTCTATCTTCACTGCCAAATATTTTATTTCTAGAAATTCAGAATGGCAGAAGACTGCAGATTTCTTGTTGAAAAACAGGTTCTCCACAAATTCCCTGGTTTTGGACCTGGTTATGGTTTCAAAGGCCATATATTCCATCTTACTAAATAAAGAAAAAAATTGCATGTTTCCTCATCCATCTAGTAGTATGTTGATATATATCTCGTATTTAATATTAGATTCGATGTTACTATGATGGGGCCTGGGACAACCGAGCAATAATAGCCGTTAGATAAAGTGGTTGCACCCCGTACCCACCAGGATCAAACTCTTAAGGTTTGAAGCCTTGTGTGTCCTATTAATATAGCTTTTTCTAGTGGTAGGTGACATGCCCGTTGACAACATGGTGATCTAAACATCTATCGTTACAACCTTCCATAAGAGTAGTGTGTATGCTTATGCGTTCGAAAGGGTGAATGTGAAGGGTGAGTACAGTTCTCGCGGTAACTATCCGTGTGTAGAATGCTACTATAATCTAGAATTATCTTGTCCGTTATCTGTTAAGGGCAATCTTAATGGGAATCACATCTTGGTGTGGTGGTGGTGCGTGTGATGCATGCCACCTACAATGTTTAAATCTTGGTGCTCATGATTTCTTACCAAAGAGATGAATTACACTCTTTCTTCTTGTTTCTTTTGTTTAATTTCCATCCAAGGCTTTGTCGCTGTGAGTGTGTGACAGACCTTAGAATGTCTGAACTGGGATAACTGTATATTCTTTACAAATGTAAGGAGACAAATCCATTAGTTGGCCTTAATTGAAAGAATCCAGGGAGGAGCATCAGACTGAAAACGAGTTCATTACCAGGTGAACGACGATGAAACACCGTACCAAAGCACGTCCACTAGACAAGATCGAGCAGACCACAAAGTGGATTACTACTAAACATGGTTGATTAATCCGCACTAAAGGCTGCAGAGACAAACACTGGCATATCTGGGCGACAGTGACACTTGGATACTTGTTTCATTCCTAGTCCAAAACTTTCTACAAGTCCACCGCAGGAACTATTCTATACCGGAAGAAGGGAAGAAACCACGGTAAAAGCAAACTTGTACAAAATTCTCATACCAGCGTGGAACACTTGTTTCCACTAATGTCTTTTTACTATTACTTTTTGCAACATTGTTGCCTATAAGTTATCTAATCCAGGTATGGATCGGAGAGACTGAAAATGTTTGAAGAGGAGTTGCTAATTAATTAATTATTTCTACTCATATATAATGCCCTTGAGGCTATGTAATAAGAATGAAAAATGAAGCGGCAAAACCTAAGAGCAGCTCCATTTTGCATGAGGTTTTTTATCACTCTGTAAATAGAGACAAAGATAACTATGCAGTGAAATGCCTCGATGTTAATTGATAGAAATAGGGATAACGACCAACCTTGTAGGTGGCGTCCTTGGTGTTTCTAAGCTCTTCTTATTCAGATGTCTTCAGGAATTGCAAAGCTCTTCTTGTTTAGTGGGCCTTCATGTTATATCCAAGGAAAAACTTGGAATCTACATGCTGTTGCTGACTGGGTTTGCTGATAGGTCCTGTTAAAAGTTAGTAGTGACAAAAAAGAATTGGTTAAACTTTGGTTTCAGTAATTTTCAAAAGAATTCTGTGGCCATGCATTTCAGTCAGTTAGTACTGCTATTTCAAGCAGATTTGGGTGGTTGGGAATTCAAATTTGATTTCAAGTATATGCTTTTGTGGCCAATGACCACGTATATTTTTGTTACCACCAGTATCTGGAAATCATGGCTATCCTTATGATCCTATTAATTTTTTTCGATCTAAAGAGATTTCACATCCCTGTGGTCCCAAATGCAGCGTGATGAGTTAAACCAGTAATTTACCGTGACAATCCAAGATATATTCAAATGCCTGGAACTCTGAATTTTGACCTGCAGAAGGATTGCACTTCTGTCTGCCAGCAGTGTATAGGCTGATGTGCCCCATGGAATAATGATGCTCATTTTCCACGGTAGGAATATAATGCTTGCTCTCATAGACCATGAGGATAGTTTGAATGCTTCAACGCTGGAAATTTCATTACCGTGGGTCCAGTGCCCCAACGCGTGCATGCATATATAGGGACAGCTGTCTGAACGAAATTAAGTTGTGTAGTGAAACAATATTATGAACCCTCAAGAAAAATAGAAAAGTTAATTTTGTAGGTTTAAACAGACTTGATAAATATTGCGATTCAAGTTAGAGTCGATTGGACGAAATTGCTGATGTTGATTTGTATCGTTACATTCTTTAATAATATAACTGTATATATACTACCTTTTTTTTGCTAACCAATATATACTAACAATGCTACTAATGAATCATCGGTAACTTTAAAGTGCACATACAAGATTAGTTATATTGTAACCTATTTTCTAAGAAAGAAAAGAACATTTATACAAGGCTAACTTTCTATGTACGTATTTCCAAAGAACTGGGTTGGATATGGCAAACTACCCCTACCTCGACGTATGGCTCCTTTTAATTTGTTGACATGGTCTTCATTCCTCATACCATCCATAATCCTATATCACCTTTCCCATTTTCATTCATTGACTCATGCGCATTGTCGCTGGATGCTTTGATGATATTGAAAACTCAAAGATACAGACATACATATTCACACAGAACACTTAAATACATTTGTTCATGATTGCATTGCCTACCACTCCACTTCTCCAATGTGAAGTCAGTCCTATGGAATCCCTGCTAGTAACCAGTGAATCTCATATATAGGAGATGACAAAATTGTTACCATCGAAGGATCGCGTAATGGACAAAGGAAGGTTTTTAAAAAATGTCTGATTCTGTGCCAAGCGTTTACCAAAACTCTAGAAATTGACTAACAATGTGGGTGAGCAACCATGCATCTTGCTTAGAAAGGAAAATATAAGATCTTGACTATTACTTATCAAGATTTCTCTCTCAAACAGATGCTAGCTCAAACCATGATTTTCTAAACAAATAATATAACTATCTCAAACCATGCTTTTCAATAAATAGTCACCTAATATTTGATACTAGATAAGTAGGTAGTTCGATATCACTGCCTGTGGTTTAATGCGATAAATAGCAACCAAATATTGGATTGATTTCATAATTTTCTTGGCCATCCCCCCAAGAAAAATCTGCGCTCTGACAGAAATTCTTGAAACAGGGTAGTGTATATTGCAAACTGGTTCTTAAGAACATTGTTGGGTAATTGCTCTCCCAAGACAAAGATGAAGGAAAAAACTGAATGATGAGCTTTCACGCATGTCTTGTCAGTGACAACTACCATAGTCATCCAGTAGAAAATGGGAGCATGCACTCATTCACGCTGCACATTTTCCTCCCCTCTTAACACGACATCCTGGGTTGTGGTCAAGTACATGCATGATGAGAATTTATGCATAGATATATGAGAATGGCTAATTATGGCAAACTACCTTAGTTACTAAGCTGTGTTCTTGGGATCAAGATTTGTTTGCACATTTCTTAGGGCATAAGGAAATTTAAGTGAAAGGAAATAGACGGCGTAACCACACGATAACAGCTGTAGATGAAATAATAATATGAAGGGGTAAAAGGAAGCTAAATGGTTTGACCTCAAGCCTTAACTTTCGTGACCTAACTTATCGTGTTTTGTTAGTCTATGCACATGCGCAACATCAACATCATATCCAGATCCATCACCATTAGTAGATGCACACCAGACCAGAACTTTGCCATCCAATCGGTTTTGTGTTGTATATTATTGTAACTGTATCATCATTCAATTATCCATCCTTTATTCTTGCTTGCAAAATAGCCCCTCTCACTCGTGTTCTGTTTTCCTTTAATTGCACTGCGAGTACTGTGCCAGCAGCCTCACTAGCACTATTGCCTTTTCAAACAAAGAGAGGCCCCATGATGGCATGGAGAATCCACATTTTAACCCAACTCAACCATGATCGGTGTTGTCTGTTGCTGAGGGGTGTCATCTATGATAGTTCAACTTATTGTATACATCCAAGTGAAAGATCGAAGCAAGTTTAGATGAATTTTTGACTTTGGTATGGGATCAATTATGCATTTTTAGTGTTTTAAAAGAAAGCTTCTAAGGTTCTAGGAGAAGTTAAAAGATTTTCCTTTTATTTTTTTGTTAATATAATTGAATTTCCTGAAATTTGAAGTCCCATATTTTAATTGTCGTTGGTTTTTTGTATTTTTGCCTATTGGCTTTTGTTTCAGGGAGGTGGTTGATTGTTGGAAAAAGCATTAGAGAGGTGGACCTTAGGGGGTGCCCATTTGCCAATGTTGGGGGGGGCAAAGGTAGCTTATTATTAATGCATGTATGGTCACAGCATCGACTATGAATGCTCAACATTGCTGCCCTAGCTTCATTCATATTCTGGTCCGAAAGGTATATCCCCATGCATTTGTATTATTTTATATAGACGACGGATAGTGTTTAATTTGGAACATAAGAATACTACAAAGAAATTTGTTTTAAATTTCTTGGGACAAGGGGGGGGGGGGGGAGACATAAAGGCAATGTAACATAACGTTTCTTGTTTTCACTATCGCAGAATGCCACACAGGTTGCAGGGTATCAGAAGAAGATTTCTCAAAACTCAAGGAGGAAAACTACTATAGGAACACTACCATATACGGCCTATTATAGCTGGTGCATTGATAAAACACTTTTTTAATTTAAGCTGAGATAACCCATGCAGATTAAAAGAACCAGCAATTATAAGTTGTCTACCAGTTCAAGTAATAAACCCCACAGGATACATACTAAGTGCTGGTTCATGAGGAAAACTGACAGTGATAATGGAGGAAGTTAAGTATTACAATCCATTCGTGTTAAAAGTGTCATTGATAACATATATCAGGCCGTCTTCAGAAATTCATAACTTTCTTTTTGCATGAATCTGGATGGAGACAAAATTTATATCAGAAATGTATCTCTTGAAAAAATCAACAACTTTGTAGTTGACATTTATTTCCATTTGATGTTACCTATAGGTTTCCAAATTTTTTATACAATTAATTTGATATCCATATATAATTAGGCTCAACTCATTTTGTCATGGTTCACTCATATCAGTATCTAACACTCCTCAACTATATGAAAAAGTATCAACCTAGTAATAGCATGGTAAAATGTAATAGGAAACATTTAAGTACTAAATATGGTTAACATATTGTACTTGTGTAGATGAACTGTGCTAATTAAAGTTCTGGTTCTCATGTAATATCTAGTACTCCAAACTATATGAAAAAAGGATTAACCTAGTAATATATAGCATGGTGAAATGATAATATGAAATAATTAAGCATTAAATATTTGTTGTATATATGAACTCCATAATTGAGTTCTCCTCTGACTTCCATGTGATCAACTCCGTTTCAACAGGTTAGATGAAATATAGAATTGTACGAAAACAAATAAGGTAGATAATTAATGTATGATGAAATGATAATTCATATGATGCTTAAGTCGGTTCATGTTGATGGGAACAAATTTGTTCGTGTTGAAACATTGGAAAGAAGTGCTGGTTGGCATGTTTGTTGCAACATATTCAAAAATTCATAAAATATGCATACAGAATCAATAAGAGCAACCTCATATAAAAATTGTATCCCTTGATGAGGTATAAAACTTTGTAGTTAATAACCTGTTTATTTAAATTTATATAGATATCAAAATAATGGTCCTAGACAAAAGGGTAAGAAAAATACATCGCATTGCAATCACAATTGCAAGTATTAGGTCAGATGGTATGGAAGCTTCGTACGAAGGTCGAGTCATAGATTTAACTACAAGAAACCACATGCACTTGTATTTTACACGGAAGGTTGCATAACCACATCGATGGTTGCCTGGATGAGGAGAGTTTTTTAATAAAAAAATGATTGGGCCCACAAAGTTGGATTATGGAATCAAGTATATATCAGTTACTCCCTCCGTTTCAAATTACAAGTTATTTTGGCTTTCCAAAAATGTTTTGTATACATCCAAACACCTATAAATTTAGAAAAGTCAAAACGACCTATAATCTGGGACGGATGGAGTATGAACCAGTAGTGATGGTAGTAGCATTGTCAGTCTACAACCAATATCTCATAAACCATCAGAGCCCAGTTTACGTGCAGAGTCAGACCTTGATTTTCAGAAGTCATGAAACAAGAGTCATCTGGAGTATAGTAATGTCAGGGTGGAAGCAGCAGCTAGCTGGTCGCCTGGTCCTAGTTAAATTTGAAGGAATAACCAAAGCCGCACGCTAATCAAGCTGACCATCAGTACGGAACGGGACGGATCCATCTTTAATTTTGAAGGCATTCGAAAAGTCCAGTCCCAGATCACAAGCAACTTTTGTTTCAAAATTAAACAAAACAAAGAAAACAAGCTAGAGCAAAAAAAGAAACAAAAATACCTGGTCGATCAGCAGAGGCGTTAGAGCTGCTGCAAAGTCAACATAACCCGGCCGATATTCTTTTTGTCCGCCACCGTGCCACGTAAGCACCGGCCTCCAAGCGCGTCATCGCTTATGCTCATGCTTTTTCTGCAACCACCACTTAGCAACTGATGCGCATGCAGCATATTTGTCTCATCCATCAAAATTCTCCCTGCATGCAGCATATTTGTCTCATGCATCAAAATCCGTACGTGCTCCAAGTCCAGGTACACACGACGAAGCTAACGAAAGGACGATATGCATGCGAGCGAGTGCATGCTGGTCCATGCATGTGGCTGGAAAAACGTACAAGCCGGCCGGCACAGTCGACACGTCGTTGCTGTACTATGCAAAACCGTGTGCAGGGTTACCGTGTCCCAAAGTGCCGAGATCGATCCATGCATTCATCACGACAATTGACAGGAGAATACGTGCAGATCGATGAATCTCAGAGGTCTGGTCCTGAAGTGTCGCTGCTGCTTGAGCTGGCTGCAGTGGCTACATGCGACGCGTGCGTGACTTGGACTCCAGACCCAAGGGGGTTCTCGCACGTTTCCGTGTCCCTGAGAACCGTGTGTGTGGCTGCTGGATCATGGAACGGGACATGGAATAATTTTTTTCAACCCGTAAACTGGTCGTCGTTGACCAGTTTATTATTTGTGCCGCGCTTTTGTCTTGTTACTCATTGATTTAGTTTCGTTCCAATTGTATTTCTTGCGTGCGTGCTTAATAATGCATTGTTAATCCAATTAAGGAAATTCATAGTTAAATAAAAAAATTTCCTAAAAAAATAATAGTACCTACGATTGAACTGCTAGTCAAATACCAAACTTTTCTCACAAGAATTAATAGTAAAGGCACCTAACTTCAACTAGCTAAATAATCAGTTTTCCTCAAAAAAAAAGTTAAATAATAAAGGTGCATGTGGTGACTTATGCTTATCAAGATCCTACAAATATGCAGGAGTTTAGAGGGATAAGATATGTGCGCGTACATGCATACATGAGGCATTGAGCGTTAATTTTTTGTGGCTAAAAACTTGCGACAATTGATGTTCTAGTTACACTTATTTTACCCATTTATTATTTTCTTTTTTGCAAATTTTCCCTTTCATATAGCATGGTGACTTTTATATTCGTCCGGATTATCTTAATTATAAGTTGCATAACATCATCTTACAAACACTACTTGTAGCTGGACAACTGTGTCACAATGCGTGATCTTAATTTTTCATTTCTCGGAGAAGAAACCCATTCAACGACATGTGAGAACGCTCAGATGCCGGTCGATCGAGCAGTCCCATAGAAGTTTCCATGAAATTCAAGTGACCTTGGGGCCATTTGGTCAACCCCAATGTTTCCTTTGACCAAGCTGGCTACATATATAATAGTACATCCTACTCCAAACTCGCTTGAGATCTTGAGCTTCTTACCCAACAGTTACTAGGTAGATTTTTCATGACAGCATACTCCTGCTGCTGACTGCTGAGTTGCTAGATTGTATAGAATAAGGTTCATTATATAGAATGGAAGATAATGCATGCTTCCAAAAGTTAGGACCATGCCTCGCTCGTCGTCAAATGGTTGAGTTTGCAGCTTGCTCAGATGCTTCCTCGCGACACCTTTCTTCTTCACTGTGAAACCATGCTTATAGAAATTTCAATGGATAAAACACGTGCACATATATGATAGCTTCAGGCTTCTAGGGCCCTTTCATCTGTCACAACTATTCCGTGCGCCCCCCACGAGCGTATATACTGTTCCAACCAAAATCTGGTCCGACTTTTACATAGTAGTAGCAATTTTGTACCCAATACATGCCCCCCGTAAAATATCGAAATCTCGAATGGCGATTTTCTTAAAATTGCCGGTATCTGATTCCCAAAACAAGTTTTATTCTCTTCCCGATCTGATTTCTTTCGCACGTCCATGCATGTATTTGCATGCATGGCGGTTGCATAAAAACATGAAAAGTTTCAAGGAAATGCATTAATAGCTAGCCCAATGAATTAACGTAGATAAAGTGCAGTTAATAAGCGTGGAATGGTCAAAGAGTGGGCGCTCGTGCGGATTGGCGGCCTCACATGCATGCACGGACAAGTCACCACCGGAGGAATTGAAAGAGGTGGAGGCTGCCGCCGGCTGCAGGCACCGCGCGTCTCCTACCACACTGTTCCTCGTCCAACTCCTCCTCCTCATACCATACAAACAACACCAAATCTAGCCCGCAACCTTTAGTTACCCGTAGCTGCTTACCTAGCAGACTCCGTGCCGTTCACGTCAACCAAGCACGCGGGAACCGAACCGGCAGCGTCTCTCTCTCTCTCTCTCTCTCTCTCTCTCTCTCTCTCTCTCTCTCTCTCTCTCTCTCACTGATGACGCATGCGCGTCTGATTTGTGTGGAATGTAGCGCACAGGAACTGATCCAGGAAGCCGCCTTTACTAGTCCACGGGCCGGTCAAAGTGAAGGTGAGCCAGAAAAAGTAGAGGCTATGGTTAGCGCTAACCCCTCTATAGTCTATATAACCCTGGTTGTAACTTGTAAAACTCTTTCTCAGCCTCTCTCCCCTCTCTCTCCAAATCTCCCTTCTCTAACAGCTGGAGCACTCAACTATAGCTCGCTAATCTGGCCATGGAGAATTATCACATGCTGTTCGGGACGACGCCGACGGCAGCGCAGCCCTCGTCCTCCACCTCCAACTCCTACAACTTCCTGGCCACTGCCGGCGGCGGCACGAGCAGCCTGATGCGCGACCATGATCGGGGACAGCCAGGACACTCGTTCTTGGCGGAGCTCTCTAACAGCTCCAAGGATGGCGGCGCGAGCCCGCCGGCGGCGGCAGGCGGCCGCGGGGAGTCGTCGGCGGGGCCTGCTGCCGCCGGCGGTGAGGTGGACAGGCCGTCCGGGAAGAGGAAGGGGGAGAAGAAGGAGCGGCGGCCGCGGTACGCGTTCCAGACGCGAAGCCAGGTGGACATCCTCGACGACGGCTACCGGTGGAGGAAGTACGGCCAGAAGGCCGTCAAGAACAACAAGTTCCCAAGGTTCGATCGTGCACACAATTCACTCGTGGATACAACCAATCAATTACCTTATTCTCTACTTGCGCAAAACCGAATGATCCTCAACTTTTGCTGATCCATTGGGATCCATCGCGGTGTATATGCGATTTCTGGTGCTATTGCTTGGAGATTTCGATCGGCTCTTCTTCAATTTGGATCTTTAGTTTTTTTTCCCTTTTCTTCCGCTGGTCTAGCGTGCGATCCCATGTAATTTTGTCTTTTTAAAGAAATCCCATGTTATTCTGTCAAGTAGGGTTCGGCTGCAGGAAGTAGGTGAGATGGAGTCCCAATGAATCTTCCAAGCTCAGCTAGTGCGTGGTTGCTTACATAGGATAAGGACACATCTCATCCTCATCATCTAGATGAAAACGACCAGCTAGTTTCACATGTTTTTTATGGTGGTAGCCATGCATGGATCATTCAAAAAACAGGAGCTGATGGCGATCGAATTTGACCAGGAATAATTTCATCCACCCACCGGTTTAACCGCAGAATATATTCAGTTTGGGTGTTGTATTTATCGACCGATCCGTGCGCCTTCGTTAGCTGATTGAGCCAATTCTCCTGTCACTGTCTTGCTCTAGATGCCTCAGAGAACAAAACGAGGTTTCTTTGGGCACCCAGAGGATAGGGCATCACCTTTTAATTTTCTTCCATTTGAAGGCTGTAAAGTTCACAGATTAAGCATCAGCTTTTGCTGGAGATACGTGAACACTCCAAAGACTCGAATTATAACAGAACAAAGTAAAGCAAATATAGAGAAATATATAACTACGTGAAAGAAAAGAAATGGACAAATAGAGAAGACTAGAGTGTTAAAAGAACTTTTGTCACTCAAAAAGCACTTGAGGCCTTCCCTTTCTTCTAAAAGGAAGGTTCGATCGACACACTTCTACCATTTCCTTTCCATCTCTGCTCAGATTCTTTTTTCTACAACACACTTCTTTTGTCAGTCTTAGAGCCATATATACTCTACCTAGCACGATTTAGCATGTATTGCACATGCCTATACATTATATGGAACCAAGGGAGGCTGTAATAATACATACCTATTGTTCATGTTTAGTGTGCCAGCAAACTATTTGTCAGATCGCGAAACACTAAGCGAGAGCAATGCACTTACCTCATGATCAAATTAAAACTTGATGCTTGTATATATATTACATTTCTAGGTTGTAATTCACTTTTATAGTCTAGATTGGAGTTTTTTTTCCCAAAAATATTAAGATGAAAACCATCCATTTTTTATGTAAATACTTAACAGTTTGTACATGTAAAACAAAAACCTATACCGTGTCAACGTAACAATGATATTTGTTATGAACTTCCTGGGGTAAAAAGGATATATACACTGCAGAAAGAAAGAACATATATTTCAATATATGACCCCTAACTAAATTTGGCTTCTATAATTTAAATCCAAACAACAATAAGAACTATCAATGTATATAATTTTCTAAAAATGAGTGCTGCTTTACTAGGACTACGATTTATCTACACTACTCTGTTACCTAAGTCCATCTAATCTTAACTCAATCTCCTAGAAATAGAATTAGAGTGAGAATATCTCATGAATCATTATTAATCTGCACTTTAAGAACAAAGTGAGTCCCTTTTTGTTACATTCACAGAATTACAAAATGAGAACAATATATTCCTCAATCTTATTTCTAAATATGACAATACAATCAAAAATGGAGAAATTAAGGAGCAGAAATGAAACAATTCAGCTCTCTTCTAAACGAAGGGAACTAGCTAGACATCACCAGAAGTACGATTTGCAAATAATTTACAAATTCTTCTCACTGGGAAATGAGTGTATGCTTCCACCGTACATACAGATGGTTATACTTAACCAAGTAACAATACTGTACACATGCCAAACATGGTCTACTTGTGTACACCCATATGGGCTAATGGGCATAAATAGATATAAATGCATAAATATCTTTCCAGCACAATTTTTCACTTCATTTTATCATTTTGCCATTCCATTTTTCTATTTATTCATTAGCAAAGACCTAATTCTTATTCTTTTCATATGCATGGATGAATGCAGAAGCTACTACAGGTGCACTCACCAAGGGTGCAACGTGAAGAAGCAGGTGCAGCGGCTGTCAAGGGACGAGGGCGTGGTGGTGACCACATATGAGGGCACCCACACGCACCCCATCGAGAAGTCTAACGACAACTTCGAGCACATTCTCACTCAGATGCAGATATACTCCGGCATGGGATCAAATTTCAGCAGTAACCACAACATGTTTCACTGAATTATCCTAAATTACTTCAAGCTTCCGTCGTCATGCACCATTCAAAACTAAGCATGAACAAGCAATAGATTTTATTAATTTGTACATTAATAAGTCTTAGAGGTTTAAGAGAGAAATAAGCGTGATTTGGTAGCTAGGTGCAGGTATTACTCGCGCAATGTTCTTTTCTTCTTCTTCTTCTTCTTCTTGTGTTTGCAATTATAGGCCAGTGGTAGAGACTCATACATCCTCAGAAATTTAAAAGATTACAATTAGAAACAGATTATCCTCTTTTTGGGACACCTTAAGTGTGCTTCTTGCCCTTTCATATCATATGCACTTGCATGAGAATATGAGCGCTATGCTCTCTTAATATCGCAGTTGTCGTCCTTGCGAATTCACTTTCAGGGAAACACAACCAGCATTAATTAAAAAGTGTTGGTTCTGTCTCACTAAACAGGGCCGGTAATGACTAATTAGGCACATCCAGCAAAATACTGCTGGAAAAAAGATTTTCAAATTGTTAGTCCAAAAAATTATTAAAGTTATACTGTTATAATCAGAATTACTCAGGAGAACTCACTAGAGAACTGATTTTAGATACCACCCACTTTAGTCTCGGTTTAATTTCGGCCCAGGAGAAAAAGGGAACCTTTTAGTCCCGGTTCAAACATCAGCCACCTGTGGGGATCCTTTAGTCCCGGTTGAAAAATTCAAGCACACGTGAGGGACCTTTTAGTCCGGGTTGGTAAGATCAACCGGGACTAAAAGGTCACCCTTTAGTCCCGGTTGGTATTACCACCCGGGACTAAAGCAACCGGGATAAAAGGGGGGTCCTTTAGTCCCGGTTGGAAACTCCAACCGGGATAAAAGGATCCCCCACGGGTGGCTGAAAAAAGGATAAAGCCCTCGGACCTTTTTTATCCCTTGGTATTTCCAACCGGGATAAAAATGATCCCCCATGTGTGGCTGGGAAAGAACTAAATCCCTCGAACCTTTTCATCCCGGTTGGTAATACCAACCGGGATTAAATGAGGTCTTTAATCCCGGTTGGTGTTACCAACCCAGATTAAAGGATCCTCCATGAGTTAATACAAAAGGATAGCATCCCTATATAGACAGATGTGGTTTGTAGGTGAGATGGCAAGGAAGCTACACGCGAGGCTTGAGGTCATGGGTTCGAATCCCATGAACCGCGCACACGCATATTTCGTGTGAAAAATCGCATGACTTGTGACTTGCGGCGTGCGCGTGTAGGGGGCCTCTCAGGGACCCCCGATATTTTTTATTTTTGCAATTTTTTTTGCAAAACTATTTAGTCCCGGTTGGTATTACCAACCGAGACTAAAAGGGGATCTTATATCCCAGTTTTGGGACCCGTGATAAAAGACATCCCTTTTATCTCGATGGATTAATCCCGGATGCATTTTCGGGAGATATGCACCCTACGAACCGGTACTAATACCAAGTTTTCTAGTAGTGACTTATAATCAATTCTTTATGTCTCCCTATATACCCTAATAAATGCTTTCACTCAAAATTAGCTATTTTCCATTTGTGATGGATCGAATCAATATTCTTTTAGAAATTGGAAATAGCTCCGGCATCTTCGGACCACACACAACCAAATTCTTATGAAATCAATACTTGTGACCCCTTTTGTCAATTTCTAATTCTTTTTGTACAGTTCATGGACACCCGCAGTCATTTCTTTACCAATAGGCTATGGTTAACTCTGGCCTCTAGCAATGTGGCAATAATGCGACTCCGTAATTAATCTTTGACATCTCAATATATTTTTCAAAAATATATAGGAGAGCTGCGTATGATATCTCTTGGATCATATGTCTAATATCCAAACCCCTTCGAGATTATTGTTGAAAAAATATGTGTTGAACAAAATAAGTTATAAAAGACAATTTGTAGTTATGACAACAACTCCTAACGTTTAGTTGGCTAAAAATTAGCCCCTGATGATCCAAATAGTAGGGATAAAAGTGGGCTAAAAATTAGCCAATCCCCAACTAAACTTTAGCTCATTATCCCTCTAAACCCAGTTAATAGGGACTAATTTTACACATGAACGGTAAAAGACCAAAAATACCCTAAATTAAAATTTTCCCATTTTTCTCCTATACCCCCTCAGGATAGAATGGACTTTTACTGATAAATTGGCTAAAAATTAGCTCAGGCTCCAAACAAGACAAGGCTAAACTTTAGTTTTAGTCCATCCAAACAGGCTCTAATAGTTCAGTTACAAGTGTACTAGAAAGTTATGCACGTGCCACCACAATTGCAACTGGGGGACTAATTTGTTACAACTGGAGCAGGTTGCAACTATAGTAGAAATGCCATGCGCACACTAGAGATAAATTGCAACTGGGACAAACTGGAGGAGTTGCACGTTGTCGGGTCCTTTAGTTGCAACTAGGAAAATAAGGTAGTTACAAAATATACTAAAAAGCCCATGCACACGCCATTACAATTGCAACGGGTCACTTCCTCTAGTTGCAACTAGGAGAATAACCCAGTTACAACTGCAGTAGAAATCTGTTGCAACTAGGAGACACCACCATAATTGCAACTAGGACAATAATCTAGTTACAACTGAAGCAGTCGCACCTTATCGTGTCCTCTAGTTGCAACTAGAACAATAACATAGTTACAAAATAAAAAAAACCACGCACACAGTCGCAATTGCAACTGGTCGACTTCCTCCAGTTGCAACTAGGATAATAACCGAGTTACACCGGTTAACATTAGGACACACCATCATAATTGTAACTCGAACAATAATCTAGTTACAATTTGAGCAGTTGCAACTTGGACAATAGGGTAATTACAACTATGTTAAGAAGCCATGCACATGTCATCGCAGTTTCAACTGGAGCATTAATCTAGCTACAAATTTACAAATGAACTAGTTGCAACTGCGCCACATCATGGACCAATTGCAACTAGAACATTTGACTAGTTGCAACAAGGCAATTAATCTAAATAAAACTGTACCTATAGCATATTACCATTGTAGGTAATTAGTTAGGATGTGTGGTAATTAATAAAAACAAAAACCATTTAAAAATCATGGGTGCTACAACAAGTTTCGTATAGCTGCAATTCAAAAAAAACAAAATAAAAAACTATTTAAATATTTTATCCCCGTAGGAAATGAGGCAATAGTCAGATAATAAAACGTGCTGAACTATCTTGCTAAAACAACTATACCATACCTATCACAAATTTTGGTATGCTAGAACGGTGATCTCTACTCATTTTTATGTCAATTAAAAGTGCATAAAAAATTGGTTAGCGGTACGTAGAAGAAGGCGTGGTGGCTGACTTGTTGGATGTACACGGCACATACAAAAAACTATCAAATAATAAAACAATTCATTAGCCATGCTATGCTAGTTCATTCGATCTGCCTGGAGCTGATTGGTTGGGTAAGTATTTGTTGTTTTGTGGTTGTTTATTCACCCAAGAGAACAAGTATAGCATGAAGCTGGCGCGTGCCATGCAGCGCGGTGGGTCTGCTGGTCCACGTGGCAAGCAGCACGCAGTGCAGGCGGGTGGGTCTCCAATTTCGGATGTTTGCACACTAATTATGAGTATTAAATATATTTTAATGATAAAACTAATTGCATAAATGAGAGCTAATTCGCAAGACGAATCTATTAAGCCTAATCAGTTCATGATTAGTCCATGTGATGCTACAGTAAACATGTGCTATTATAGAATAATTAGGTTTAATAGATTCGTCTCGCGAATTAGTCCTCGTTTGTGCAATTAGTTTTATCATTAACCTATGTTTAATACTTCTAATTAGTGCTCAAACATCCGATGTAACGGGACTAAACTTTAGTACCTAGCATCCAAACACCCCTTATTCACGGTGCTCGGTTACGACTCAGGGTCAAGCGGCTTGCCAATGCGAAGCGGTGGATGGCGCGTAGCGCGTCCCGGGGTGGCTACACGCCTGCGGGGTGCTCTAGCTCAGCATGGTGCAATCCGTCAATCTGATTTGGCGCGCTCGTCTGGGTGCATTCTGCACATGGAATGCACCCAGTGCATTGTAGATATACAATATGTGTGTATATATACACACATATATAGTAATACTATATTGTACGAAATAACTATTCTGTACCCGAGCTAACCCGACGCACCAGCCACCCTCCTCTTATATGAATCTCATTTTATAGTGCTCGCTATAAACTACTTGTGGTGTAACCGGTATCGAAAGATCATACCGTATGCTAGAAATGTGCGCCCAAACTAACATATAATACTTTGTAGAATTGGAAGTTATCATGTACATTGATTTAGTGTCAGCCCATTTCAAGATTTGGGAAAATGAGCAGGTGGGGGTACAGGTGGTCTGGCATTATGTCCCATCATGTATTCCATACAGCATATCTCATACATAGGGGGTGTTTGAATCCTGGAGCTAAAGTTTAGTTCGTGTCATATCGGATATTCGGATGCTAATTAGGAGGACTAAACATAAGCTAATTACAAAACTAATTGCAGAACCCCTAGGCTAAATCGCGAGACGAATCTATTAAGCCTAATTAATCCATCGTTAGCGAATGTTTACTGTAGCACCATATTGTCAAATCATGGACTAATTAGGCTTAATAGATTCGTCTCGCGATTTAGCCTAGGGGTTGTGAAATTGGTTTTGTAATTAGTCTATGTTTAATACTCCTAATTAGTGTCCAAACATTCGATGTCACAGGAGAGCCCGGGGATCCAAACACCCCCATAATAAATAGATTGGTACGTTCGTTTCGACGATTTCAAAAGCCTTTGAATCTCTCCCCTCTCTTTCCTCGTATGTCATCTCCTCTCTCTCCGGGATATCCAGCGGTAGAGGCGGGGCCGGCACTGAGCACCGATGTCGGGGTGCGGTCGCCAGAGCCCAGCGTGGGTGCGGCAGAAGTAGGCAACGAGCCCGAGCGTAGCCTCGGAAATGCACTAGCGTTGTGCTACTGCTTCTCGACCACCACCTTCCCCTTCTTCTTCACTAGCTACTGCTACTCCTTGCCTTCCGCCTCTAGCGATGTGCAACCCCTCTCCCCACCCGTGTCCACGCCCCCGTGGGACCGACAGTGCATGAGCACGGGGCAGCACGGCGTCGGCACTTAGCCGGGGGAGTGAACTTATTGATGCTCATTATTGACACACTTTTAGTGCCATTTGAATAGTATTTTCATGCATATTATTATACTAACCTGCCACTTGTCAACTGAAGTAACCCCATATTCACATATTTGTTGTGTTTTGGACCATATTGTAAAATCACAGAAAATACGACATAAATGAAGGATTTTTCTAGAAGTTGGACTTGGGCCCAGACATTGGATATTGGAAGGCCCAAACACGAACATTGAACTGCATGCCCGTAGGAGGAGTAGAAACTTGCACAGGCCATATCTTTCTCATCTGAACTTCAATTGGG
The DNA here is from genome assembly GCF_000263155.2 of Setaria italica. Classification (NCBI taxonomy): domain Eukaryota; kingdom Viridiplantae; phylum Streptophyta; class Magnoliopsida; order Poales; family Poaceae; genus Setaria; species Setaria italica. The sequence continues at coordinate 23,532,784 of NC_028457.1, forward strand.
GTGAAATTACAAGGAAAATTATATGGCTCAACGAGATCTACAACTTTCGTATGAAACGTTTGGGCATTGAAGACCAAACAAGGGCAAGCTGATTCGCGTATAGGGGTCCAGGCCGATCAGTCTGGCCCATTTTTGGCCTCGATCGATCTCCCCTTTCACCAGGAGGAAGCCTTCAACGATCCTAGGGTTATTTTTCAGATACTTGGCCCTAAAGGCACCCCAACTGACGCCGACAACTATAAATACCAAGGACGTTCAACAAGGAGAGCAATCCCGACGAGTTAGACCTAGCCACCACCGCCACAAGATGAGAAATAGGGATTAGATCAGATCACCGCGACGACCAACGCTGGTGCAAGTCAGGAGGTACGAAGAATCCCTCAGGCCGATTGGCCTGAGGAGTCCTAGGCCGATTCTCCAGAGTCTCCAACATCCCTTTGTGCATCAATCTCCGTAAGATGGGGGTAAAACCTCTGTTCATCCCTAGGATTGTTTGGATCCTTGATATGTAACTGCTACATGTACATTATGCCTATCAATGCTTCATGGTCTATGTCATTGCAATGCTTTATTTGCATATGTGAGCGCTTCATATGTCCTTAGTAGAGTTTGTGGTAATTGTGGTGATTAGCTTAACTCTGTGGATGCTTTGATATAGATGTGTGAGTGGAGTGACAGTATGCAGGAGGGAAAGAGCCGAGCGGGCACATGATCTCTATGATAGCTAGTGAAGGCAGCACTCCTTTGTGTAGTTGATGCATATTCATGTGAACGTAAATCCTAGGGAGGGAACGCATATCTATCTTGTATCAACCTTTGCTTCTTGCTTCTTGTTTAGTTTGGATTAGTTTGTCTCTCTACACAACTCATATTGCCTTATTTCATTAGTAAGATTAGTATAAAGTGAGAGCCAGGATCCTACTTGTTCCACGAATTGATAAACCTTAGGGGAATACTCTAAACGAAAAGCTACAACTGATCTGTGCACTTGCAGTTCACCAATTGGCGTGCTAACTGCCATCAACAAGCCCTCAACGGCTCCCGAGGAAAACCTGAACGGTGACACGCAACTGTGGCAACGACGTCCAAGCCACAACCGCCGGTTTCGGGGGACCGCCGCTTATTGGGGATGGCGGCAGCGGCAGCAATAATGGCCCCGACCATTGGAGCCCCCGCACCTCATCCGCTGCAGGTCCCACAAAGGCCAATTCTTCTATGGCCTCTCGCTGCTAGGGGATGAGGAGAGGGAGGAGGTGCTGCGGGGCACAAGAGGAGTGGCTCCATGGACGAGGCTCCGCTGCCGAGCTCAGTCGCGACCTCGGGCGGCTCCGTGCAGGGGAAAGGTGCTCAGCCGCGAGCATCAGCCCGAGGTGCTCGCGAGTCCGAGGACACCTTGTACTGCATCGCCCCCGCACGCTGTGACCTCTACTTCGCAATCTCTCATTACAGTGGAGCTGCTCCGCCTCATCATACTACAAGGAGTGCCCCTTTATCCCCTCCACCGCCACTCATGTTCTACGTGTCCAAGCCGAGCAATGCCGCTTCGTGCGCTCGGAGCAGCAGCGTGAGCCGGCATGACAAGCTGTAGCTGCACACGCTCAGCTTCGGCTCCGCCAAGGCCACCTTCTGCGGCAGCCGTGCCAGCTTGCTTGATTAGTGATTTTGTGATTTTGTTCTACGGGAAGATGCAAGAACCTGGTGCGTACTACTCTGCTTGCTTGAGTAGTGATTTTGTTCTCTTCATCTTTGGCTTCTTTTTGTTTCCGTGCTCTGACTTTATTTCTTGATTTTTTTTTTCCAAACACAGCGGCAGTCCCTTCCTATTCTTCATCTTCCCCTTTCTTGCTTCTTGATCTTTTAATTTTTGTTTGAACCATCAAGAAAATGATCTGCGTTTTGTTCTCGGAGGTATGATGTACTGGTCAATTTCGTCGTTTCATGCTCCACCATATTGCATCTTGTGAGCTTATGTATTGGGGTTAATTTTGCGCATAATTTGGTGGGTTGTACTGACTTGTACATATATACGTGGAAACAATGATGAGATTCAAATGATTTATGTGCAAATTTCAGCGATGAACATCTCTTGTACATAGGTGAGTAAAAGTACGTGGGTTCTGGATTCAATTTTGTATATTTATTATTTGTTCATCATTCGTGGTACTGCCATGTCTAATGAAAACAAGTGATGTACAAAGTAAGATTACCCCTTTTGAATTATATACTATGAAAATATAAAGAGCACAATATCTCGGTACAATAAGGAAAACATTACACGGATAGCAGGAGGAAACATATGGAGCAACGATGTACATTGTTGCTACATTGAATGTACAATAGAACTGCAAGAGAGGGGCCGCATATGGTACACCTGTGTATTGTATAGAAGCAGTACATCGATGTATTAGATTGAATGCCTGTACCGGTGAGTATAAAATTATGTTAAACAATTGGTTGGGAGTTCCAAAAGCTGCAGCATCCCATGTGATAGTGGGAGAGGAGTACAAGAAAGTCAGAAATGAACGTGCCAGCATGCGGGGTACAACTTTCATGGGAACCAATAACTCTTTTATGTCTATCTGTACAGGATATAAAATGAGCTTTATGCCCCCATCAAACTGGTGTAAAGGACCTTTATGTTCCATCCGCACTGCTTGGAACGTAGAGAGGTGCAGAATACAACTCGAAAAAAATTGAAATACAAGCCAAAAATACTCACACAAGAGAGAAAAAAACACACATCGAAGTGACGGGTGTAATGTCCATTTTCAATGTGAGCTCTAGAAAATTCTTTTGCCCAAAACATCATATGCAACGTCCCTACATGCATGATCCGTTTTACGTCCGTCCATGTAGCCCACGTGTGCAGGCCTAATTAAATAGATGCGGGCTAGCGAGGGATTGCAAGCTTGCGCATGAGCATGTAAATGCGTAGCAAATAGGTCTAATTAAGGTCCCATTTGATAGAGCTCCAGCTTATGCCAAAACGGCTCCAGCTCCGACTCCTCTAGTGTAGTGCCTTCTCTAGTGGAGCTGAAGCGGTTTAGGAAAATGTTTGCTAAAACGGCTTCTCAATGGCAATATAGGTAATTTTATGGTCAATTAATACTTGGGTAGAAGCCGTTGAAGCCATTTTTTTTGACTCCTCCACTTTAGGGCGTGTTTGGTCTCCGCTTAAAAAAAAACAGCTCTACTTGACAAGTTCCACCTTTTTTTAGCTCCACCCCACCAACTTCAGGAAAATATATATAGAGCTACGAACCTATTTGGCAAATGATGTAAACTCCAGGTCTAGAAATTGTACGAATTAGTGGAAATAATCTCTATTGCACTTGGGTTGAGGATGGATTTTTTCACGACTGCTAAAGTACCCGAGTGCTACAGTGATCGATTGGTACAGTACCCCATTTCTACGTTAACAAATTTGCTACGGTGCTCCACATAATTTTTTGACGTATTGGAGAGCATAGATATAATTGTTCCAACCTTTTCCGTAGGAGGGAGTTTAGAATTCATAACAGAACCAACCTACTAGAGTTACTCACCTTATGTTGTTGTGAGGAGACGCATTTGCTGCTTGCCCAAGGAATTAGGACTATGGTCTGCTCGGTTTAGCAGCATATTTAATTAGAGGTTAAGTTTGTTTTAGTGAGGGTAATAATGGGTTCCTCTTACTTTATCACCGAACATATAATTTTGGGAGGAATTTACATCAACCAGCATGTTTGCTCAAAATGTTTTACACAAAACTCATTTTATTTTTTATTCTAGTCTAGCACTTTAAAGTGCTTCCGCCGGCCAGGGCCTGCCTGGGTCAACCCCTGCCAAGGGCGCGCCCGCCCGGTGCCAGGCCGCGCTTGCCCGTGGGAGCCGACGGGTGGAATGGACTCCGGCCGGCGGAGGTACCAGCACGGGTCGGCGTTGACGGCGAGAATTTTTTTGGGGGCGCAGGCTTGGATCAAAATCAATTCGGCTGGAGGATTACTCAATGATTTGCTATGCTTGGGAGTTGAGGATAATCCTCGGCATCCATCTTGTTGATTTTTTGGGCGCTGGAGGTAGGGGAGAAGGCAGCGGCGGAACGTAGAGGAGTCCCGAGAGGGAGGGGAGGGGGTGGCGGCGGAACAGAGGAGTCACGGGAGGGATGGGAGGTGTCATTCTTTTTTTTCCCAAATTGGTACGTGTAACCAGTAGTATTAATTGGTGAATGATTTTCACCCAACTCCAAGAGAATGTATGAAACTAGTATTTTCGGAGCACCATTTGAGGAGCTTGAAACACCTTGGAGTTGGCCCCTAAATCCACCTTTTTCTGGAGTTGGTATTGTTGAAGCTGGAGGTGTTTGGCAATAGGACTTTGGAGTGGAGCTACAAAACCGAAAGTGGAGCAGTCCCAAACACACCCTTAGGTTAAGCCGTTTCTTCCCGATTTTGATGGTGTAGCCGTTTTGAAGTTGCTCTTTTGGTAGGCTTCACCAAAAATCGGTAAAAAAACTATTTGAGAAGCTCTACCAAAGGAGTCTACCTAGGGGTGGTAAAAGACCGTTAATTTAGTCTAGCAAATTTAATGATCGGTTCAATAAAAATCAATCTATAATATTATATGATTTTGAACTAAAAATAGATAATGTGGGATGTGAAGGAAGCCTAGGCCTGATTCCATTACCACGCTAGGTCTACCGCGGAGATGTCAGTATGTCACGCCCTCACGCGGCAGCGCGACCGAGCGAGCGCGCAGTACCTTTTTCCAAGTGGTACAGGCCCCCGGATTTTGTCAGCCTGCCTAGTGGGAGCCTCCGACGTGTGCGTGGTGGAGCGAGCACCGCAGGCCACCCGGCCCCGCTCCCCACCCCTTCCTCTTCTGGCCCAATACTCCCCAGCCGCTGGGCCGAGCCGCAATCACAAAATATCAGGCCTGGAAATCCCCAAAACACCCTCGCTGGCCCGCCCGTCCCTCTCCGCCGCCGGCCGAACGCGGACGCGGCACGCCTCCTGCTTCCCACCGAAGAAGAAGCGGAGCGCACGCCACCGCCTCCACGGAATCCGTTTCGTGCCCCACTCGTCCTCCTCCCCCCCACCCTCTCGTAGACTGGTGCGCTGCCGGGGCAGAGATCCCTCGTCCGCGCCTCGACCGATTGATTCCTCCTTCCTCTGGTAAGGCCCGGAAGCCACAGCTTTGGCTCCAGTCCGCCCAGTTCGTTGATGGGGGCTACTGGACAGATCCGTCTCTCCTCTTTAATTTATTTTTTTGTGTGAGGGCTAGGCTCATGGTGCTGGATTTTAAAATTTATCCTTTGTATATGGTAGCTGGTAGTAGTTGCTTTTATTTGACCTGTACTATTAGCCTGCGATGGAGTGAGCATTTATCTCAGTTCAGTTATGTTAGTATCATTCATCTGTTTGTCAGTTGGACCTCAGGCATGGTTCACTTCAATTGCTTGCTATCCCAATATCCCATAATCGAATACTAGTGTATGAAGTGGCCAGTTTGCTAGTTTCAGTTCATCAGTTGGGTACCCTGTCTCAGCTGGCCTGACAGTTTTGTTGTACATGGAAGAAATAATGCCTTTATTTTCTTTTCAATGCATAGTTCCGTACTTAAGTTCCTGTAAATTTGGCCGTGAATCGTGAATCAGCTTTAAATCTTACATAGCATTGTTTTTTTTCTTTTTCTTTTTTTTTGTTATGATGGCAAGGACTAGATCAGGTTTATGCTCCCTCTGTTTTCTTTGTCTCTAATGGTTAACCATATGTCTTGCAGGTAGCACATATAATAGGTTCTGTTTGCTGTTGTTACTACAGAAAATGGCAATCCTCTGTTCTGCTCCATCAGTTCATTCAAATTTTCTGCCCAGATGGCTACTGCTGAATAGCAGCCCGAGAATGTATTGCCATGCCTTTCGGGATCGAATGAGGCTCAAAAGGAGAAACAGACATCAGTGGGTGACTTGTTTCTCCAAAGGGTCTTTCTTACAAGGTAGGATACGATTCATTCTTTGTATTGATTCTCTTTGCTAGGCATGGAATTCTCTTATGTATCTGTTCTGCTTGCACAATCTATTGTAGTAGTTTGACCTCTACTGAAGAATCTTCAGCTAGTATTTCTGCAATGTAAGCGTAGTTTATTTTCTCCTGTTATCGTATTATGCAGGACCCTGCTAGTGGATGATTTATTATCATAATTATCAACGAGATTAAGCTCTGCTTCTTTTTTTATGGAAATATCATTCACTGGAAACCATGCAGTGACCATTGTTCCTTAAACTCTGCAGATTCCATGCCCTCTCTAAAGCCTTCACGTCTTCTTCCTACAGAGGAACTAAAGACATATCCCAATACTGTTCCTGAGGAGATATTTAGCACAATCAGATTAGATGACTCTGATGCATTCTATGTGCTAGAGCTTAGCACAAGTAGAGAGTTTAGTTCCTCTTTGCTGGATAAAAATTCTGCAATCTTAATCTGCTTAATAGATGTTGATGGTGACTCCTTGTTACAAAGAGTACCGGCAATTTATTTAGGTCAACCAACACCAGGAATGAAGGCAGAGCAATCGATGCCCTTCCAAAGTGGTTCAGTTGATGTTGTCACTTTCAAGGGGTCTAAATTGCAAAGGATCAAAGAAGTCTGGATCGGGCTGGAATCTGGTACGCTATACACTCATTTTCATGTTCTTTGCAAATATACTAGTTGTCGCAATATAATGGTAATATGATCACCTGATGAGTGTTTTCCCTCCTTTGTTTATTAATTTTTAATTTTTTACCCTTGAAGGTCAGGTTCATGGAGATTAGATGGTTTGAGCTTGAAAGTAATACATGGACCGGTTGGTCGATCTAAAGATGTCAATGGAACACCTGAACTCAAGTTTAACGGTTTGCAGTACACCTTCGAGAAAATCAATGTGCCTCTTGGAGAGGACGGAGCATCAGTAGCTGAAGCCAGGCCTGTGGCTGTCATGGACCTATCAGGAGTTAGCTTATCTGATCTTCAAGAAGGACAGTTATCCTCAGAGAGCACTGCTTCAATTGTTAAGGAATTGAAAGAGGATGGTTTGAGACAATATGCTGATCTCAAGCAATCTTTGCTGCTCTACGATGCAGCTATAGTGATAACAGGTTTCTCTGTCTTCACCTTGGCTTCCAACGACAATGCTGCCTACTCTTTCCTGGTCGGTGGCATTGGAGGATTCTTCTATCTGCTGCTGCTCCAAAGGTCCGTCGATGGGTTGCCTGTGATTAGTTTGCCCTCAGAAGCTAGCAGCACACAGCCATCTGTTAGTGGTTTCAGTGGTGTAAGAAGGCCATGGTTAATATTGTCGCTGGTAATGGTTGCGGGAGCTGTCGCATTGAAGTATGGTGCTGGTGGTGACAGCTTCGAGCTGACACCAACCGAGCTCTTTGTCGGCACTGCAGGGTTCCTGGCAAACAAGGTTGCAGTTCTTTTGGCAGCTTTCAAACCCATGCAAAGTGATTTGAAGGGCGAAGATGGATCTGGGGACAGCACTTAACTGAAATGCTACTTGTTGTTTCTCATGCAAGCTCTATGGTATTCAATGAAGGTACTTAGCTAAGTGCGAAGGGCAAGTCATGAACGGGAAATATATAACTTGTGACTGTAGCATCTTGGTAACTTCGTTCAAGCTTCAATCTTCTGGACAGTAGGAGGAGGTCACAAAATCCCGATTCAGGAAAAAGAAGTTTGAGATCTACAGAAACATAACCAGACTCTAAAATCAGGGGACTTCAAATATCTTGACACGTGAAGAATCTCCATCCTGGTGATACGGTACAATTGCTAGATCAAAAGACATGATGGTTCTACCAGAACCATGTACCCATTACTGCACATAAACCTGATACCATTCAAGTCCATTATACAGTATAGAATAAATATATTCTTGGTGCATTCTGTGTAGAAAATTGTGATGTTGACAATATGGTCCAGATGTGATGGGCAATACTCTGGCGCTGATCCAAAACTCATCAATACCAGGAAAATATTTTATCGCAGATCCAGGCACCGGCCATACACAGAGTAGATAGATTCGCAGAACCTTGCCAGGTGGCGCCGAGCCCACCTGGACGCCCCATAAACCGTTGACATCACCACTAATTTACTCATCACACACACAAGATTTAATCACCAGCTAGCGTCTGGCGATGCAAGAGTCCACTCCACTCCAGTATCAGCAGCTAGCACACCATTCTTCCTGATGCCAGCCATGGCCAATCCTGCAGTGATGTTCATAGCAGTGATCCTTGCCATCGTCTCTACCGCAGCTGCCAGCAACGCCACGGCGAGCCCGGCCAAGAACACGACGGCGCCGCTGCCGCCGTTCGCCACCAACCACGCCGTCGGCGACGGCGCCGGGTGGTTCTTCGACTGGAAGGCGAACGCCTCCGCCGCCAACTACTCCGCCTGGGCCGCCAACCGCACCTTCTACCTCGGCGACTACCTCAGTATGTTCAACGCTCTGCAAATTCAGGAGATGTTCAGTACTACATGCCACATTGCCACTGAAACATTGTTTCGTTCCTGTAATGTGTGGTCAGGTTTCAAGACGGACACGAGCAACACGGTGGTGCACACGACCAACGCCACGGCGTACAAGCTCTGCAGCGCCGGCGTCGCGGCGAACGGCAGCAGCGGGTGGAAGGCGGAGGAGGCGTTCCTGGCCGTGATGCTGACGGCGGAGGGCGCCAACTACTTCTTCTCGGACGCCGGGGACGGGGAGCACTGCCGGAAGGGGGTGCGGTTCGAGGTCGCCGTCGCGCATGGCCGCGGCCTCCCGTCGGTGCCAGCGTCGTACTACGAGCCGCTCTCCGGCGCACCGGCTGGGATGCCGGACGGCTGGGCTGCGGCGGCCATGTGGGGTGCCTTGGCTGTTGCAGTATTAGTGCTGTGATGTCCTAGTTGATCCTGGTACAATTTTACTTCGAAATCTTTAGTTTGAAATCCTTTTTTGAATCAAAGTTTTGTACGAGGAGATGACTAATATGTTCATTATACAAACATTATAATTTTGTAACTTTTGCTAATATATAGGCTCTACACTGTGCAAGTCAAAAAAGCAACAGCTAAACAATTATGCAAACTAAAAAGAAAAGAAGTTCAAATTACTCCAAACTATATTTTGATTCACTCTACTTCTAAACTATGCTATTTTTTTCAACTACCCCCTTATGCAATTTGTCTTGCAGAATGACAGTGGACATCAAAATCTATGTTAAAAAAAATATATTGCTAAAAAATATTTACCATGCGATCTAATTCCAAAGGTTCGGGCGGTTACATGTCCTAATGAACATATCCCTCGTGATAACATATCCCTTCGTAGTGCTCCTTCACCGTGTGTATATATATATGTACAGATTTCATGAGATCAATACAACCAACCGTCCATTCACTCTTGTCAATCGTCTCTCGCTCCCGCTCTCTACTCTCACCACGTTATCAGCGCTTCGCTCTCCACCGAGTGAATTCGCGTGAACACGAGGGCACCAGCGAGAGAAGGCACGACCAGAAGGAAAAGAAGGCGACGAGGGAAACCATTCTCGCCGACAACGGCAACAGAGATGCATGGACGCTGCACCGTCGACCGTCGTCCACTCGTCCCGCCCACCATGGCCTGTGACTCTGTGAACACGAGTCAAAGAACAGCGATTCTGTCACTGGTCTGATACTATACGGACGATCTTGGGCGCAACGGTAAGCATCTGTTGTTTCCTTGACTTGATTCCATGGCACAAGAAGCCAAGAACACAAAGCTATGGCCGAAGACCAAATCTGCATCGACTACACACCTGAGTAGGTAACCACCGTCCACCGACGTGAATTTCTTCGATTGAAATGTTTGTTACCTGGTTGACGGCATCGACGCTCTGTTCGTTTCAACTTATCAGCCAACTTATCAGTTACCGAATAGTATTTTTCTCTCACAATAAATCAGCCGTTTTAACTTTTCAACCGGCTTATAACTCCAACACGAACAGGCTAGCTGGCGTGGGAACCTGCGCCAGCGCCGCGCGCAATCAGAGGCTGTTGCCTACTAGCCTCTAGTGGCCCGCTGTTTATTCTTGGGAATAGCAGCCTCTACTAACGCTGCCCGATGGCGTGCAGGGCGCCAGGGCCTGCCCCGAACGGCGGTGCCTGGCACCTTCCCCCATGGCCTGCTTCGCCTTTAGCGGGTGCAGCGCTGGACCGGCTGCGGCTCGCAACGGCAACCCGACGCAATGCGCCAGTGCCCGCTCGCCCGAGCAGGATACAGCAGGCGGAGCGCCCGAGTTCTGACGGCGGCGGCGGGTCACACCCGCCTGCTGCAGCGGCACTAGCCCCAGCGCCGACGGGGGCGTCGACGGAGCGTACTCGCCCGTTGAAAACGGCGGCTCCACCAGTTAGTCCCGACCACGGCGTCTCCGACGCCCGAGCGATAGGCTGAGGCTGCGGCTGCGCCCGGTGGCGGGGTTATGCATGCGGCGGCGGCGGCGGTTGGTCGGCATGGTCAAGCGGCGGTCAGCGGTTTCTCGCCTGAAGCCCTAACGGCCTCCAACCTCTGTTGGTTTGGGCCCAAGTTCTGCGCTGGGGCTGCCGCGATCGTCCGCATGGGCTGTAGCGACTCCAAAGCTGGTTCCGGTCAAATTGAAGACTGTTGCGGCCCGACCTGCGTTTAATATTTTCATTTATTTTTCAGCAGCAATTTACATTAAATCCCCTTATTTTAGCATGTAATTTAGCGCTGAATTTTAAATGAGAAATTCTACGTCTCTAAAAATCTGTTTTAGTCTATGATTAAAACAATGACTGTATGGTTGCGTATCTCGAACCATAAATAAATTAGCTATTTGCTGCTGCAGGATCTTTCATAATTTTGAAAAATTTGTATGGTAGAGTGTTTACTCCTTCAACTCCTGTACCACATTTTGGTTGATTTTGTTAATTTGGCAATTTACTTCATAAATTGAAAAATCAAATTCTCTTAATTAAGCTTTACTTAATTAATGATGAATCGTTGCAAAATATACTACATGTCCTCAACTTGGGATTGAAAACATGAGATCTAGCCATTGGCTGCAATAAGTTCTTCTCCAAATAATTTATTTGCCCTGAAACCAGCTTTTAGGTAGCAAATTATTTGCCCATCACTTAGAGGTCTACATCTTAGGATGATTACTTACACATGTTCTCCCAAGTAAATGTTTAGGAGATATGAGTTTGGTCCACACCTCTATGGTGATTACCATTTTATTTTTGAAATTTGGTCAAGCACAGGGTAGTGGAGACCTAATCATCGGCTATGTTATGTTCTTTTAGAATGTATCAGCCTAGAGACCATGCTTTTAGGCAGCTTGATACTTGCCTACTACTGGGAGATCTACTCCATTATTTCATTACATGGAGACTATCATTGTGTCCACCAATTTTCAAAAATGACTCAATTATGGGGTTCACCTTCGTGATACTGCCAATTCTCAACATAAGAAGGTATAATATTTTTATATTTTGCATCAATATTACAACATCACCATTGTGGTTCTTAATTTACCTACCATAAATTAATTGTAACTAGTGGTTATGCCATGCTAGGGATAATTACTTTAATAGAGTTCGATGGACTCACCCAATGGGCTTGATTATCCTACATGTGCATTAGATATGAAGATCACTTTTGCATTCCATGAACTACTAAATGTGATTAGTGAACCCCAATATGGGGATCCACCTCTTCACATCTCGAAGAAGTGTGATGCTCTCTTTCTATTAAAGTTCTACGTCCATATTATGGATCTCACACATGAGTACCTATTGGAAAGGAACCTATGTGCTTTGTGGCTTACTCTTCAAGCACACAACGAATAGCAAAGGAACTCATAAGACCTACTACCTTATGATTAGAACTATGTAAGTCTCCAATATTTTTTAAAACATTGCGGACTACAACCTTGCTATTCATAACATTTGCTCGTAGTTAAAATTTTGCAAACTATCAGCATCATGTCTATTCATTCAAAACACATGATGAGTAATATGATAAACTTCTTTTGAAGAATCATCATCAACGCCCAATTTGTGTGGCGCCTCTCTCCTAAGGTTTTAGGTTTTAGAATAACATTGAGAATAACAGGAGGTTCAATGGATTGAGACTCCTGCTAATCTATGAACACAACTGATAAATGCAAATACAACAAGGGGGCAAATGTCCATGCTCACTAGAAAGAGATGGGCAATGAGAATGACAACTTGTCATAAATATGGTTACACTATACAATTTGATATAGTGTCGTATGCCCAAGGACCTAATCCTATACCATAAGTCCCTAATGGATGCAAAGTACTCATCAGAGCCAAGATATGAAGCACCCTTCAATCTTCAATCTAACACAACACCAGTGGTTGGTTGTTTACTTGTGGCTCCTATTGGATCACTTAACAACACTTCTATTTCGTAAGAGGACCACACTTTTGTTGGATGACATGCTCATTGAATACTATTCAAATGATCCACTTTGAGAGGATGACATGCTCATTGAGTACTATTCAAATGATCCACTTTGAGATTTCACATAATCTCATTGTCATTGATGTCCCATTTATTAATGTTGTAATTTGTTCAAACTCATGCTATTTGAGTTGAATAAACTTATTCATAACTGGAGTTCTACAAACTCGGTTGTGATTAGGGGAGTACGGACTCATGGGTTTTGAGTTGTACAATACCTATATGTGTTGGAATGCCATACCTTCGTATTGGATGTTCAATACTATGTTTTTGAATAATCGATAAGAATTTTTATCAAATTCTTGTCCTATATAGACATATACAGGAATTATTCCAATTGAGGAAGAAATGTGCCTTGTGGCCAATTGAACCACAACCTCTATATCTAGGGAAATAAAATATTCTTAAATTCCTTTGAAAAGAGGAGAGAATGTTTTAACAATTGCTCCATGCGATGTAATGATAGTCCACTATCATGCTTCATATGGTACTAGAGCCATCAAGGATGTTTTATTATATCCTGATTTGACTCGTATTTTACCAAATTATAGAGATATTCGTAAGATTTTATTTGATGTGGAAACACAAGATGAAAACAACAATTATGGCACATGAGTTTTGAAAACAGTTTCTCTTGGATTGTATTCTACATACATCTTCCCATACAACATGTTGCATTTGATATAATTTTCCATGCCGTTGATGCATACCACATCTAGTATGATCGATTCGGTCATTCCATTATTATTGGGATGAAGTGAAAAATTATAGGCAGTTCTATTGGTCATGATTTTTCGCATAACATGGATACTCTACAAGTACCACTGGGAACTAGATTTTAAGTCCCTCTTATCTTAAAATCAGATCTGAATGTCTTAATTTCCTTGAACTCCTTCAAGAAAACAAGTGTGGTCCAATACAAAGATTGTATAGACATGTAAGGCATTACATGGTTCTATGGTGCATGTACATGATGACTTCCGGTGTGTCCTACTGGCAACACAAAACTATGCACTAATAATGGCTCAGTTTCTGAGCACATTAGCCTACACACTACTGGATTTACCTTTTGCACTTACAATGATGGTTGTATTGCCTAGGTATTCAGAATTATATTCACAATGAATATGATGAATCTATGATTCAGACATTTAAGATCACCACATGTCCGTCACTAATGAATTGCCATTTCCAACATCTTGCTGGAGTCAGGTAGTTTTACACGTTGTAGAGTTCCTCTATGCTTTTACTATGTGGGAATCCATGAAGTATTTCCCATTTGCGTACATTGGGTATGTTTTCTTCTAAAACATCCCAATCTCACCAGCGCAGCATACATCCATGGGCACGCATGAAACTGGGGATCTATGTGAGATTTCACTCTCCGTCGATCATTTAGACCTCCTTGTGAGGATCTATTTATACCCAGTACGCTGGCTATATTTTAATCATGAGCATTTCCAAGCATTAGTGGGATATTTCAAGTACCATAAATAATGCCAGGAAATTTATTGGAATGCATTAAGAATTTTAGGCTCAGGATCCTGTACTAAAGCTGAACCCTTCTGTTTCAATGATTTGCAAAAAATTACGAATCAACTATCATATGCATTTACTATGAGGTGTCATAAATCTTACTAATCCTATGTAGTGCTAGAAAGAGTGGTAGTACCATGTAAAACCATTCAACTCCCTGTTACAACCACTGTGGCTATAAATAAGAGGGGGAGAAGTATGATCAAAAATTGGGATTAAGCTACTTGCAAGCAACTGAAGGCTAGACCTTCTAAGATAGTAAATGCAGACCAACCTTTTGTTGGCAACCAACCTACTGTTGGTAGACACCTAAAGGATTATGATTATCCTATGAATGGAAGGCATTCACGACCTAACTCAGTGGTGCACAATACTGAGTCTGGGATATCGGAAGCCCCAGATTCTCATTTCGAGAAGTCATGATGAATCATAAGGGTGCATAAGATATAGACATCATGTCAACTAGAGAATTATGTTATTTAAAGGCTACATATGTTGGCACCTCTCAGCAAATTGTATATGTGCTCCAAGTGGTCCAATAGACCATGGCCCTGGCAGAGCACCTCCATGCTCAAACTGGACCTTTTAGAGTGATGCAATGAAGCAAAGATAGCCTCGCTCACCTGAAAGAAGTGTTTGTACTATTTCCAAAACTTCATGGTATCTTTACTATGGATACAAATTTGTTTTCATCCAGAAATGGATTTGGGAACAATATGGTGGTGAGAAGCAAGGCTAGTAGCAATAAGGGTTTTACGCAAAGGCCAAGCATTGTTTTCAATGCTATTTATTCTCCTATACTATGAGTCATAAATTTCTGATATTATACTTATGGGTAGTAAAATCATCTATCTATGAAGTTGATAGATGTAGTGACAACATACGCCTATGTAGTCACTGGATTCTGGTGTATTTGTGGAGTCCAGAAGGAATCTAGATACTTAATCCCCAAACACAAACTAGAAACATATATTATGTAATGCTTAGAAAGTCACTCATGTATTAAAGCATCCTAGTCGAATGTGGTACAATCGACCTAGTGAATCCCTCCTTTCGAAGGGATACACGAAGAATTGTATGTTTAATCTATGTGCCTGCTGCACGTTTCTAAACATACATTACTTATCGGCGGAGTTTGAGATGGAGGATATGAATTGAACCAAATCTCCTTTTGAGATTTTCAGTTCAAAATCTCTTCTCTCAAGAATCTTGGATATGAAGTTGTCTATATCCAAAGTGAGGGGTATGGGTACCCATGGGTCCCCACCGATTAGGATACTACCAGACTTGACAAGTGGGCTTGCCCAACCAGAACGTGCGGGCTAAGGACATGAAGATATTTGGAGCAAAAGTCAAGGAGGCCGGATGATTCAAATCGTCCCAGATATTGTGGGATACGTATTGTAATCCGATTCAGATTACCTTCCATGTAACAATCAAGTAGATTAGATTCAAACCAACTTGTAACCCTAGGTCGTCAGCCTATATAAGGCAGCAAAGGACACCTCCCGAGGGCATCTCAATTCTCAAGCAATACAAACCACCAAAATACTGGACATAGGGTATTACTCTCTGGAGGCCCGAACATGTCTAAACCCTCATGTTCTCGTGGTCACCTTTGAGTTCTTGGTCTCGCAATCCTCTCTGCCTACAAATCAACCTCTTGGGTAACCCTCTGGTAAACTACCGGGCTACTAAATCCGACAGTTGGCGTGCCAGGTAGGGGTGATTGTGAGATCTTCCTTAGCGAGCTTGATGGCATTCCGCCCCGGCGTCATCTTCCCCGAGGGCATGAAGGACTTTCTCGCCAACCCGATCTAGCTCCGCTTTGGGAGCATGCTGGTGGACTCTGACTCCACCGCCTCCTCCACTAACTCGGTGTCTGCCGCCAGCTCAGCATCCGTCGGATCAACTTCGATGGAGCAAGGTCTTCACCCGAGAATCATCACGCCGCTTGTCTAGCAGGTCGGCGATCTCTCTCTCTTAGAGGGTCCTACACATCCTTGCTGCGAGCCGCCCACCCACGTCCTCCGACCTGATCACGAGGCTAGATCGTATCAGCAACACCATCGCTGAGTGCATTGATCTCTCCGAGGCGGCACTACACTCAACAAGGTCGGCGTAGGGTCCTTCCCTTGCCCCCTTTGGTCTAAGGAACTCAACTGCCGTGTATTCTGCGAAACTCGCGTAGTCTCTTCAGATCCAATCTGAAGGCCCACCCGAACCCACCCAATTTTTGGATTGTGGTGAGTTCCAGATCCCTCGCATCGTCCTGCCTCCGAACCCTCACGGAGACAACATCCAAAGCAACTCCACCATGCCAGATCGCGAAGCCTTTGTGGTCTCTGCCAAGGATCCACCCAAGGATGGTGAAACCTCTTCTTAGGAAGCATGTCGTAATGCCAAGAACCAAGAACGTGCAGTACGGTACCACCAGGAGCAAGCTGACACCAAGCAATCCTAACAACCTCCTGCTAACACGGGAGCCGAGGCGGTAGGCGACCCACCACGCGCCAACAACGGTGAGAACTGTTGGGATACGAGGTAGGCTACGCTAGCGCAAAACAAAAATTTTCTACCGCGTAAACCAGGAAAACTGCCGTATATGAATCACGGGATTACCACTCGACGCACAGGTGCGGAAGTTGTAGAATCGCGTCGGGGCAGCGAAGTCGACCAGCGTAGTCAAACACGTCAACGTCGAGCAGCTCCTCAGCAGCTTGTCCATGTACAACGAGGTCCTCCTCGTGCCGCGGCTCGTCGTTGGCTCATCGTGGCTTGTTGGCGGCTCGTCCGAGTGCTACAGGTGCAACACCTCCAAGGTATCCACACGTGCAGGGATGAAGCATCACAAGTCGGACTGCTAGGTCCGCGAGTTGCAATGGGGTGAGGGTGCGGGAGGCGCGGCGGCTATGCTTCCGCGAAAAGGTGTCCCCACTAGGGCGCCCCCACCCCTCTAATTATAGAGGTTCCTGATGGGTCTCAGGGTCCAAGGCCCATTAGTACTCCTAAACCTGATCCAATTTGGATCACATCCGAATTGGACTTCCAACCCCTTAAGTGTGTGACCCTATAGGTTTGGATACGTATAGACATGGCCCGAGTACTCATACTCAGCCCAATAGTTGGTAGCGGCCTCTAGCAAGATGTGCCAACTCCTATACGCACACGAAGATCATATCAGACGAATCGTCACAATATCACGTATATGCTATTCCTTTTGCCTCATGATATTTGGTCTAGCTCCAAGCTGACCACTCTTTCTCGATGCCGTGATTCAGAATCCCTTTCTAGGTTAACTCTTAACCTCACCTAGCATGGCCATGCATTTCTGGATTCGATCACTCGAGGGGCCCAGAGATATCTCTCTCAAATAGAGAGGGGCAAATTCCATCTTGACTGACCATGCCTCATAGCATACTTCTTGACAAACTCGAAAGCTACCTTTATGACTACCCAGTTACGATGTAGCGTTTGATAGCCCCTAAGTAAGTCGATCCACATCTTGAGTACATGCGACAGACTCAGGTCTAAGGACAAAGCGTACACGTTGTGTAAAGAGAGAACCACTTCTCGTGTTGGGTCAGCCCTAGCACATGTCTCCACATACGCCTACATTATTAGTTTGACATCTCCGTGTCCATGACTTGTGAAACATAGTCATCAACTAATACATGTACTAGTCTAATATTCATGTGTGTCCTCACATGAACTCCGACTAGGGACAACTTTAGAATAACCATACAAGTAAAGAGTTTCACATACAATTCACATAATTGCAAATCAATTCAAGTAGCCTTTAGTTGATATTCAAGGAACACAATATAAATCACAGATACAAATGGAATATCATCATCTCTATGATTGCCTCTAGGGCATACCTCCAACAGTCTCCCACTTGCACTAGAGTCAATCTAGAAGACATCTAATACCCATAGCTCTTACATGCGCATCATGCTTAGCCTGCGGGAATGGCTTTGTCAAAGGATCAGAAATATTCAGATCCGTATGTATTTTGCATATCTTGATCTCACCCCAGTTAACAAAGTCTCGAATGAGATGAAATCGCCACATTACATGTTTGTTCTTCTGGTGGTTCCTCGGCTCCTTTGCTTCCGCAATTGCCCCATTGTTATCACAGTAGAGATTCAATGGGCTGGACGCATTCGGGAACACACCAAGCTCAATAAGAAAATTACTTATTCAAACACCCTCCTTCGCATGTTCTGAAGCCGTGATGTACTCGGCTTCTATCGTAGAATCAGCCACTGTCTCCTGCTTGGAACTCTTCCAACTAACAGTATCACCATTTAGCGTGAACACAAATCCTAATTGTGACTTTGAATCATCTCTGTTGGTTTGGAAACTAGCATTGGTGTAACATGTTACAACGAGCTCCTCCTCACCTCCATAGACGAGGAACATATATTTAGTCCTTCTTAATTACTTAAGAATATTTTTCACCGCTGTCCAATGACTCTCACCCGGATCAGACTGGTGTCTGCTTGTCATACTTAGCGCATATGAAACATTTGGGCGAGTACTTATCATTGCATACATGATAGATCCGATAGCCGAAGCATATAGCACTTTACTCATGCGATCCCGCTCATCAGCAGTCGAAGGACACTGAGTCTTGCTGAGATGTATGCCATGTGACACAGACAAGAACCCTTTCTTCGCCTCTTCCATGTTGAACTGTTTCAACACTTTGTCAATATAAGTATCTTGGCTTAATCCTATAAGCCTTCTCGATCTATCTCTATAGATTTTGATGCCCAGAATATATGACGCTTCCCCTAAGTCCTTCATCGAAAAACTATTTTTCAATGAAGTCTTTACGGACTCAAGCATAGGAATGTTATTTCCAATCAGCAATATGTCATCCACATAAAATTAGAAATACTACAGAGCTCCCACTTTCTTTCTTGTAAACACAAGACTCTTCTTCGTTTTTGGTGAAGCCAAACCCTTTGACCACTTCATCAAAACAAATGTTCCAACTCCTAGATGCTTGCTTCAATCCATAAATGGATCTCTGAAGCTTGCATACCTTTCTAGCATTTTTCGGATCGACAAAACCCTCGGGCTGTATCATATACACGTCCTCAGTTAAGTTTCCATTCAAGAAAGCTGTCTTGACGTCCATGTGCCATATCTCATAATCAAAATATGCAGCTATAGCTAGAAACCAATCTCTAAAATTAAGGAACCAACTCAATCTAATCTTATCTCTAAATAACAAATTTAATCCTAGGGCTGCTGGGAACATAACCGCGGATGACCAGTACACCAGCCCTTCAATGGGTTGGGGCTGCTCCATCTCATGGGCCCCAATGGGCTGCACATGACAGCTGACATCCTGCAAGTCCATGTAATAAGTCAATGACATGATGGACTACAAAAGCATGGGCAACAAGAAGCTGCTAGAAAAAAACCTTTGAACAGAGGTGGAAAATTCAGAATGAAGGTCCTACCTGTGGATAACTTCCCAACTCTGAACTTGGCACATATCAATGCAGGCACACCTCTGCAAGAAACGGCTTATTTCCCCAGCTATCAGCAAATGTAGTAAGACCAACTATCTGTACAAGAACGAGCATTGGAATAACATTTCAGTCAACTGTATTGGTAGATGCCTCTTACTCAGTGTTGCTCATCTATCGTGTTTTGAACCTTTTTGGATGCCAGGAACTTCAAAGGAATAGCATGATGCCTGACATTTCCTTGCACATTGTTTGTTTGTAATACAATTGCTGAAGGTAAGAACATGCCTTTTCGGCCTGCTTGAAGTGACAACTATTTGGACATGAGCCTAGTTTAAGAGATGCTAAGCTACAAGTCTGAATCAATAGCTGCTAAGCTACAAGTCTGAGTTGAAATAAGCTAGATTCTCCATTGTGCATAGTATTAATTGAAATGTGCTAAAATACTTTCTGTCATCGAAGACAGATCTAGTAGGACTGAGCAAAAGGAGCTTGTTGGCATCGAAGATAGTACAATGAACTGAAGAACTGATAAAAATTTTCATGAAGCCAGGATAGATCCAGATCAGGTGAAGTGTCAGCACAGAAGGAGGAGCTGGCGTCAAGCTGTTCAGACGGAAGAGCTGGCGTCGAGTAAGGCAGGCGGAAGAGGTAGCGGAGGGGGAGGTTGTGACGATGGAGAAGCTGCGCAGGAGGTGGTGGCGGAGGAGATGGCAAGCAGGGCGGAGGAGGTGGTGGTGGTGGCGGAGGAGGTGGAGGCGGAGGCCGGCGGAGCTGCGCAGGAGCCGGTAGTGGGTCCGCGCAGAAAATGCCTGGGAGGCAAGCCTCGTGAGGCACGCAGGCGCGTGCAGACGGTCAACGCAGATCCGCGTGAGGCAAGTTGTGCATGAATGTTAAAGCAAGTTGGACGGCTGGGCGATAAGGATGCACCAACCAGTTGTGGGAATGATTTTTTGCAAATACATTGCATGTATTTATGGCGCGAAATGTTCTCGAGGGCAAGAAAATATTTGGCGGTAAACCAGAGACAGCTTTAGGCCCTGTTTTTTAGTCCATTTTGGCCCTTTTGACTAAACTTTAGTCCACTGTTTTTATGCACTTTTAGTCCCTAACACCTAGACAGGTGGACTAAAGTTTAGACTAAAGACTTTAGTCCTCTAGTCCACAAAACTGGACTAAAGGGTGTTGGGGACACCTTGCCCCTCATTTATTACCCTCCCTCCCATCCAGCTCTCCCTCCTGCCGCGTCCCGCCTGGCCCCTGCCGCCCTCCCTACCTCTGCCCTCCCACCTGACCCCGCCGTCGCCCTCGGTGACGGGTCCATCACCTTCCGCTGCCGCGTGATGGAGAGGCTGGCAGCGGTGCTCCACCTCTCTACTGTGGGCACCGTGGCGCGTCCCGCCAAGGAGACCCGCCTTGCGGCCGTTGTCGCCGGCCCGTCCGCGCGGTGATGGGACCGGGATCGCACCGGGCTCGACCTCCGCCTCCTTGACACCGCCCTCTCCGGCCCGCTCCGCGGCAAGATAGCCGACGCCGTCGCCCTTGCGGCACCCTCCGGTGGCGGGGGTGAAGGAGGGGGAGAGCCGCCCCTGCCAGGTGCCCGCGGTCGATCGCGCTCTCGGCGGAGGAGCTCTTGGCGCGGGGCCGCGTGGTGGACTTGAAGTCCTCGTCAGTGGGGAGGAGCGAGTCGTTGGGGATGAGAAAGGTGGAAATTAGGAGGACACGGGAGAGGACCCTCAGCGGCGGAGGAGGGGTGAGTCCTCGCCGCCGTCGGGGGCATCGTCCTGGTCGGAGGACATCCTGGGTCTGGGAGCGGCGGAAAGGGGGCGGTGGGTAGAGTGGTGGATACAGGGGTAATATCATGTTTGTTCAACAATATTTATGGACTTTAGTCCATGAAACCAAATAGGGTATAGACTAAAGGAACCGTACACCACCTTAGTCCCTAAAGTGCCAAACATGTGGACTAAAATGTGGACTAAACCCTTTAGTCCTCTAGTCCAAGGGGGGTGGACTAAAGTGGACTAAGGGCAGTTCCAATGGGACATTGATGATAGTTTCTATCCCTCTTAATTGTCATGCCAACTAAGCAATTTGCTGATGTGGCAGTAGATTTATTATGGAGAGAGAGAGAAACCATTTCTTAGAGAGGAAACCAAGTCCTCACGTGCACCGATGGGCCAAGAAACTAGCGAATCTGCATTGGGGAGACCCAAGTATTTTCTTCTTACTTACTGCCGGATCCTTTGCGCTTGCATCGCTGCTACCCATCACTCGAGCTCCTTTACATGATGCACAGAGGATCTAGTACTAGAATGGAGAATGATTGGTTGGATTTTTGTTTAGATTCTAGATAAAAAAATTGCATTGTGAAGGATGATTTCTTGATACAATATCCTAGACTATGGAAACTAGGTTGGTTTCTCCCATTGGGAGTGCCCTAAAAGTCCTGGAAGACACCCCTGTCCCTCATTTATTGCCTATTCCCACCTGTCATGAACCCTCCCTTATGCATTAATTAGGGGTAATATCATTTTTGTTTATCTGCATTAATGGACTTTAGTCCCTGGATCCAAACAAGGTAGGATAACTTTAGTCCATGGACTAAAGGAACCAACCAGGAACTTAATTTTTCTTTGTGGGTGGAGGGAGATGGGTCAACTTGAGCTATGGATAGGTCGGTTTGCATGCTAGGGCCACAGCTGGGTTGACTCATGCAGTGTTGCCGCCTCCAAGGAAATTTGCATGTGCGTCAATCTAAGCTAAGGTACGAGAGGGGATGTTCGTGGGTGCCGCTATGGCGAGCGGAGTGATGAGGCCGCGTTGATGTCCCAATTCAACCGGTCAGGGGTGGTAGTTTTTGAGTTGAGTGGCTACCCGCGTTGATGTCTCAATCCAATCGGACGAGTTTGGTTTCTTTTCTTTTCTTTGTTTTACTTTCCAATCTGGAACTCCTTTTTTTAATATAGTCGGCAACTCTCCTGGTTCATTTCAAAAATATAAGTTAAAGGTACTTGAACTGTGGCGCGCGCCGAAGGGGATATGGCCGCTCTCCCGTACACCGGAGGGGACGCGGCAGGGTGGAACTATGCCGCTTTGTTGCATTGGCGTTTTGTAGGTTATTCACAGCACGAATCACAGCCGGCGTTTTGTGCACTAATATTTGTTCAATTTCTCCGTCCAACTTTGACAAGATTTTTGCAACACCAAGTTTTAGCACAAAAAAGTCACCAATATAGATATATTTGTATTTAAATGTTGCAATCTTTTATTTTTTATAACATAAGCTGAACACAATACACAAAGCATCTCCTATTTCTGTGTGGAGCATGATCCATAAAAGGCGCACAGAGCAACCTTTTTAAACAATTAGATCCTGTCTTGAATATTAATCCTACATTCATTTCAAAATTCGGAATAGAACAGTTAAGTTCTTGCACAAATGGAAAAGTTAAGAAAAATCCTTTCCTATCCGTGAAGCCAGCTGAGCATGTAAAACCTATATTATGTTCGCTCAGATCAATAGTGCATGGGACTAACGAGGACTGAGGACAAATGGATCTTGAAAGGGCAAACATAGCAATACAGTTTTGCACAGAGAATATATCCATGCTCACATAATATATTTTAGGATGCTTCGATCAGAGAATATGATTAGGAGTATAATGTATAATTAGGAGTTACTCAGCCAACTCAAAGACTGTCAATTACTTAAAAAGAAAACAGTTCATTCGTGTGGTTCAGTGAAAAAAACGTGAAATGCGACATAGTCAGTCGTAGAAGACTTGCATCATGCCCTACGGAAAATTTACTTGAAGCAAGGTCACTGAATGATAACCGAATCCAATTAGGATGGATCAGCACGAGCAACATAGTTTGCATGGAGAAATTTAATATGAGAAAAAACCCATGCCTTGCCTAATAACAGATACTGATTTCTGTGGAACAGAGGTCTCAGTGATGCATTAGCATAAGGAAGAAGTCCATATAACCACCTCACGTGATATGGACAGTTCAGGGGGTTCGCGTACCTGGTTTGCGAAGTTCCGGGGTGTCAGTTAGACAGGTTCATAGTTTGGGGTTGAATTCTAGACTCAAGGAATAGATGAGTGGGTTAATATGGACTTCTTCCTTTTTTAAATTTCCTACTGTCTTTCCTACTGTACTATTGGATACTGTCTTGTATCCATCTGATTGACTGAAAGTGACATGGTGCATCTCTATTTTCACTTGGTGAGTAGTTTATGGAACATAATTAGTTGTGATCACTATATAATGAAATTCTGAAATTGAACTCCTGGATATGACTCTATGATGAACAGTTTGCCATCAAATTTAAGTTTAGAAAATTGAACCTTCTGTTGCTGGTCATTTGTGTCTTGATATTATTATTCTTGTGGTGTTGCATGAGAGCTAAATAGCTTTTCGATATACTACTTTATTATTGTTCTCAGTTTTGGCTAAAGATCATGTTGAGAATGAACAGCACCCTTGCGGCCTTGCCAAATAATTATGAAACTAATATCTGTTAACTTGTCTTTTCATGGCAGAACAGGTTAATGTTAGAAGGTGAGTGGATGTTCAATGGCTGGCCACTCCAAGATTTTCCTGCTAATGTAACATTGTTACATGGCACACTCAAGGTTGTTTTGTGTGTCCAATGCTTGCTACAAGATATGGCTAGAATCTTTTCTACGATCCCTTCTTTGTGTATTGGTATCTTCTGCACATCTTAATGGACTGGTACATTTGGTTGCTACCTTTTTAACTTGTACATGGACATTGTAGGGCACTCGCAAGCTGAAGATGGAGAATGGCGCTGACGAGGCTGGAAATGGTACAAGTAGACTTGATGATATCCCTACCAGTTTGGAAACTCTTAATGGCTTTTGGTGTGATGTATGGACTAGTAATATTCTCATGGATATGTGTTAAGTCAATTTCATGTTTGGGACCAATCACTAGCTTATGGAAATGATATTTGTATCAATGTGTTCTCGGTAAAAAAAGGTATTTATGCATGTCTACATGTTAATTGAGATTATTGATTCTATGAGTAGCTAGAATCTTGTAATTTATTGATTATCGCAAGCATTATTTTTTTGTTGGCACTATTCATTTTCTTGGTGGTTGGCAGACGTGGTTCTAGCCGGCCGAGGAATCATATTACCTTGGTGGTCGATAGAATTTCGTTGGCGGTTGGGGCTGCCAAGTGAAGTTATTTACTTGACAGTTAGAACGTTTTCTTGGCACTTGGCAATTTTGATATCATCACAATTTTCTTGGTACCCTCATCACCAAGGAAATGATCCTTGGCAGCAAGAATCTAGCCGCCAAGTGTATTATTTTTCCTTAGCTTTCTACGCTTGGTGGGTTTTGCTTGGCAGTCAGCCGCCAAGAACAATTACCTTGGCGGTAACCGTCAAGGCAATTTCAGTTCTGGTAGTGTCTAGACGCCAAACGACAGAGATGGCAAAGATCAGGGCGATTTGGATGCGAACAAAGCTAAAGAATTCATCACCCTCATTGTCACGGCGATTTGGATGCGAACAAAGCTAAAGAATTCATCACCCTCATTGTCACGGCGATTTGGATGCGAACAAAGCTAAAGAATTCATCACCCTCATTGTCAGATAGCTCTTGGACGATTTCGTCCGGGTGGAAACCACCCCGATCGGCCATCGTCCTTGTCTTTGCCGCTGATCGTGATGCGCCGTGCTGCCGTGACGTATCTCTTAGAAAAGCAGATCATATGCCACGACGTTGTCAAAGTGATTCAAGATGTGTTGGCTTTGGAGCATGGAGCGGCAGCAGCTCAAAAAAAAAAATCAAAATTTGTGGATAGCAAGTTATGGGTTTCTAGCTAGTGTAACGGCACTGATCATCATGTTATTCACTAATGGTGCAAAGTCCACTACCAGTTAAAAGGCATATTTCAGCCTGGTCCCACCACGTTGAAAACTCATGGCCGTGTAGCTAGCTAGCCAGTTTTCAACTAGGTGGGACCCCCGCCACCCGGCCTATAAGAAGGATCTCTTGGGCACCAAAGCCGAGCACACAGCACCGAAACAATTACATGTGGCCATCAAGTAGAAAGATAATCATGATAGTTCCTGCCATGGACCATGATCTCTTCTTCCTATGCTCTGCTGTGATCTTGTCTCTCTTGGCCATTACCTTCTTTCACCTACTGAAGCCGTCTCCGCGGCTTCCGCCGGGGCCACGGAACCTCCCGGTGATCGGGAGCGCACACCGGCTGGTGGACAAGCTGCCGCACAGGGCGCTGCGCGACCTGGCCGACGTGCATGGCCCGCTGATGAGCCTCCGCGTTGGTCAGATACCGGTTGTGGTGGTCACGTCCAAGGAGGTCGCCCGCGAAGTGCTCAAGACCCACGACGCCATCTTCGCAACCAGACCAAAGCTCATGGCCGGCGGCATCGTGGCCTACAACTGGGAGGACATACTCTTCTCCCCGACTGGCGACTACTGGCGGAAGCTCCGCAGGCTCTGCAACCAGGAGATCCTCAGCGCCGATCGCATCCTCTCCTATCAGCATATCAGGGAGGAAGAGGTACGTTCATCATGGACCATGGTATATCCATCTATCTACCACGACTCCACGAGCCCCTACGTAGAAGAAGGGAAGAAGAAATACATCAATACACATCAATCCTGCATGCTGGCACATCGTTCCGAAATCCTCACTATACATTCTTATCCTCCTCCACGTGGTCTCAAAGCCGCGAATTTTGTCTTACGGACTTGTCATAGTTTCTTTATGGATTTCAATGTCATGTTCATTATTTCAAGAATACGATCATTTTCACACGATTGTCCGAATTTTCTAAGATTTAGTTATTTAAAACTTAATAACATGGTGCATACGTATTAAAAAAACACTACTTACCATTGTTTTTGTAAGGGCTATTTTTTTCCCAAACAATCTAGTGTAAACAAATCCATGTTTTACATAGTAATTTTGTGCAGACCAACAAATTTTATTCCAAAATTTTAATTAATCAAGAACACATACAATACATATTTCTTACACGTATATGAATAAGCACATATAATAAGTTTTAAAAAACAGAATCAGGAAAATCAAATTATCTTTGGACTCAAATTTATAAATTTAGGATAAAAGTAGGAACCAACATGCGTATATGCTGCAAAAGACGTTTTATTAAAAAAAAAATTCATGGAGTCATTGGAGTTCAATGTAATAAATATCATTCAGAAAGTGAGGCAATTGATCAAAGCTATGCAACACATTAGGAGAAAAAGGTAAATTTGGATGGTATTCTTCAATGAATGGGTGGAACATAGGATCTTTAATGAAATTATGTTTTCATAGGATCTTTGAATGAAATTAAATGAGCAAGTGGTTTACTCAAAATTTGCATGAATATATAGAAAATTAGTAAGAAACTTTTGGCACCAGTTTCCAATGTTATATTTTGGTGTTGCTTTGTTTATTCCTAGCGGCATGGTAATGTACCTACGATAGAATTTATACACCAAATTTAAAGTGAAATTCAAATATGCTTTGTGCCACCCAATCTCTTAACTGCCTCGCAAGAGATGTTCGAGAGAATCAGTGAAAATATGGACAAAATCATAGCATTGTTGAGCACAAGGAACAGACCAATGTCATTAATTTCTCTTCACGACAAGGTGCTCCAATGCTAGTCAAGTTCAAGGAAGCTAATTAATGCATAATCTATGTTTCAATTAATCTACAGGTGCTGAACCTCATAAATGATATCCGTGCTGCTGGGGGATCAACACCATTGGACTTAACCTCAAAGCTCCACAGGGTAACCAACAGCATCGTCTCCCGGGCGGCATTTGGTATGAAGAGTAGCAAGGTGGATGACTTTCTAGCAGCCATCCATCAGAGCTTCATCTATTGCTCTGGCTTCCAAATCCCAGACCTCTTCCCTAGCTTCACCAGTATTCTCAGCTTTCTCACTGGCATGGGGAGGAACCTCCAAAGCATTCATGAAACAATAGATGGCATCCTTGAGGACATCATCAGCGAGAGAGAAGAAATTCTCAAGCACGGCTCGGCCAACCAAGCGACCGCAACAGAGAAGAATCTGGTGGAAGTTCTTCTGAGCCTCCAGGGGAATGGAGACTTTGGCTTCCCGATTACCCGTAACACAATTAAAGCAATCATCTTGGTTAGTGACTAAGCTACTAGCATCTAAATTTTTAATGCCTGATAATTCATCTAATTAAGTTGCACATGTTTATATGATCTACTAACCATGTGACTTTTTCTGTTTTATTTATGCATATATAGGATATGTTTGCTGGTGGGACAGATACATCTGGATCTGCAATGGAATGGACAATGTCAGAGCTCATCATGAATCCTAAGGTGATGAAGAAGCTGCAAACCGAGATCAGATCGGCATTCCATGACAAGAAAATCATTACCGAAGCTGATCTCCGAGGAAGTGACCTCAAATACCTTAAATTTGTGATAAAGGAAACTCTTAGGCTACACCCTCCAGGCCCTATTCTGGTCCCACGAGAAAGCATTGAAGCTTGTGTGATCAATGGATACACAATACCAGCAAAAACAAGAGTAATTATAAATTCCTGGGCCATCTCAAGGGACCCACGATACTGGGAAAATGCTGAGGAGTTCAAGCCAGAGAGGTTTGAAGGTGCTTCCATTGACTTTTTTGGAAACAATTACGAGTACACACCATTTGGATCAGGAAGAAGAATGTGCCCTGGATATAACTATGGCTTGGCGAGCATGGAGTTGACTCTGGCACAACTCCTGCACTCATTTGACTGGAGCCTTCCAAATGGAATCAATGAAGTAGACATGAGTGAGGTAGTGTCGTTAAGTTTGCGTAGGAAGGCACATCTTTTGGTGCTTGCAACCCCTTATGCATTTGATTCCTAAGAAATAGTAATCATGCACGTATGAATGAACCCTTGCGGGAGAGCTCGCCGTCAGATGGCTAAGCAACTGAGGGGTGCAGACATACTACTACAGTTTAAGGTCATGATATCAGTCATTTGTCTTTAATAATGTTTGGGGTAGTAAAAAGGTCATAATGATGCGTGAGCATAGTTCGTCATATGGATGATATATGTACTATGATGAGTAACAGCCAACAAGTGTAGTTGGCAGGTGGGCACGGTGCATGCGAGTTGTTACTTGGTAGATGGGTTATCTGTACATCTGTGCATTATGCAAGGTTGAAACGTGGATATGATGATTATGTTTGTTAATCATGTTTGTGGATGTACTCCTCGATCCTAAATTACTATTCTATTCCTTTTGGCCTAATTTGGTATTGAGGGATTATATATGTGACTAAGATGGAATCATTCAAGGAATAAAACGCTAACCCACCTCCTCAAACAATGCCATGGCCTTCAATCAGCTCTGATTAGTTTTACAATAACCAAGTACTCCCAAATGACTGGACCGTCGATCTAATGACATATTACCTGTAACGAGGTAATAGGCTTAATATTTATTTTATGTATTTTTAAATCCGAACATGACAGCTGCTGCACGTTTTCTCCCCTTCCTATCAGGCTTTTGCAGTTGGGAACTCGATGCTCAACATCCAGTTGTCTATTGGTCAAATGCCCGACCATGAAGGAGCGAAGAGAAATGGCCGACAGTATACCTTGGCTATTTGTTGTTCCTACTGTACATGTAGATGGCTGACGATCTTAAAGCGCTGGGCTATTGTTAGGGACGGCTAGAATAGGTTTGTGCTGGCGGGTGTGATGGTATCGCACCAACTAGTAATTTTGAGCCAGCACAAATGCCGCATATGCTGACGGGTGCTCGCCCCCTAGCACAGACCGCTCCTGGTGGTGTGGTTACAACACCCGCCAGCACAGATGGTTTCTCTTCTTGCGGGTGCTTATACCGCCCGCCAAGAATATGTATTTTCCATTCAATATATTATTTCCTATGAATTATTTATTATTTATTTATTATTTCTATTTCCCTCTAGTTTTTACCCGTCAAATTGAAATATGTATCTCCAACCACATAACAACAAACTTGAATAATAAATAATTTACATTATTAAAAAATACATCGTACATAATATATAATTCACATTATTAAAAATACAATATTTGGAATAGAGCTGTTCTTTGCCATGCTTATATTAAAACTACTATGCCCATCTACGAAGATTTGTGCACTCGTCCGCCATCAACACGCCATCTTTATCAAAGAATGCTCCATCTTCAATACAAATCTTGCGTACGATGAACCTCACCATGTCCAAACAAATGTTATCGATTTGTTTATCTTTGATCTTGGTATAGTTACTACGGATGGTAGGTATCTGCAGCTAAACAGTAAATGAAGATTAGGATGTATTATCATTAGAAAGTTAGCACATGGCAGTGTATAAGAGACTTACATTTTCAGGGTCTGTCCGGTACCTCCCGTTGTTTTTCATGAACTCGCACACGTAATATCCGCATAGCATAAAGTCAGGAGGTTGCTTGTGGCACTGCAAACAAATAGAAAAATGATACAGTGATGAGTTGTTATTAATGACAAGTCTTCAATATATGAAAAAAGCAAGTTTTTATGTTCTTATGTATTTATGATATATTATTTTTATAGCTTTCATCCTTTTTGGATTGTGGGGCCTGTTTTTTAGTATGCTAAGCTTGTACGCTCTTTGAGCATACAAAGATAATAGTTAGTAATACAACTTAGGTGCATAGAATATCAACATGCATATAAGAACTGCCAAGTAATGTCTTACTTTTGTATAATGTCTATAAAATCCTTGTACCTATCTCTATCATAGCTGGCTGAGTCAGAGACAACTGCTTCTCCTAGCTTAGGTAAAATCATGATGCAAATCTAATGATCACTGCATTATATTAAAATAATTTATATTATAGATGGCATTAAATAGCACCTATATATATATATTAATTAAAACTAGCTTACTCAAAATCGTAAGGAGCCATGATATGTTTCTTGTCAGGCCTTTTCCGAATCACTTTAGAAATATATACAGACACTTTGTGCATTTCTTCTCTGTGGGCTTTATTTTTTGTAGCATCTTTCTCTGCTTGTGTCTCTGCTGCATCTATTTTTGCTTTGATCGTTTTCGCCAATTTGAACATGTGCTCTGGCTCGCTTATTTGTGCTGGGCTAAGGTACGCTACCTTGAACCTGCCTTGCGTCAATTCTTCCTCCCTCCATTGCATCCTGCAGAATAGGTCGCTCAGGTACTTGACATAAAATACGTATGTATTTAAAACTAGTGTATGTGGTACATGTGGACTTATAAGCACCATACGGAAATGAGATTCACGTCGAGGCGTTGTTGACGGTAAAGTTTGTGCAAATCCTCGAAATCGATCATAATCTGGTATGGGAGAATGCCAAGAAAAATCTTAGTTGGGACATGCGCGGTGATTGCTTGAATGCCTTGCTTCATTGCATTCATGATCCATCCATGTAGCTTATTCAATTCTCATGGGCCCTCCAGCAAATCCTACCGATACAAGAATGGTTTGCCATGCTCATAATCCATTGGGACATCATCTGACGCAAAGAAATTGAGGTTTTGATCATTTTTCTTTTGCTGAGAGGCGCTGCGAGTTACAGATTTTTCACCGGGAGATGAAGCCTTCTTCTTCAATACGTTTAAAACCTTGTCGACGTCTGCTGATGGAGCCTTTTCATATGTGATGACCATGCGAGGTACCGCTGGCCTCTTGGGAGGTGGAGATGATAGAGAAAGCAATATTGGATCATTAACATCTAAATCATCTACCCATTCATCGCCTTCTAGTGCTGATGTCCCATCGTCCTCATTGAGAGCTTCTAGGACAGGTGATAGATTGGCTGCTCGTCCTCATTGTTAGCTCCTTGCACATGTGATAGCGTCGGCTGCTCTGTGTCAACATTTGAATCTGGAAAGGGTAGTTCTTGGCTCGGCCTTGAGGTTTCTGGTGGTTCATTTAGAATGATATCTCGACTATCTCACAATATGTACTGGTTCATCGCATCACTGAGAATCTCAATCCCCTCATCAGTAGGGATGTCTATCTCCCACAACTCAACTGACACCGTAACAACTTTCACCCAGGTGTATTCTGGTGGGGGTGCATTTGGGAACACATGACCCATTACTGCCATGCTGATTGTGACCTCTCGAAACTTATTTTGTTTCCTTCCATAAGGTATATCCAACTTGCATGGTGTATCCACTTGTATGTCATCAATGGGATACCTCATGTTTGCAATGGAGCCAGCACTACTCGGAGCAACGAGTCCTGTCTGGGCAAGTAGCATGGTTGGTTCTGCCTGTCGTTGACCATCAGATATTTTCCAGTCAGCCATTATCTGGCAAGTAGCGTGGTTGGCCAAGAACTCTAAGAATTCCTACTTAGAGATTTCTCTCATCTTATCTTCAAGGTTTTTCTTATAATGGTCACGCTTCCTATAGCTTGCTTGGTTGTTGGGGAATGGTTTACCTCAGGGCAATGTTGATGACATCCCTCGAAATCGCCTAGAGGGCTCTATGGTTCCGATCATGATGGTTAGCTGATCTTTCTCCCTATCGGGTCTCAAAGATCCTTCTTTTGCGCCTCGGCGAGCTGTGCCAACCTCTCGTAAATTAGCTCTATTGAGGGGTGTTTGAATTTAACCTTGCTGTCGGGTGCTACAGTTGGAATTAGAGCTAGTACCCAATTCCTGTTGCGCTCATCCAAGCCTACAAACATATCCGGTAAACCAGCTCTCCTCCGTTCTTCTTCCTCTCTCCTCCATTTAGCAATCTCGGCAGCCTACCCTCCCGCACCCAAGTGATGGGGGTTCTGGGCGGCTTTCATAGCCTTCACGGTTTTTTTCTTCACTCAGGTCTTTTGCTTCCAACATGTTCTTCTGTTGTTTGAACTCTTTCTACATGTCTAGAGGAATCTTACCGAAGTCATCCCTACCATTCTTACCTTTCTGTACATATTCTTTATTAAGAGTAGACCTCCAATTCCTAAAACATCTCCCAAGGAGGCCCTCAGCAAAGTTTCTTGTGAATTTCTCTTGACCTTCAGGAAAAGTGAACCTTCTATTTCACCGTGGCCCATAATATATCCTTTGTAGTGGTAGGCACCTTCTTCCAATTACTAGTCATGATCGATGTCTGCAATTTATCTATGACAATAGCACCAAATATGTTCCGAAACCTAGCAGGTATCCCCTCAGGTAATATGGGCTGGCCTTTGGCGCTAAGCTATTCTATTACGAGAGTACCTTTATCAGGGATCTGGTTTCGGCTTTGTTCCCCACGTTTCCTTTTCAGATTACTACTAGAAGTAGTTGTAGCTGAAGTTTGTGGTGCAGAGGCAGCTACCTCCTCTTCATGCAGAGTAGATGTTCTATAACATCATGGCAGGGAATGCAGTGGGGATTGGTCATCATTCTATAGAGAAAACAATAGCTAGAGTTTAGTTCTTCATGTGACCAACATACATATCACGTGTATATGTATGTGCATGCGATATATACCTGATGATTCACGGTTAGATCGTATTTAGGGTCATCTTCTTCTAAACGCCTGCGAGGCCTTGGTGGGCTTGGTTCGTACTCAGGTTTAGTAGAATACAATCCATGCTCGTCGGCATTAGAATCGTCGTCCTCCTCCTCCAAGGATTGAACATTCGATCTAGGCTGTTGTTCTCCCCCATCTTGCAGTGGAGGGTGGACTAATTTTGTGGCATCTGGTTCCGTGACATTGTTCTCATTGTTGGTCATGTTGTTCTCGTTGTTGTCCATGACTTTTAATATGCAAAATTGTAATACTTGTAATTAATAATTATTTCTATTGCAATGTGTATACATAAAAATTATTTCTATCACAATTTGCATACATAAAAATTATTTCTATCGCAATTTGTATCCTATATACATTAAAAAATTATTTCTACAACAATTTGTATACTAAATCCAACTATTTTTCTATCACATATTATACAAATTTATTATTTCTGAAAATTGCAATCAATAAATAGTTATACACCAAATTTTCCTATCACAATATTCAATACAATAATGATAATTGAATTAAATTAAAAAACAACCGTCGGGGAGGTGGCTTGGGAGAGGAGGAGGCGCAGTGGCTAGGGTGGATGAGGCGGCGCGGCTTCCTTGGGCGCCATGGAAGGGGGTTGGCGCGACAGGGGCTTGGGGAGGACGACGGCAGCGGACGGGGAGGCCGTGGCGGCGGCTGGCGGGGAGGAGGGTGGCGCGGGGGCAGCTTGAGTAGGGGGAGGCATGGTGGCATCCGGGAGGAGGCCGCAGTGGCACTCAGGGAGGAGGGGGCCGTGTCGGGTTGGAGGAGGCGTCGGGGACGGGGCCGTGGCGACGCTCATGGAGGAGGGCCGCGGCAGCGCATAGGAGGATGGTTGGCGGCGCACGGGGAGGAGTGGCAACATCGGGGAGGAGGCGGCGTGGGGGAGGGGTCCACGGCGACACTCATGGAGGAGGGTCACGGCAGTGCACGAGAGGAGGGTGGCAGCGCTTGTGGATGAGGGCCGTGGTGGCGCATGTTGAGGGGGCCGCGGTGGTGCTTTGGGAGGCGCAACGACGCACAAAGGAGCATCGGCGACAGCGTCGAGGAGGGTGGCGGTTCCCATGCAAAAATTTGGCCTGACAGTGTAGTGAAACTATCATGCCGGGACTTATAAAATTTGGTGCCCTGGTCGAGCGTTATATAGGAGAGATCTGTGCTGGTGGACGCTAATGCCCTGGTCACGCATTAATAAAATATAAATATGTCAAACAATCATGATAATTTGCATGTAACCACTTTACCAATGCACCAAAATGGATCAAAAATAATAAGACAATTTTGAGGTAGTGCAACAGTACTTCCATCCCAAATGGATATCCAAGTCATAATCACACTATAACTCATGAGGTGCTTCAACCTATAGTGACATGTGAACTAACTAGTCAAAACATTTGTGTTATGTATGAAAATATATTTTTTACATTAACTATATAATATTTATATTCAGGTGTAGAAGTTTGAAACAATGTCGAACTCATTTAGCAAGTATTTAAATCTTTTTAAATTTGGTGAAAACTCTATGCTAGCGGGTGCTTAATGCAACACGCCAACATAGATCATTTGTGCTGGCGGGCTCTAATGTCACCCGCCAGCACAGAGGAGTTGTGCTGGCAGGCAGTGTTAGTGCCCACCATCACTTATGCCTCGCTAAAAAATCCTATCATTGTGAACAAAAATCACACCGTCAGGCTGCCCGACTCCGCCGTGGCCCCCGAGCGTTGCCGGCCTCCTCCCAAGCGTCGCTTGTTCCTCGCCGGGCTACCTCCCCGAGCACCACCACCTCCCTACCGGGCCACCTTTCATCCCCACCAGGCTTCCTCCTTCCCCAAGCAGCGCCTCCTTCCCAAGCGCCGCCTGCTCCCCACCGGGCCGCCTCTAGCCGGGCTTCCTCATCCCCGGCAGGCTACCTGCTCGAGTGCTGGCTCCTCCCCGCTAGGTCACCTCTCATCCCCACTGAACCGCCTCCTTCCCCAAGTGGTGCCTCGGTCCCGAGCGCTGCCTCCTTCATGTCGGGCCGCCTGCTCCCCGCTGGGCCGCTGGCGCCTCCTCGCGCCGGGCCTCCTCCTCCCCGAGTGCTACCTCCTCCCCGACCGACGGTTGTTTTTTTAAGTAAATCCATTAAGGGAAATGGATTGACT
Organism: Setaria italica; assembly: GCF_000263155.2. Lineage (NCBI taxonomy): Eukaryota > Viridiplantae > Streptophyta > Magnoliopsida > Poales > Poaceae > Setaria > Setaria italica. The sequence continues at coordinate 23,568,037 of NC_028457.1, forward strand.
AGACAAACTTTAAATATGTATTTGATTATTAAATTTGATGCTTGTCTATTACCAATTTTAGGACAATAATTGTTTCCTTTTTATACTTTTTTATAATATATATCATTTTTGTGCTCAACGATATAATTGTTACATTTTTCCATTTTTATTCCATGCAATTGCAACATGGTAATAAATATATTATGATTAGTTATAACAATGTACATGAGATCTAAACCAACAATTGTAAATTTCTTCAATTATTTTAGACAATCTTTTATTCTGAGCATTTGGTGAATTATGATGTTTTACGATGTAATTTTAATTGAAGTTGATGTTTGTGGAACCACCTATATCTTATTACAAATTTATTTGGATAGTCTAACTATAGCAAGTGGAAGTTATTTTTCCCATGGTGGTGGCAGCCGTGGTGGTGGTGGCCGTGGAGGTGGTAGGGGACACTACATGTCCGAGGAGCCACCTTTGACTCATCATCCATAATTTCACTTCACTAATGCCGTATTTGACTTGCCATAAGGCGATTGAAGCAAAGGATTAGTTCGGAACTTAGAAATTTTCTTTTCTTTATGTAATTGATTCTGTACTACACATGAATAATTTCTAAATTTACTTATATACGATGTAGGTTATCAACCCAATTAGATGGTTCAACGATGTTGTCAAAGATTTAGATACGATGTAGGTTATCAACCCAATTAGATGGCTCAACGATGTTGTCGAAGATTTAGGTGGTACTTCTCCTGTAGTGCCAATCATTCACGAATCCAGCTAAGTCACTTTTATAATTATTTTAGATAATTTTTCTAGCTTATTTTTCGCGTGAAGGGCAATGCGCCGACTACTGATTTTTGTACGCCTGTCGAGAGAAATTACCCTCTAGAGCGACACTTTGCCAATTATTCTTGGGGTATGTTAACCGATAGCCATGGGCTTGGTACACCAAATTACAGAGGCTATAGCCATGGGCTTGGTACACCGAGTTCCGGAAGCTCCACGAATAGGCTTGGTACATCGAATTTTGGAGGCTACGACCACGGGTTTCCTGTACTGAGTGCTGGAGGCTTGCAGCGGCTACACCCTAAGGAGGCACAAATCCTATGCGTGGCAAACACACGCTCTCCTTGCCAAAAGACAAAAAAGTCTCAATGACTACTTTACGCGCAATCGTGCAGTCTTTTTGTCGCAATACCAACTACTTATTTTAAATATCTTCTCTTAGCGGTCACTAATCTACTCGAGTAGAACATGCCTCAGATCTTCTATCATGCCTAAATGCTAGGATGCGAGAAAAAGATCTCCTTAGCAATAGTGCCAGTACGCGTACACGAGATAAAGATCTCACACGCAGTGACAACGGCTAAACAGGGACTGGGAGCCTAAACATAACAGGCTAAATACTTGTGAAAATATGGCCGAAACAAAAGCACGACACACAACATTTACATTCATCACTGATAAATTTCAGTAGTTCCAAATTCTACAAATATGCTACATAATGTATGCATCTCTTTTTGCAGGTCAAGCTTCGACGACAACTCTCAAGGACGCTCAACATACCTACAATGGCTCCGCTAGCTCTCAGGCTCGGGGGCTAAGCTCCAATTACTACTCGGAATATCTCCAATGACTTAGCTAGCTTGCAAGCTCGGGGGCCAAGCGCCAAATAACTACTCAACATGGTTTCTATGGCTCACTTGGCCCATAAGCTCGGGATCTAGACACCGCAATACAACTCGGATAATGATTTAAATGAAGGCTGATAAGCTACACCCAACAGTTGATTTTTTTCAAGACGAAGAAAGAAGATTCAAGATTTTATTGACCCTCAGTTTGATTCTTTGATTCAACCTAAGGCTCGGGGGCTACTCCATATGGAGTGTGACTTCCGCCGCCCTCCATATCACATTTCAAAGATGAAGATTACAAAATCAATATGATCAAGGGCTAGCCTCATCGCAGCTTTGAAGAACTTTGAAGCTTCAGCCAGACAGAGTACTCGAGGAGCACAAAAACTACTCAACGAGGATCTGAAAAGTACTCGAAGGCTACTACACTCAACTATGATGTGCTTGGGGGCTTGTCGGGGATAGATCCCCAGTACTCGCAAGGAAGAAATAATATGGACTCCTACTAGGATTCCTCTGTAATCATACTAGGACTCATACCATGTAATCCTATTAGGACTCCTCCTTGTAACCGACTAGTAATTCCGCCTCCTAGAGTATATAAAGGAGGGCAGGGGTCCCTAGATTGGTAGGCGAAGACCTCATAGAACCAAAACAGAGGACCAAATCCTCAACACCAAATAACATCCATGCACAGGGCACAATATACAACACCCCAAACAGGATGTAAGGTATTACGTACTCTAGGGGCCAGAACCTGTATAAATCCATGTCTTGTGTCCTCACTTTTAACTTTGATTTCCAGGTTTGAAAATTCCCCACCAACAAATATACTACCTCGGGATACTCCATGGTAGGTTGCCGGGCATAAAACACCGACACATCCCGATGGTTTCAATTGCTGTAATGGGTCAAATAGCACCAAATAGGGTAACTTTTGAGAGGACCGCCGTGGAAGCCTGCCTACAGCAGCTTAAGGATCATGGGTACTTTGTGCCAGACTTCTCATATTTTCGAATAAAGCAACTTGAGGAGGGAGAAAGCAATGTGATTGTGACTACTAAGAGGCTTTGTCGGCTTAATCAACATGATATGATATGGAACATTCTTTTATCATTCTTTTAACATTAGTTATATTGCAGATTTTAACTTTTATTAGGTTATTATCACCATTTAGGATCTCTTTGGTACTACCAATGCAGCAATTAGCTTTCATGCGATTCAGACTCAAGTCTTGGATAAATTGGATTTCACTTACTTGGGTGGAAACCCGATATTCACCAGAGATGGGAAGTTCTAGGCTCATCGCACTTTCTACAGGCCACAACAATTGACCTCTCCACTGTTCGCGATTTATGGTCATCTATGTGATTGCCAATGTGAAGCGAAGGAGAGTGCACTCATCTGTGCTCTAACCTTTTTTGATGAAGCTCTAGGCTTGATGATTGGAGACCTTAACTATGTTTCATATCTAAGGAAGCGACACAAAGTATGAAATATGTAACATGCATGGATGTATCCCTACTCTTTTCTTATGGATTTGAACTTGTTGTCTCTAAGACCTTAAGTATTGATGTACGAACTTGCATTATTATCAGAACTGGTTATATTGTATTGTGGCATGGATGTACCCCTACCCTTTTCTTATGCTAGTGATTAGTTACAAGATAATAAAGTCTAATCCACATCAATAAAGTCTTAGAAGATAATTAATAAGTCTTACAACATAACTAACAAGAAATGTTAATTTATTCTTTAATGATTCTTCCTTCACAGTCACTATGTAACCATGGTTTCATGGATTTATCAATGCTTGCTTCAACACGCTTGATTCTTCGTTCATGGTTGTTAAACAAGTCCAATTCCTCATACTGATTGTAATCCTCAATATCCACTACACCTTCAACTCCAAGGATCCTTTGTTTTCCAGAGACAGCAATGTGCTTCTTTGCATTCATAGGGTCGGTTATGTAGAATACATGTGCGACATGCTTAGCGAGTACCCATGGGTCATCTATGTAACCTACATTGGCTAGGTCTGCAAGTGTCAACCCATAATTGTCATCTGTAACGCCATTCAGGTGTTTGACCCGTTGGCACCGAAAGATGGGGATTCCAATATTCTCTCCATAGCAAAGTTTCCATATATCCTATATGAAACCGTAGTAAGTTATGTTCTATCCGGATGTATCAATCGCCTCTATGCAAACACCACTATTTTGGAACGCCACCTTTTTGTTGTCCTTTGTGGTGGTATAAAATGTGTATCCATTAATTTTGTATGCTTGCCATGAGGTGACATTGCTTGATGTGCCAGACGCCAACCTAGTCAATGTTACTTCATCTGTGGAATTTCCTTGAAATAGCTGCTCATGGTCCTTCAACCATGATGGGAAACAACGCTTTTGCTCTTTGATGATCCAATCCTCCGAGTGACCATTACTTTCTCCACGGACCTCATTTAGGTGTTGCTCGACGAAGGACTCCACTATTGCGAGTTGTTGTAGAACGCTTGAATGCGCTTTCTCTAATTGCTAGTTGTCCTTGTCGATGAATCTTTTCATTCCAATGGTACCTCTCTCGGACAATCTACCCTTGTGTCGAGATTCCGATAAACCAATAGCTCTCTATCTTTTTGTAATCTATGCAGCAATCAATACTCTCTTCTGTATGGTAGCTCTATATCATGCTGCCCTTTGGAAAGGCCTTGTTTCTCATGTATCCATTGAGAGTCGACATGAACCGTTCGTATGTCCACATCTGATGGAAGGACATAGGCCCTAGTTCAGTTATTTGCTAGGCCATATGGACCATAAGATGTTCCATGATATCGAAAAAGGACAGAGGGAAGCACATCTCAAGTTGGACCTGAGTTTCCGACACAAACAACTGTAGCCTAGCCAACTCGATACAATTGATCACTTTCTACAAAATCACATTGAAAAAGTAACACATCCGTGTGATAACCATCTTAACAAATACTGGTTTGGTAGCCCGGATCGCAATAGTGAGAAAAACTATGATCATCACATGGCAATCATGAGAGTTATAGATAGCAAGCGTCATGTCCTGACTGGATGTTGGATGAGAATCCGGTCGGCACTTTCAACCCGCGCAAACACTAGCACATAGCCAATCTCTCATCTGGTGTTAAGTTGTGCTAGTCGGGGGAAGGTATTGCTTACCATTAGGAAGTTCTTGCGGGGTGGAGCTCTAGCCTAATTTGTAGGTCCACTAGATCCTTACGTGATTTCAGTCCATGCTTTGCCTTACCTGATAAGCCCAAGAATCTGATGGTGCTATCAAAAACATTCTTATGAAGATGCATCCCATCAATGACATGGTGCACCACCAGCTCTCACAAGTATGGAAAATACTTAAGGAAGATAGACATCTTCTTAAATGACATGTCTGCGGCGTCTGTAGTTTCAGCCTGCTTCCTTCCCCTTTTTGAATTATCAGCACCACCTAATGACTTCTTACTGAGTTTAAACCTGACCTTCTCATGCATTTCAAATACTATTTTATCCATAGCTTGTTTTGGAGAAAAAACATTCTCATTGGTTCCATTGAAAAAGTCATTCATCCTGCGGTATTTGTGCGTCTTCAATAAGAAGCACCTGTGTCGCATGAACACTATCTTCATAGATCCCTTAATATACACATATGATGTTCCATCCAAGCAAACTACACATGTTGTCTTACCTTTTACTTGACTTATCAGGACAAATAGGGCAGGATAATCATTGATGGTAACAAAGATAATGACCCTTAGTATGCTATACTCATCCCACATCCAAACCCCATGTTCCCAAATCTTCTGTATACCTTCCATCAATGGCTCAAGGAAAACATCTATGTCGATGCCAGGTTGCTTCGGGCCTTGTATGAGAATGGTTAGGAAAAGGAACTTTCTCTTGTGACATAGCCATGGGGGAAGGTTGTATATGGTCACCAACACTGGCTATGGGCTGTGCATGCTGCTTCTTTCACCAAACAGATTCATGCCGTCAGTACTCAACATGAACTATACATTCCTTTTTTCATCTGAAAACTCTTGATGATTTGCATTGAAGGTCCTCCACTGGCGAGCATTGGAAGGATGTTGAAGCTTTCCATCAGTCTTTACTGGGCGATCAGCATGCCAAGTCATCAATTTAACAGTCTTTGGGTTTGAGAATAAATGCTTCAGATGGTCCACCATAGCAACTACCACATCACCAAGGCTGGGACTCTGCGTTGAATCGTTGTGTCAGTACCTATATAGGACTCGTCCTCCACTTGGGCACCTGCACTTTTCTTTGCACCCTTCTTCCTCTTTTTCCCGATGGATGAACCAACATGGTCCTCATAGAAAATTGGCATTACTTTTGTTACAGCTAGCATTGCAATTTGGATACTTTTCCAATGCTGCATACTCACCGCGGTACATATGTTGTGGTTCTTGCACGCGCTGCACGTGTATATTCTTTGCACATGCATCTTCAATGGATTGATAATCTTCTTTTCTTCATATGTGTTTTTTGGCAAAAAGTTAGGCTTAGGGAACAACTTGCTCAACAGAGTAAGGAGATCATTGAAACTATTGTCTAACTAGTTGAATTTAGCCTTTAGGATCAGAAGATGAAGGAAGAAATTCAACACTATCTACTCCTTCCCATATCCCTCATACATACAGTCCTTTGCTGCCTTCTTGAGTATCTTAAAATTCTCTAACCTTTTAGCACTGCCTAGCAACACTTCTGGTTCAATGTGGTGCATCATGTCCTTCATATCAACATCATGTTCCTAATCCACTTGTGGTTCCAAACGCGCATCTGTTTGATCACCATTTTGATCTCCACTGTCATAATCATCATGCATCATAACATGATTATTTTCGTTTGCATCATCACCACCCACTTCATCAGAGCCAGTATCGATGTCTGTGTTCTTGAAAGTACCTCTTCCCTCACCATGGTGGAACCAAATTATGTATCCATCCACAAAACCTCGCTTGATCAAATGCCTGTTAATGATATGAGTATCCTCCCATACAATATTGTTGCTACAGTAAAAATATGGACAACGTATTTGCTTTGTCTTGCAAATGCAAGCGTGCTTCTCCGCAGCCTCGACAAACTTTGATACCTCTGACATGAATTTATGCGAATGTCTCCATATGCCATACATCCATACTCTATGATCCATCTTTAACAATCTATGACAACAATTCTATGTTATATTAACTAATTTAATGAGCTATGGGTCGCAATAATAAATAACTAAATTAAACTCAATTAAATTATGGATGCAGTAACTAATAAGTAGGAAGAATATAATCAAAATCAAATCTATATTACCCTAAATAAAACTCAACTAAACCATGGATGTAATAATTAATAAGTAGAAAGAAAAAAAATCAAACTCCATTATATATTATATTCAATCAACCTCGTTAATTAAAACAACGGATCTACTAAATAATAGGTAGGAAAAATATAATCAAAAGTAATTCTATATTGCATTAAAATGATAAACATAGCATTGTAGTGGTTATAATATGACCATAGAATTTTATTTATAAAAATAATCCATCTCTAATTATTTTCTCTCTCTTCCCTTCTCTCTCTTCTAGGTCTAGATCTAGATCTAGATGACAACCTAATGAAGCTAGAAATGATGAATAGAATTTGAGAAAGAAGGTTGGAATGACATAAAATCACCTTTTATAGCCATCTCCTTAAAAGAAAATAAGAGCAAAACCTTCCCCCTTAGATTTGGTATTCTTGGAGCTTTTCCCGAGCTCCTCTCGGGCAAGCTCCAAATGGAAGGTTGGCTGGGGAAGAAGCTGTCTGCGGCTTTATCTGGGTGTCATCTGTGCTGGCGGGCCACCTAACGCGCCCGCCAGCACACATGCATCCCATCTGTGATGACGGGCACTTAGGTTATCTATGCTGGTAGGCACTAGCCAGGCGGCCCCGATCACCTTTGTACTGGCGGGTGTCAATTCCGCCCACTAGCATGCTAATTTCGACATGCCAGCACAAATCGTTTCTGGCGTAGTGTAGTAGGATCCTTTTGACAAAAGCAACATTGCTTGCTGCCAGTTATGCTTAGCTATGTTGTTCTTTGCTAGGACAATGACACCGCCGTGAATGTGTACAATAACAAAATTTTAATTTTTAATGGTTCTTTTAATTTTCAGAGTCGTTTGTTGATATAAGAGTCTTGTATATGGTCTTGTATATGGATCAAGGCCAGACATATGAGATTTTACTGAAAACTCACCATTCTGATGTAAGCTCCAGCGAAATTCTGATGTAATATTATTAATACTTTGTTGCCAACCCGTCCAAATGCACGGGCTAGTTTGCAAACTTTGATAATATTTTATATTGAAAAAGGTCCTATAGCTTGTCGTACTTGCTTTTTGGGATCAATATAATATAAATGGAATGATTTTCTTACTGTAATGTTTGAGTTCAAAAGTTTCTATTCAAACTCTGCTAGCATGCTTACATTTACAGCTAGTCATTTTATTCTTTAAATATATAGTTATGTGTAAATTGCACCCACCATACAACAATTTGTCAGGTGGGTGCAGATTGGTCCAAAAACTTGTAAAATGCTCAATCTAGTACAATAACTTGTTAGGTGGGTGCAGATTGGTCCAACAACTTGTAAAATATTTAATCTAGTATAAAGTGGGTGCAGATTGGTCCAGAAAATTATAAAATGCTCAATTCATTGCAATATAACTTGGCATTTTGGTGCATCTGCAGTCCAAATATTATAGCAAGCAACAATAATGTCAGACCAGAATATATTCGCATCAGAACAAGTTATTAAGCATTATTTGACCATTAATATTCTTATGGTGACGCTAACATATTTGGCCAGAACTAGAACCTTCTGTGTGTTTAGGAAAAAATTACTGTCATGTCTTCGTATTAACTCTTTTTTATACAATGAATCAATTTTAATTAGAAATATTTAATTTCATATTTGTTATTGATCTCACCCTCACTATTTTGACATGTTTGATTATATACATTTTTTTCGGCTAAAGAAACCTAATATGTTAATACATACTAACAATATCTTTTAAAAGTTTGTCATAAATATTTTCAAAGCCTCGTGTACTTATTTAGAAATAAAAAATTAGCTAAAATAGAAACAAACATAATTCTCTACAGTTGTTGAATACAGGCACGGAAGAAACCTAAGATCCTAGGTCTCTCTTATGAAATTTAGTCTTGGTAATGCTACCAGTGTAATTCTAAAATTTGATTGAATTTTAAACAATGAACAAATAAGTTATGTACATAGTTGAGTCACGATCAACAACTTTTATTAACAAAAAAATTATTGATTGGAAGAAACTGAAATTCAAATGTCCATCTGCTTTGCTTAATACATTGTCGTTGTAACGTTTGGACCGTAAGTAGACCAATTTGCCAAGTTATTGTACTAATTTAAGAATTTTACAAGTTCTTGGATCAATTTGCACCAACTTATCAAATTATTGTAGTAAATGGATTATTTTAAAAGTGGTTGGACCAACTTGCACAAGTTATTGTACTCAATTGAACATTTTACAAGATATTGAACTAATCTGCACTCACTTGACAAGCTGTTGTATAGTGGGTGCAATTTACTCTCTAGTTATTATGCATCTATGGAATGTGACGGATTTATTTTCCAAAGAAATAGTTAGAGAAACTAATGATGGTTTGCGCTAATGGTGGTGCTAATCAATTTTTAAGGAGGCTAATCTCAAGTCAATAACTTTCATTAACTATTACCTCTTTGGCATGTCAGCGCGTGCTTGGTAATTGTCTTTGTCCTATCAAGGCATTATGCAGAGATAAAGAAAACAGTCAAATAATCGATCTTAGTCCAATGACATTTTGACATTTCATTATATATAGGATACTCCCTTGTCACCACATCACCGATTTATCAGCACCATTGTTTCAACAGCATCTTTGACGTCTCTGGCCCCAAGTCCGTATGATAGGCTCTATTGGATTAAATCTTTGTAATTTCTGCAGCTTCATTCTGTTTAAGGTTCTACTCTCCATGGCTGTTCTATCTCTTTCTGTTCTCACGCTTTGGGCTAATGGTAAGTATAAATCCGAACACCATTCATCATCCAGAGGTCTTACCTCTCTTGTGCTTGCGGGAGTACAGTATCACATTCACGCTCATCGGTCCATGCTTACCTCTCTTGTGTCTGAGTTCTTGTATATAGCAAGCACTGTATCACATTCACGTCCATGCTTGCCGTAGCCTGAGTTGGCGAGTTGCCATCGACGACCATAGCCTTCCTTGCTTTCTCGTCTGCATTGACCGGAGTCCACGCCCTACAACTGCTGCCCACCTCGCTCCCATTCATGCTAGTTGGACTTTAAGCCCTCGTCTGGGAAGGGAACCTCTCCCTGTTCCCGTCTGTGCCTGGCAGTAGAGTCATCGTCCATGAAGACTTCTTTGCAATTGCTCTGGTCAGTACTCTCGAGGCCTTGGCAGTACTTATTGGCTGGACAGCCACCTTCAAGACGATCTCTTCGATCGATTCCGCTCTCAAGAAGTTCAAGACTCCGAGCTCTTCACCTCTGCCATTACGTTATTTGATTTTAAGGAGAGGTAATGATTCATTATATAGAGAGGACATATAAGCACCTAATTAGTACTCCTATAAATAAAAGAAATGTCCTAGATTCTCAATTCCCGTTACTACGCATGACGTGTATGCATGCACATGGCAGCTTGTCTTTTTTGCGCATGTTTTAGTGTTTTGAACAGGTACGGGAGAGCCATCTAATATCTTATTGGTAGACACATTTTTTTAATCTGAACTATTACTACTTGGTCCCAAAGTAAATCGATGGCTAGATATTTTTCTTTTTTTCCAATTAACATGGAAATTTCGAGAAAGTCTGTGATAGATAGATAGATAGACAGACACGAAAAGAGACACTTGCTATTGAAAGTCGGCATAGACCAACTTTGCAAGGACAAGAGGCATGAAAGGACAACTGTCTGCCAGTCGCAATCTCTTCTTATATCATCTCGTCCACACATGGGTCTTCCCGGTCGTCCTCGTCGCCATCGCCGGCCCAACAACGCGGCTGTAGCTTCAGCAGAAACAAGTCGCTGAGGTGGTACAGTGCATCTCCACGTCCACCACCTCGTCGTCGGCGCCACCGCGAGCAGCGGGGAACCAAAGCTTCATCCAAGTCACACGCTCTACGGGGAATTTCTCGCCAGGTATGTGACTGCGCTTTACCATTGCTCCGCTTGCGATTATACCCTTTGGCCTCCGGCTCTAGTTCATACTGTGTCTTTTAGGAGTAGTAGGACTCTAGATTTATGGGTTTCCACGATCCGATCGAAATGCTGCTGTGGTGGACAAAGCCTCAGTTTCTGATTCCTCTGCTTCATTCCCTATGAGATACATCGATGCCAGAGGCTGTAATCTAGTTATGCGTGCCGCTGGGAAAACATAGAAATAATACATCATAGCGGAGTGTTGCATTACTACGGATACTTCGTGGTTCTTCCCTGGCAACCTCGATTCCCTTTAACTCATGGTGGGAAGCAAAAAATAGGAGACTAAGGTGGTGTTTGGATCCAAGGTTCATGGGCTAAAGTTTAGTCCCTAAAATTTAGCCCCGAAAGTTTAGTCCTTGTGGGGTGTTTGGATCCATGAGCTAAAATTTAGTCTTCCTTGAAGTAATGACTGATTTACCCTCATTTATTGATTCTATGCACATGCATGTCTCAAATTCATTTATTGACTCCATGCACATGCCAGCCTCGAATTGGTGTGCTCTCTATGCACATGCACGCCTGAAATAGTTCACTTGAATCTATCCATGCACATGCACATGCATAGGCGCCGCCCGGCCAGAAACACACTGCTGTTCCTGCTGGTCTCTCAATATTTTACAATCATTCAAGTACACAACTCAGTGGTCCTAGGCAATACAAGAAATCAAATACTCTACGATCTATCATACAAACTTGAGGCTATTTGATCACGGAATGCATTCATATTTGTATCTTCGTCCTTTGATTGAGTACTTTGTGTTGGGGGTTGAGAGGTTGATGCTTCATGAGGAACATAGTTCTCATCACGGTCACAACGATCAAAGTCCTCATCCTCCATATGACTCTCTCTAATAAAATTATGAAGTGCCATACATGCAACAATTATCTGGCTTTGCTTTGGCATTGGATAACTTGGCACTTTCAACAAAATCTGCCACTTCATCTTAAGAACTCCAAATGACCTCTCGACGCAATTCCTAAGAGATGAATGAGCGAAGTAAAAGGTCTCTTTCATACCTTTGGGCATCGGCTCATGCCTAAACTTTGGAAGATGGTACTTTGTTCCCTTGTAAGGTGCAACATAACCAAGCCGATTGGGGTATCCAGAGTCCACTAGATAAAACTTCCCTGCAAATACGAACATTATTGTTACAAACAAAAGCTACAACCAAAGTGGCATATATACTGAATGTGCAAACATAGGCACAACATACCAGGAGGGGGATGTGGGAACTTGTCTTTGTATTTGTCCCTTGCATCATTGAAAACTCTCATGTCATGTACTGAACCAGGCCAGCCCGAAAGAACAAAGTGAACCTCAAGTCAAAGTCACAGACCGCAAGCACATTCTGTGTAGTGAAGCCCTTTCGACATACATGTTGCACCACCTTGTTATTTGGCACGACAACTGGTATATGAGTGTCATCTATTGCTCCTATACAATTATTGAAGTGTGGAGAGAACCTAGGATTCTGTAAACTACAATGCATTGTTTTAAATTCAGGGTCGACCAGCTTAATTATATCACCTACTAGCTATATAACACACTTCAAAACTTTGTCAAAATTGCGGTGAACTGTATCTAATGATATCTCTAATCTGTTCTCGGCTTGTCTGACTGACTAAGGTGCACCAACCATCCAAAGAAACATTCCTAAGTCCTCTACTGAAGAACTCTTTGATGTGGACTTTAGGCCATATGATTGCACCAATAGATCATGCAGTCGATCAAACAGTTGTCTACTCATTCTAAACATGTTATAGCATTGGACACCATCTGCTAGATTTCTCATCACCCAATCATGGCCACTTTCAACCGTCTTTCTCTTCTTAGCTTTATGGAAGTAAGTGTTATTGTACATACCAAACATAAGTAGATCCTCTGTGAACTGCCTTCATATTCGTTGTCCTCAATAATGAGCCTGAAGAGCTCATCGTCACTTGAATCACTATCCACATCCATATCTTGAGACATAATAGATAATTGCAATCAGTTAAATTTATTTCTATCAACACATACACTTCAAACCAAATTCAATTCAGCCAACACATCAGTTCAAAGCACATTCATTTCAGGCAACACAAACAATTCAAAGCAAATTCATTTCAAATCTAGGTTCAAGTAGTACAGACAGTTCAAGTCATCACAAATGCATCATCACAAAGACATAATTCTAATCTAGGTTGTGCTTCTTGCAATATCTCTTCAAGAAGGCCAACCTTCCTTTTGTTGTAGATATGTTAATGAAGAACTCTCTCATTAGCTCATTTAAACAAATCTAGGAAACAACATAGTACTCCGTACTAGTTTCATCCACCCCACACTCTAAAACCAATTTCTGAGCCTGCTTAATGGTGTTGGACAACTAAGCCTTCCTGTCTTGCCTAGTACAGATAGCTTGCTTGATGTATTCATTCCTTTCAGCTTGCTGCTTAGAAGAGAAACTAATGTAATCCTTCATCATTTTGACCATTGGGCTTTTGGACTTCTTGCTTGAACTTGAAGCTGTTGTGCTAGTACTACTTGTTCTCTTGCGGCTGCTTGTACTCATAGGACTCTGTGTATTCTCTTCCTCAGGCTCTTCATGCTCTATGGTTGTTTGATCATCTGTATTGGTGTGTCCTGCAATAAAAGAACCTGAACCATCCACAACTAGACCATCAAATATGCGTTCAAGCATTGGTAGATACTCTGGAGGCCCATGCCTTAGTTTCTTCCAATCTGGATGCTTCTGCACATGTAGTAGTTGAAGTTAGAAACAGTTTCTTACAGCCTGCACATGTACTAGATCAAGAAATACCTCTGTTGCAGTCTCCCACCATTCCAAGCTTGCAATAGGCCACCCATTTTCATCGCGGCCTAAGCCATTGTTGGAATGGATATCTTTTATGAACTGATACATTTCCTTGAGCTGTCTAATTCTATTAGCTATCTGTTTCCTATCATGCCTGAGCCCTGACCCGCAGTAATACTTTTCTATGATGAGCTTATACCCTCTTGTTGTCATACTCCCTTTGATGTAGTTACCCATTTCAATTTGATCAACGAGTAATTGACACATCAAGTTGTTATTGTGCTCTGATGACCAACTTCCTCTGCCAAATTTATTCTACCATATGCATCACAAGAACACGCATTTGATATTACTCTAACAGCAATAGTAAATTCACGCACTTGTCTGAGATCAAAGGACATGAGACTCATACCTAATGGCTTGGAAAAATTTCTTCGACTTCATTGTCATCAACATCGTCGTCGTTGTCGTCTTGCCGTCCACCACGTCGACCTAAGCCACGGCCTACGGATGCAGCAAGCGCCACCAAAGAAGCTCCACGCATCCCACGGCCGGTGGCGGGAACAGGTGGCAACCGACCGCGGCGGCCGTGACTGGATGGCGACGATTCGCCACGACCTGCTACGGCTCCACCACTGCTCCGAGCATTGTGTAAACCCAGTGTGCGAGAGCAACCTCTTTTGCCACCGCGCGGTTGAGAGGGATGAGGCCCCATGCTCTCGGATGCAGCCAGTGCGCCGGACTACAAGATCCCCTGATAAGCCGCCATTGAGGACCAGTCATTCGCCTGCGAGTTGAGGTTGAGTGCCTCAATGCCAATCCGGGGACCATGGACGGATCCTGACCCGGATACTGGCTCCCCTCACCGGAGAAAAGGTCGAAGCTGCCGGAGAAGAAGTCCCTAGTGCCGTCATCGCCGTATCCGTTCATCAGCGGCACGCGGATGTGGATCTTCTAGCTTGTAGGCGGTTTAGGTGCTCCGACCACAGTGCCACGGCCGAATGGGGCGGCACCGGAGGAGCACGGGCTACTGGTGTGGTGAGAGGGAGGGGAGGCAGGGGGAGTCGGGCGATAGGGGTGGACGCGGTGTAGATGTGGCGAGTGGGGTGCGAGAGGGGTGGCGGCAGACGAAATCAGGAGAGAGGGGTGGCGGCGGCGATGCGGGAGCATTTGAGAGGAAGGGGAGGTGGGGGGAATCGGGCAATACGGGCGGAGGCTATGGAGATCTGGCGAGAGGGGCGGCGGACTGCGGATGAGGGCGATGCGGATGAGGGCGAGGGGCAGGGTGCGGGCGCGTGCCTAGGGTGTTGTGCGAGGGGAGGGGTATGGAGCGTCCGGGACCACTTTTATCTCAGTTTAGGGTCTCTTTGAGGGCTAAAACTTTTAGTCCAAAGTTTAGTTCTTTGCCCCCTTTTGCCCACCTGTTTGGATTCTAAGAGCTAAATTTTAAGCTAAAAGTGTAGAACTAAAATTTAGCTTATGGATCCAAACAGGCCCTAAAAGCACCTGCAAAGTGCACATGTTCTTTTGGCTTGATCTTCTCTTTCTTTATGTTACTGCTGGTCCTTAGTTTGGAGCGGCTTCCACGCAACAATCTCCCATACAGCGCCGTAGGCATGCCTGCATGCCGTGGCCAGATGCAGGAGACCGTCTCCCATCCCCTCCTTGTCTGTGCTTTAAGCAGAGAGGTCTTGTTCTTACTTATTCAGTCGGCTGCGAAGGCTGTGTGTTTCCGAACTTCCGACTCCAGTTGTTTCACCTTTTTCTGTAAAAGTTTGAAAAATTGCCGGGTCGGTCAGGGTCAATCCTTGTCTCTCCGCTTTAGTTGACCTTAAAATAGATGCTTGATGTAGACTCTGACTTGGATGTTCCGGGGCAAGTTCCGAGGTAAGGACGCATGGCTCATCAAACCAAGGCGGAAGTGGGAGATCTATTCATTACGCGCGTGACTCGCCCGTAAGGGCAGTCCCAATGGGACATTGATGATAGTTTCTATCCCTCTTAATTATCATGCCAACTAAGCAATTTGCTGATGTGGTAGTAGATTTATTATGGAGAGAGAGAGAAACCATTTCTTAGAGAGGAAACCAAGTCCTCACGCGCACCAATGAGCCAAGAAACCAGCGAATCTGCATTGGGGAGACCCAAGTAGTTTCTTCTTACTTATTGCCGGATCCTTTGCGCTTGCACCGCTGCTACCCATCACTCGAGCTCCTTTACATGATGCACAGAGGATCTGGTACTAGAAGGGAGAATGATTGGTTGGATTTTTGTTTAGACTCTAGATAAAAAAGTTGCATTGTGAAGAATGATTTCTTGATACAATATCCTAGACTATGGAAACTAGGTTGGTTTCTCCCATTGGGACTGCCCTAACAATTTCAGAATAATTTCTATTTTTTATGCAAATTTCCTATTTCTTATTTGGGAAATTTTAGTTTGCTTAGAATATTTTTACCTGTTCCCGAACAATTTCTAAATCTAAAATTGAAACAACTGTTCCAGCTTCACAGTCAAATTGTTTCAGCTAGAACAAGTGTGATTTGTTTGGAAAATCTTATTACAATAAACACAATGATGCAATCGAAATTTTGGTTGGACACAGGATTTTGAACATCAGTTTTTTAGGCCATATATAGTTGCGAAAAGAAAACTAGGAAAACAACTGAAACTTGACTTCTTGTATTAGGACGTCAACACAGTTGTAAATCAAAACTCAGCAACAACATCTATATATCTAGTTAGATTGGGACGTAAGAGTAGCCGCACCACTATTGACCGGTCGGACTATGACATCAACCAATGCCGCACAACATCCACTAGTGGGGAATAGATCCTTCATCCATTGCATTAGTGCTGATTGGAATTGAGTCCGGTACGAATGTGAGCATTAGTACCGAGCCTAATGGCTAGCCGTGCAGGGCCATCCCATGAACACCTTTAGTACCGGTTGGGCGTACCAAATAGTACTAAAGGGTACACATTAGTACCGATTGGTTCCCCCACCTGGTACTAATGTGCCACCGAGCCTTTAGTACCGAGTGGGGTACCAACCGGTACTAATCTGCACCCTTTAGTACTTGTTGGTGTCTCTAACCGGTACTAAATTCCCCCTATAAATCCACCTTCTTCTTCTTGCTGCCTGAGCCATTCACCACAACTCGAGTTTCATCCTATCCATGGTGCCATAGGGGAGGTGCTGCCTAATTGAAGATCATTTCGTGCAAATTTCACTCATTCAAATGTTCTAAAGGTTAGAAACTTCATCCTCCCTTGATACATGGTTAGTATACAAAGTTTTGTGCTTTAGCTAGAGTAATTTGTGATTTTTAGAATAAGGTACAATGGAGAAAATTTTCATTTATTTGCATGTGTTATTTAGAGCTCATCTTTGTGATTTTTAGAATAAGCTACAATTTTTTAGATGCTATGTTCGTATTAGTCAAAGAAATTGATATGAGGTTAGAGGAATAATTTCATAGTTTCGTACTTTTCAAATATGAGCTAAATAAATTATGGCAAATGTGAGCGAGATAAATTGTGGTACATAGAGATAATAAGATGAAATAGAGGTACATAATTAGTCATTTATATGTTATGTTTGATCTAAGTAAATTGTGGGGAAAATATATAATTTGTTCATAGTTAGTCATCTGCAAATATGAGCTAAATAAATTTTGGTATATAGATATGGCTTCTGCTGCTAGAGGTAGTGGCGATGGTGCGGGTGATCGTCATTCCTCTCGCGGCAAAGTGAAAACTATAGTTGGCCTCATGATAAGCCGAAGAAAATGAGCACGTGGAAGAAAAAGCAATGCTTCGTTATTTGCAAAGATGTCATGAAGATACTGTTGCGGCAGGTCAGGAACCTCCTTTTGGTGGTCGTTATGCTCCACCGCTAGTCTCGGGTGTTTCAGGTCCACTTAGTACTACTGTTACAGGAGGCACAAATAAACCATAGGATGAGGTTGGGTCAGCGAAACCTTAATCTTCGCCGTACAAGGATGCTTAAAGTCCTCCTATATAGTACTCAGTGAATGGTTTGTCATAGTGTATCATGTTGTTTAGGTCTGAAATTTAAATTTGTGTATTTCTATCTAAACTTTCAGGAACATTTGAGAGTTTGTCGTAGTGTATCATATTGTTTGGGTCTAAAATTTAAATTTGTGTATTTCTATCTATTTAACTTTCAGCAACATTTGAGTTTAATGGTATTTGTATCATGTTTGTTATATTTGAAGTATAATTGTATAGATGATTAGAATATCTTTAGTTCGGTAATACTTTGTAGATGAATCGGCAATGGATGTACAACGCAGATAAACGCTCCATGGAGTACATTAATAGCTTGCGTGGTTTTCTCGATCTAGCAGAATCCAACAAACCGCCGTCCGGCTTCATTTGTTGTCCATGCAGAAATGGCAAAAATGAGAAGTATTACTCATCGAGAAAGACTATTCACACCCACATATATAGTTCTAGATTCGTGCCTAACTATTTTGTTTGGACCAAGCACGGGGAAGATGATGATGATGAAGAAGATGATAACTACATTCCTGACTGGATTCAATGAGGTGTCTTTTTGCATATGCTCTAGTGGGCGAGGCTGAAGAAGAGATGGACGAGGCTGAAGAAGAGATGGGCGAGGCAGGTGTTGCGAGATGCAAAGGAAGACTGGGAGAATGTGAAGGAGTCAAAAAAGTTCAAGCGTATCTTATATGATCATAAGAAACTTTTGTACCCAGATTGCAAATTGGGGTACAAAAAGTTAGGTACCACAGTGGAAATGCTGCAATGGAAGGCAAACAATGGAGTTTCTAACAAAGGTTTTGATGAGTTAATGAAAATCATAAAAAACATGATTCCCGAGGGGAACAAATTGCTGTCCTCAACATACAAAGCAAAAAAGGTTGTTTGCCCTCTGGGTTTGAAGGTACAAAAGATACATGCATGTCCTAATGACTGTATCCTCTATCGCGGTGAGGAATACGAGAAATTGGACGCTTGTCCTATGTGCGAAGTTTTGCATTATAAGATCAAGCGAGATGAATCTGGTGATGTTGAGGGGCAGGCCAGCAAGAAGAAAGTTCCTGCGAAGGTAATGTGGTATTTCCTTGTTGTACCGCGGTTGAAGCGTTTGTTCAGAAATAAGGCACATGCAAAGTTGATGCGTTGGCACAAAGAAGAACGTAAGCAAGATGAAATGATCAGACACTCCGCTGATGGGTCCCAGTGGAGAACAGTTGATAGTTGATATAGAATTTCTGGAGTTTCAAAAGGATGCAAGGAATATACAGTTTGGTTTAAGTACAGATGGATTCAATCCATTTGGTGAGTTCAGTAGCGGTCATAGCACTTGGCCTGTGACCTTATGTATGTTCAACCTTCCGGTCTGGGTGTGCATGAAGCAGAAGTTAATTATGATGCTGGTAATTATCCAAGGACCAAAACAACCTAGCAACGACATTAATGTTTACCTAAAACCGTTGGTTGATGAACTTTTACAGTTTTGGAAGGAAGAAGGTGTACGTGTCTGGGATGAGGACAAAAATGAGACATTTAATCTACGAGCCTTGTTGTTCATAACCAAATGATTGGCCGGTGCTTGGGAATCTATTTGGACAGTCAAACAAGAGATATCGAGCCTGCACGCATTGCTTAGATGATACTTGCAGCATGTATTTGAAATACTATAGGAAGGTCGTGTATACGAGCCATCTTTGATTTCATCCTACTAAGCACCTATTAAAAAAAAGGGAAGCATTTTTAAGGGGAGGAAGAAAAATGTACTAAGCCCATTCACCGTAATGGTAAACGTGTATTTTCTATGACAAAGGATGTGAGGGTAGTCTTTGGTAAAGGCTATGGTAGCCACCCTATTCCAAACAATGAGGAGGGACATGCACCCATGTGGAAGAAGAAGACAATATTTTGGGAGGTACCTTATTGGGAAGTCCTTGAGCTCCGTAATGCAATCGATGTGATGTACCTAATGAAAAATCTTTGCGTGAACGTGCTTGGCTTACTGGGTACATATGGAAAGGCCTGAAATGTATGAAACATATAAAATTGAAGCACGTCGGGACCTGAAACGTATGAAACAACGAGATGGCCTACATTCGGAAAAGAGAGATGATGGATATTACTTGCACAGTTACACTCTTAGCAAGGAAGAGAAGGAAAGCATGTCTGAGTGCTTGAATAGTATCAATGTCCCATCAGGCTACTCCTCTAATATATAGGCAATAATAATTTTTACAAAGAAGAAATTCATAAATCTAAAGACCCATGACTACCACGTCCCAATGACACAATTTTTGCCTGTTGCACTAAGGGGTATTCTACCACAGAATGCGAGAATGGCAATAGTGAAGCTATATGCATTCCTCAACATGATTTCTCAGAAGGCAATCCACCCAAACAATCTACTAAAGCTACAGAATGACATGGTGCAATGCCTTGTCAGATTTGAGATGGTCTTTCCATCTTCCTTCTTTAATATCATGACCCACCTTCTAGTCCACCTTGTTGAAGAGATTTTTATTCTCGGTCCTTCGAGAGGTTTATGGCAGTTCTGAAGAAGTATGTTCGTAATCGTGCCTGTCTAGAAGGAAGCATTGCAAAGGGATATGGAACAAAGGAGGTCATTGAGTTTTCTGTTCACTTTATTGACTACTTGTGTTCGATTGGAGCCCCTGTATCATGCCATGAGGGGAGTCTGAAGGGAAAGGGCACACAAGGGAGGAAAGCTCGGATGGACATCGATCAGGATATATTTTATAAAGCACACTTCATGGTCCTACAACAATCATCCCTGGTCGCTCCATATATGGAGGAGCACAAGGTTATTGTATGATCCTCAAACCAAGGGAAGACTGAGGCCTGGATTACACGTCATCACATTGACACTTTTGCCTCTTTGTTACCGCGATGACTGATGGGTGATGACACGATTGAAGAACAACTAGCATGGTTGGCTAGGGGTCCATCTATCTCAGTATCGATATTCCAAGCATACAAGATAAATGGGTACACATTTTACATGGGAGCCCAAGCCCAAAAGAGCAACTAAAATAGTGGTGTCCGTATATGTCAGGCATAGATCCCCAGTGCCTGCAAGAAAGGAAGAAGATGGACTCAAACTAGGATTCTTCTATAATTCTATTAGAACTCAAACCATGTAATCCTACTAGGCCTCCTACCTTGTAACCTACTAGTAATCCCACCCCCTAGAGTATATAAAGGACGGCAGGGTCCCTAGATCGGTAGGTGAAGACCTCATAGAACCACAACAGAGGACCAAATCCTCAACACCAAAAAACACCCAAGTGCAGGGTGCAATATACGCCACCCCAAATAGGGTATTACGCTACTCTAGCAGTCCGAACCTGTATAAATCTGTGTCTTGTGTCCCCGCTTTTACCTTCATGTTCTAGGTCCGACGATTCCCCACCAACCAATCTACTACCTCGGGATACCCCTCGATAGGTTGCTGTGTATAAAATACCGACATCTAGCACGCTAGGTAGGGGTGATCGTCAAGATCATCGAGTGAGCTTGAAGGACCTATCATCAACTTATTCAGCATGCGTGTGGATATTGTTTTTCGACCAATCAACTAGTGGCTTGGAGTTCTCCTGCATCGATTTAAAGACAATCCAAGATCCCTGCCAGGACTCCAAAGCAAACAAGAGTTATCCATCTACTAAGCCGACAACGATTTGAATTGGTGCAGGAGGTGGCTACTCGAGCATGTGCGGAAAAAAAAGGAAATCAAGTCTGTTCCCTACCAATTGCCTCTGGTCAAAGCTACAGTCGTGCGCCAGATCAAATTTGAGAAAGAAAGCAACATCAAGATCAAGGATAGTTGCTTCCGTCTCTATGCCGCCAAAAGGAAATTCACATTGATCTGTGCTACGCACACACAAAGGAGTACAAGAAGACTTCAAGTGCTTCGCGGCAACAACGACAATCGGCAATGCAGACACACCGATGACAACCTCAACTACTCGTCTTGACTCAAAATTAGTTGGAGACAGGCTCCATTCGAGCAATAACTAGTTGGAATCAACTCTGACAAGTCGGCTTCATCAACAATCGACGCGGCTTCATCGATAATCATTCATGAATAAGCTAAGTTATTTTTTAATTATTTCTTATAATTTTTCTGGCTTGTTTTCTGCATGCAGGGCAACGCGTCGAGTACTTTTGTGTACGCCTCTCGACGGAAATTACCCTCCAGAGCTACACTTTGTCAATTATTCCTAAGGTATGTTAACCAACAACCATGGGATTGGTACACCGAATTATAGAGGCTATAGCCATGAGTTTTGTGCACTGAGTTCTGAAAGCTCCGCCAACAGGCTTGGTACATCAAATTTTGGAGGCTACGGCTATGGGTTTGGTGCACTGATTGCTGGAGGCTTGCAACGGCTAGACCATAAGGAGGCACAAATCCTATGCGCGGCAACACGTGCTCTCCTTGCCAAAAAGGCAGAAAAGTCTCAATGACTACTTTACGCGCAATCACGCAGTCTTTTTGTCGCAATGCCGACTACTTATTTTAAATGTGTTCTCTTAGCAGTTGTTAATCTGTTCGAGCAGAGCACACCTCAATTTGTGGAAGCCTCGGATCTTCTGTCATGCCTAAATGCTAGGATGCGAGACAAAGATCTCCGTAGGAGCAGTAACAGTACGCGTACACGAGACAAAGATCTCGTACGCAATGGCAATGGCTAAACAGGGACTGAGAGCCTAAACGTAATAGGCTAACTACTCGAGAAAAATATGGCTGAAACAAGAGCATGACACACAACATTTACATTGCATTCATCACTGAATAAATTGCAGTAGTTTCAATATTCCACAATATGCTACATAATGTATGCATCTCTTTTTTTAGGTCAAGCTTCGGCAACGACTCTCTAGGACGCTCAGCGTACCTCCAATGGCTCCACTAGCTCTCACGCTCGGGGGCTAAGTGCCAATTACTATTCGGAATATCTCCAGTGGCTCAGCTAGTCTCCAAGCTCGTGGGCTAAGCGCCAATAATTACTCGACGTGGCTCCTACGGCTCATCTAACGTATAAGCTCGGGGGCTGGACGCCACAAAACTACTCAGATGATGACTTGTGTGAAGACTAAAGACCCTTGGATTGAGTATTTAATGATTCCAAGGCTTGGGTTGATAAGCTACAGCCAACAGTTGATTTTTTTCAAGGTGAAAGAAGAAGATTCAAGATTTTATGGACACTCGGCCTGACTCTTCGATTCAACCTAAGGCTCGGGGGCTACTCCATATGCAGTGAGACTTCCGCCGCCCACCATATTACATTCAAAAAATGAAGATCACAAAATCAAGATGATCAAGGGCTTGAGCACACCATAGCCTCATGGCAGCTTTGAGGAACTTTTAAGATTCAGCCAAACAAAGGACTTGAAAAGCACCAAAAGTACTCGATGAGGATCTAAAAAGTACTCAAGGCTGCTGCATTCGACTATGAAGCACTCAGGGGCTTGTTGAGGATAGATCCCTAATAACCGCAATGAAGGAAGAAGATGGACTCCTACCAGGATTCCTCTGTAATCCTACTAAGACTCATAACATGTAATCCT
The DNA here is from genome assembly GCF_000263155.2 of Setaria italica. Lineage (NCBI taxonomy): Eukaryota > Viridiplantae > Streptophyta > Magnoliopsida > Poales > Poaceae > Setaria > Setaria italica. Next base: position 23,591,387 of record NC_028457.1, read on the forward strand.
ATTAGGCCTCCTACCTTGTAATCAATTAGTAATCCCACCCCCTGGAGTTTATAAAGGAGGGCAGGGGTCCTAGATCAGTAGGCGGAGACCTCATAGAACCACAATAGAGGACAAAATCCTCAACACCAAACAACACCCAAGCGTAGGGTGCAATATACAACACCCCAAACAGGACGTAGGGTATTACGCTACTCTGGCGGCTCGAACCTGTATAAATCTGTGTCTTGTGTTCCCGCTTTTACCTTCGAGTTCCAGGTCCGTCGATTCCCCACCAGGCAATCTACTACCTCAAGATACCCCTCGGTAGGTTGCCGGGTATAAAACACCGACAGTATAGGTGCAATAGATAACAATGGAAAAAAGATAAATACTATGGTGTCATTGAGGAGATATGGAAACTGGACTATGGACCTTTGAAAATCCCTCTATTTTGGTGCCAAGGGGTGAAACTTACTGGAGGAGGCGTAACGACAGATAACTGTGGGATGACAATAGAGGACCTCAACAAGATTGGATACAGAGACGAACCATTCATCTTAGCCAATGATGTGACTCAAGTTTTCTACGTGAAGGACATGTCAAGCAAACCAATAAGGAAGGGTGCTAATAAGTCAGATGACCAACCACAACGCCACATAGTTCTTTCAAGGAAAAGAAAAATCGTTAGAGTTAAGGACAAGACTGACATTTTAGGAGATTATGATCAGTTCAATTATCTTCCTCCCTTTTCAGTCGAGGTTGACACAACCATCCTGTTAGCCAAAGAGGACGCTCCATACTTACGCCACAAGCACAACCAAGGGACGTTTGTCAATAAAAAGGTTATTAACGTTCCATTAGATGATGTTGTGTAATGTATTAGCACCATTATGCTGTGTTTTATGGAACAAACTAATGTAATAATGTATTGTAATGATATGTCATGTATCCGTTGGGTTTATTAACAATACTATTTGCAAAAATCTCACCCTATTAAACAAGAATTGGTTTTTGCTTGGTTAAAATATTAAATATTTCGATATTTTGTAGCACCATTAAATATTAAACAATAAATTTACGTACAATTAAACAACTACTTGATTAAGTTATGGTAAACATGTTAAATAACACTACAGACACTATTCTTCTAAATTTTTTCATGGTCAAAATATCTATTTTTTCGAATTTTAAAGTTAACATAAGTATTATGACCATTATAACCTATTAGTAAGTTAAAATTAATAACTTTACCATGTTTGATATTTTACTGCATCTAATATTTTTATAGTGTATATATATCGAATCAACATCAAGCTAACAAATTGTTTTTCCTATTTTTATGAATTTTATTAAATTTACTACATAATAAATTAATACAATAGCAACTGCAAAAGAAAGAAAAATAAAAAGATGTTTAGGCGGAAAATACAATAGTAGGATGCAACCCATTTAGTATCGGGTGGTAGGTTCACCCGGTACTAACGGGGGGATTTCGTTTCGCGCGCGTGCACCCCCCTTTAGTACCGGGTGGTAGCTACACCCGGTACTAAAGAGGAGCCTTTAGTACCGGGTCTTGCCCCCACCTAGTACTAAAGGGCATTAGTACCGGGTGGGCTTCTTGCCCGGTACTAGGGGTTTAAACTGTAGCGCGATCGTCGTCCCCGTCGACTGCCGCCTTTGCCGCCGCCACCCTAGGCTCAAACGTTGACCGTCGCGCAGCCCCAGCCCTTCACCGTGACGCTGGCGTGCCGTCCTCCACTCCTCCACACCAGCTCCTCCCCCGGTTCGATGCCTCCGTCGGCCACTCTGTGCGCCGCCTCCTCCCCCGGCCCGACACCGCCACCGGCCCCCTCCACGCGATTGCACGCGGCGAGCCGCGCGCTCATGTCTTGGCCGCTGACACAAGCCCGCGGGGAGCTGCTGACATCATTTTTTTTCTTTTTTATTTCTACAGTATTAGAAATTAGCTAGAAATTGTTGGAAAAATTGCAGAAAATCCAGTTAATTCTTTCAAAAATTCTTGAAGTAGCTACAAATTATAGAAAATCCTGTTAATTCTTATAAATGTATAAAAATAAGTGAAAATTACTTTGATACTTTTAGAAATTACCAAGTAATTTTATGATGGTGTCATTTACTGGTACAAAGTTCATCAAATAATTCAATTAATTATAGAAATGTGCAATTCACTGTAAATATTTTTGTAGTCAATTATTGTATAAGTGTTTCATTTTTTTTGGTCATTTTCTTGCAATTCACTGTAAACAATTCATTTATCTTATATTAGTCATTTATATTGTAACAAATTGTATAAGTGTAGTCATTTATTGTTTGAAAAATTGTATAAGTTCTAGTCATTCTTAGATTAAATCCTACTATTTCTTAGAATAATTTCTTTTATATTATACGAGTTACAATGGCACGATCAAAGGATGAGCAGGCCCGATTGGATGAGGAATACCTAATGAAGTTGATTGCATAAGGTGCCATGAACGTTCAACCAAATGAAGAGGTTGATCACAACCAAACAGACATGATTACCGAGGAGCAACCAATTACGAATGATGGGAAACAAGGCGAGGTATAGAAATTATTGTATGTAAACATGATTTGAATTCTCTACTTATCAAGATTATTGGGAATTAATGGTTCTTTCATTTTTAAGCCATCTGGATTGAGCAGCAGGCCTAAACGGAAACGAGGCAAGAAGAAGAAGTTAGAGGGCTGTATCATCATCACAGAAATTGATGAATAAAATTGCTCCTTCCAATGCTAAGACTAAATTGGTGAATAAAATTGGGTTTCTTGTTAGAGATAACATCCCAATAAGCTTTCAGAATTGGAAAAGCCCTGCAATCAATGATAGCGTGGTCCCTGATCGTGAGAAGGAAATGATATGGGATCTGATAAAAGAAAACTTCACATTCAAATATGAAGATGAAGCAAAAGTGAAAGATTGGAGCTTGAAGAAGGGTGCAATTGCTTTCCAGATGTACAAGAAGAACCTGAACAAAGACTACATAAAGAAGGGGCTTACACCTGATTTCACCAAGCACTCGAAGTTAAGAGATCACTGGAATTGATTTATGCAGTTCAAGCAGTCGCAAAAGAGCGCTAAGGCAACTCAAACCAATCCGACAATACTCACAAGAAGAAATACTTTCATCGTCTTGGGCCAATAGGTTACAAGAAGGGGATCATGAAATGACAGAGGATGGAAGATGACATAATTGCTAGGGGAATAGTACCGCAGACTCTCGAATGGCCGGAGCGAGCAAAGAATTGGTATTATGCTCATGGCGGCATGCTCAATCCTGAAGATGGATCATTTGTGTTCGGCCAAGAATTAAGAGAAGCAGCTACAAGGCTTGTTGACTTAATAAAGGCAACGGCTACAATCGAGAGAACGATGAGCTGACTATGGCATTAGGTAATCCAGAACACCCTAAACGTTGTCGAGGCAAAGGAGTAAATTCATGGAAGTTTGCACTTCTTGAGCACATTGATTCATACAGAACTCGCTAAAGAAGTAAGGCTGAACACGCACAACAGCTGCGAGAGGTGAAAGAACACGTAGTGTTGACAGAAGCAAGAATGGAGGAAGCAATCGACCAATGTGTGGCTCTAGCTCTTTAGCAAACAAGCAAGTGAACAAACAACTGCAGCATCGAGGGCTAATGTCGACGTAAGCCCCTCTCAACGTCGAAGCAGCATCGCTTCTAGCAAGCCCCAGTTGGAGGATCGTCTAAAATATTTGAGGACAACCAATGCCACCTCGTGGATGACATCACTAGGAGAGCCCCTTGTGAGCTTGTTACTCCTGTGAAAAACAAGCTCATCGTGGTGGCTTATGGTGTGGCTGAATAACCGACACAAGGCCAAACACTTCATGGCGTGGAGATTCCAGCTCGTAGTTACGCCAAAGTTGAGGTGGACTAAGTGGTCAACGGTTGGGATGACCTTGAACTGGAGATCCCTGGAGGTGACGGGGAAAAAGAATATAGGAGAAGCCATACATGGTTGGATTCTATGGCCCAAGCACTACATAAGGATTATGCAGCTTAATCCCCCAACCTTGGGATCATCTCCTCAAGGATCAAGGGCAAGATCACCTACGCCATCTGCAGAGCACCCTCTCCACTACTAGATAGGGATCCTAGCATGAGTCCACCAGCTGACAGGTATCCTATCATGAGTCCACCTTCCCCTATTATAAGCAAGGCTACAAGGAGCTATGACGCCTTCAATTCCACCTACTACAGCTATGAAGAAGCAGAATAAGCCGAAGGAGAAGCAACCAGAGCCCAAGAAACCTTGTGATATGACTGATGCGGAACTCTGCGTAGTAGTGGATGCTGAGGTTAAAGCTCACTTCGCAAAAAAGCCTCCCATGAAGAAAGATCCACCAATTGATAAGGCTAAACTTTGGGCTTTCATCAGAAGCATGGAGAAAAAGGTAGAGAAACCACCGCTATTTGACTATAACCAACAAATAATAAAGGCTTTTCAGAAGAAGAAGAAAAGTGGGTCAACTATTCCGCAGTAACCCAATCCAACCAAATGATTGCCCCACTCAAAGTGCTTTCGGAGTTTGATCAGAACCTGCTTCAATTCGCCAAAGATACAAATCTCACCCCAACTTAACTTCGAGGGGAGGATCACATCCCAAAGCACCCTGGGGCTGCTAAATGGAAATATGAGTTTGGAAAACTACTTTTGTGGCCGCAGTTGGTGGACCGTATTCCAACGAAGATGTACAAATTGCACAAATGGTATATGGAGGCTTCAGCCAATAGTTTATTTGTGCTCAAAGTTCCGATTGGATATCAATATTATTTTCATGGGGAAGACATTATAAATGCGCCGCTAGAGGAACTCTATTACCTTTACAATCAAGATGCGCTTGTGCACTTGACAAGTCACTCATCAGTTCTTACGTTCTGTAAGTCTTTAATGTAATCTAACTTTAAAATCCCCGCTCTAGTCACTATGCGATGTCTTAACTCCTATTCGATTTTGTATCATACAGGATGGAGATTCAAACTTGTCAGAGGAAAGGAAAATATGACGTAGGCTTCATGGACCCCGATGTTGTAAATGAGTCAACTCTAAGAGATAGACCAAATCGAACCTCAAAGAACATATATAAGTTCCTCGACAACAAATATTATAAGAAGTACATACTTCTACTGTACAACTTCAAGTGAGCGTGTTTCCCATCTCTTTTTTTAGAACTAGTAGTTAAACATAAGACTAACTAGCTTTGGCTATGCATATATGTCCATAGTTGATCAAAGCGCGGTCTATGTCATGAACTTTTTGAGGAAACCAAGAGATCAATACAAAACCTCATAGACATTCTGAACAAAGCATGGGCTCGATTCCGTTGACATCATGCAGGTGAATTCAACGAGGAACTTGATTTGAAGCCTAAATTCCCGGTATGTGTTGAATTTTCACATCCCATGATACTTCCTTGAACACAACAAATATTTCATGACTTCTTTTACCATATATATAGTGTTTGAGATAGAAGGCAGGGAATAATTTATGCGGATACTACGTATGTGAGTTCACCCATGGCTTTGTAGATCCGCCGAGTGTGACCGACCATGAATTAAGAGTACGTATATAAAATTCTTAACAATAAATTAGTTCTAATTGTGCAGACCCATTGATCTACGATATAATAACCTTTGCCAATGACACAGATGCTGCATATAAAGGAAGCACTCCTCGACATGGAAAAAATCAGGGCAATTCAAGAACAACTCTGTGGATCTTTTCTGAACGAGGTAGTAAATCCAGCGGGGGAGTTCCATAATAATGGATCAAATCTACATCATCGTCACGACTTAGGTTCAGAATAGTTGATCCGAAATGTTGAACTTGGAAACTTAATGCAATGTAATATTATTCATATGTCTCTCTCTATATATATATAATAGTATCTCAAATGTAATATTATAGATAAATACAACTTTATATATATTTGCATATTAGAACTAGTATACGTAGAGGAAACAAATACAAATACTAATATAGAATAAAGAAAAAAAAGAAAATAAACAAAAAACAGAAAAATAAATAAATTAGTATCGGTTGGGGAAACCAACCAGTACTAAATTAGCTGCAGGCATACGTGACGTGGCAGGCAATGTAGTACCAGTTGATCTCCCCAATCGGTACTAAAGGGAGCTTTAGTACCGAACTAGTAATACTGGTTGCACAACCAGTACTAAAGGGGAGTTTCCGGCTGGTACTGATAGGGCTTTCCTAGCAGTGATGGTTTCCCAGCTGCAGCTCCTCAACACCACCGCAAACAGCCAGCACCTAGCTGCCTAGAACGCTGACCTCCCGTCACACGCACCACCAGGCCACTAGCTCTCTCACTTTTGTCTTTTCATTATTTTGTGGCAAATAGAAAAGAAGAAAACACCTCGCCATGAGGTAAGCCAAATGACGATGCAGATTTTGGTTGATGTCGCATTCGAGAAAATAACCATGCCTATGGCGCGGTCGATGCTTGGTTATATTTTCACCTGCATCATCCATTAGGGTAGGACGGAGAGGTTAGAGGTGCAAAGGAGATGCTACCAGGGAGGAAGCAATATCCACAGAACTCTCCATCCAAGCTTTCGGCTCGACCTTAACCGACCCACCCACAAGGCATGGCCCTAGAAGAACCAACAGCCTCCACGCCCTTGGAGACCATTGGCGCTGGTGTCCAATATGGGCATCTCCGCTGCAAAAAACACAATGCAAGAAATGGGCATCCCAACCATGCACGGCATTGATACAGGAAACTGCCACCGCTCGAGGTAGAGGCCAGGAGTTGCCACTTCTGCAGGGTCCCGAGGTGCAGCCATTGTTGTCGTAGGGTCCCAAGACGCTGCCATGGAGTTGCCACTTCTGCAGGGTCCCGAGGTGCAGCCATTGTTGTCGTAGGGTCCCAAGACGCTGCCATGGCCGAGCCGCAATAGACGACGCGCACGATGGAGGCCCAATGCCAGCAACCCGAGGAGTAGCACCAAGCGATGGTTGAGCAGATGAGGAGCCCTGCCTAGAGCCATGGCTGCCACGAGCAGCCGCTGCCCGATCTGGCTGCCGGCGACCAAGCTAGGCGAGAAGAAGCGAAAGGGTAGGTGCAGAGGGGAAAAGAGCATAAAAACGTGGAGCGCCGCCGCTGTAGCCATCATCGAGATGGTGGCTGTAACAGGTTTGTGTGGAGGGGGCTGGGAGGCGCCGTGCGTCGCCTCCCAATTAGCCTCTCAAAAATGACGCGGGGTTCAGATAACATATAGATTCTGAAACCTCAAGGTACAATGAGCTTTTTGGAGCTCTTTGGGTATCAGAAGGTATCAGATTATTGTAATGAGCTGGACTTAGCACTACTAGAAAAACGACCTTTCATTTCATGCCTTAGTAACCGTAACATTTCGATCCGGTACTAATGCTAACATTAGTACTGTTATGACCCGGTACTAAAGATCCTCGTGGCTTTAGTACCGGGTCATAATACCACCCAATACTAAAAGATCTACTTCAAAAAGAAAGCATATCTAACTCTATCACATGTGTTGTGTAGATGAGATGTTAAAAAAGGCTCGTGCAAGCTTGAAGGTCGTGGGTTTGAATCACACGAATTGCGCATACAAATATTATGCTTTATATTTTCGGCAAAAAACAGTTTTGATACTGGTACTCGAACGCTTTATTACTGGTTATTTGATCTGGTACTAAAGGGGATATGGATCGAGTATTAAAAGCCATCTCTCCAGCTACGTAGTTTCAACAGTTTGGGACTACATTTCCCTTATTGTAGAAAATGGAACAGATCATTCTTGGCTTTCTATTATAGTATGTATAGCCATGCTAACATGTATATGTATTGTACTTATACTCCAAGTCATTGGCTATACATGAGAGGTCACCCCTCAAGGGTGTGTGGTGTTTCCCTATTCCTCTATTCTTCTACATTGTATTTCGAGACCGGGCATTAGCTTTTTAGTCGCAAAGACATTTTTTCCACAGTATATATGTTCTTGTCAGGGCCGTAGCTGCTACACTGTTTTCGTGTAAAATCACACTCTAGTTTCTCCTAATGAAATGCGTGCCATGCAAGTTCTTCGTGAAAAATGTTGAGTAATGCCTCTCCAATCTTTCTGCAGGATGCATAATAACTAGTAACTATTAAGTGGCAGTAAATTGTTGTTGTTTGGCACAAGGATCAGCCGTCACTAGTTGAAGTTATGGAAATCTTCACTGGGGCGATGAGCACTCTACTTGCCAAGCTGACCACGCTGTTGACAGATGAATACAAGCTTCAGAGACACCTTAGAGGCGAGATCATGTTCCTGAAAGCGGAGCTTGAGAGTATGCAAGCTGCTCTTGAAAAGGTGTCAGATGTTCCAGTATCTGAAAACCAGGTTAGGATCTGGGCAAGGGATGTGAGAGAACTGTCATACGACATTGAGGATAGTATTGACAAATTCATGGTGCGCATTGACAGCAATCCATTCGCACAGCCACATGGATTCAGGGGGTTCATTGATAGGAGTTTGAAATTGTTGACGACTGCTCACGCTCGCCGTAGGATTGCCACAGACATCATAGGCATCAAGGCTCTTGTCAGTGAGGTGGCTTCAAGGCGCGAAAGATACAATATTGACAATATCTCTTCTCGCCATTGTAACAATTGATGCCCGTTTAGTTGGTATCTTAAGACTCTAAGAAACTTGTTGGCATTAGTGGCCCACGGGAAGAGTTAAAGCTGCTGATGGAACCAGGGCCCACTTCGACGTATGGCCTTAAAGGTGATCTCTGTTGTAAGAGTTGGTGGTTTGGGTAAGACAACACTCGCAAATGCTGTGTATCAGCAGCTTAGGGGAAAGTTCGACTGCCATGCTTTTATTTCAGTGTCTCTTAGTCCTCATTTGAAAAAGATTATGAGCAGCATACTCCGTCAAGTTAGTGAACAACACCATTGCAGCATAGAAACATGGCCTGTTGAGGAAATTATTGAAAAAATCAGAAAATTCCTTGAGGATAAGAGGTACACAAATCATAAAATTGTTTAATTTGAAGTACAGTTAAATTTTCTGGTACGCAGGTGCAATTTAAGTTTTGTTATATAGGGTAAAGTAAATAAGGTTACTAAAATAAACAATGTTTAGCTTTATTCATTATTTCAGCATATTAAGAATAATTGATTTCTTGAAATAACCCAACACATAGATTTGGTTCTACCCAAACTTTTTGTGATGGTTTTTTTATCTTACTTACCACAGATACATTATTATATTTGATGATATATGGGACATTTCATCATGGAAACATATCAAGTGTGCATTAGTTGACAACAACTGCAGCAGAAGAATAATTACAACAACCCGTGTATTTGATGTTGCATTGTGCTGCTCAGAGATCGATGGTACCATGTATAAACTAAAGCCTCTTTCTGAATATTATTAAAAGAACTAGTTCTTTCAAAGAATATTTGGTTGGTTGTCGCACGGAACTGAATGAAATATCTGGAAAAACTTTAAAGAAGTGTGGTGGAGTACCATTAGCCATCAACACTATAGCAAGCTTGTTAGCAAGAAAACCAAGAAATGTCAATCAGTGGTACAATATCCACAATTCTATTGGTACCGGACTGGACAAAAGCCCTGGTGTGGAGAATATGGGGAATGTATTATCTATTAGTTATTATGGTTTACCTTCCCATCTAAAAGCTTGCTTATTGTATTTAAGTGTATTTCCAGAGGATTACAAAATATTGTGAGATCAACTGATACGTAGATGGATATCTGAGGGCTTTATCCTTGGAAAAGCTGTGTGGTTACTATGTATGAACTTGGTGGAACATATTTCAATGAGCTCATTAACAGAAGCATGATAGAACCAGAATACATTGACACCAATGGCAAGGTATTGACGTGCCGAGTGCATGACATGGTACTTGATCTCATCACATCTTTGTCACATGAAGAAAATTTTTGCACTACATTACCTTCCAAGAAATCCACATATATATTTGCAAGAAAAAATGCACCGGTTATCCTTTCAAAGCAGTGCAGAAGGGCATGCCATTCCGACTTCAACAAAGTTGTCTCATTTGAGGTCACTTATTGTCTTCCCTGGTGCTGCCAATTTGCTGCCTCCTCTCTCGAGGTTCCGCATTTTGCGGGTACTGGATTTTGAAGGCTGTCATGATTTAGAAAGTTATCAAATTGATGGTCTTGTGAATTTGTTTCATTTCAGCTGCGTAGTGCTAAACGATACCAATATTATGAAACATCCAAAACAAATTGGAAACTTGGCTCTGCAGACATTGGATTTAAGGAAAACTAGCATAAGTGAACTCCCATCAATAGTTCTTCACCTAAGACAACTAGTGCAACTGTACATTGACAAATCATTAATGCTACCATCTGGGTTTGCGACCATGAAGTCTTTGCAGGTCCTACCATATGTTGCTGTCAGCAAATCGCCAGACTTAATAACAGAGCTAGGATATTTAACTGAACTAAGGATTCTCCGCATTTCAATTAGCGGTACAAGCCAAATGAATTATGAGAAGTCTTTCATTGATTCTTTGCATAAGTTGAAAAAACTCCATAAGCTATGCATTTTAGGTGGCTTCTTAGCTAGATTGTCAATGTCGATCAATTCGTCGTTCTTATGGCTCAACACCTTGGACATGAAGCTCAAAACACTAACACAAGAAGATTTCCACAATCTTGGGTCCTTATGTGTTTGCTTGATCTCTGTCTTTTGGTGCTCGAAATTGAGCCAGAAAGGTTGGTTATTGGCATCGATCATGCAGGGTTCCATTCGCTAGTTAACTTTTCATTTGTCAGTAATTCAATGAAGCTGATATTTGCACAGAGAGCTATGCCAAGTCTAGAAAAACTTCAGCTTTCCTTTGGAGTTCAAGAGACTAAGGATTTTGATCTCGGCTTGGAGAACCTCTCTTCTCTAAACCATGCAATTGCAAGAATTGATTGTGGGAATTTCAATGTAAATGTAAACATCCTGATGCTACTATAAGGAAGGCTGCATCTGTGAATCCAAATCACCCAGACTTGATATTTTCAGACATTTTGAGGATGTTATGATATGGGATGACGAGAAACTATACTTCCATGATGAAACAAAGGAAACAGAAGCAGAGGTAAATTTTTTATACCGGGAAGTGACCTACATATTATTAGGAAAACAAGCATTCATCAACCATATTAATACCGGATATATTTTGACCCGGTATAGCTAACATTAGTCCCGGGTTGTTGATGGCAGTTAGCGCGCCAATTCGTGAACCGCAAGCGTACGGATCTGTCAGCGCTTTTTCTGGCCAACACACGAGTGCGCTAGATCACACGGGTCGCGAACGGACCGAATAGCAGAGATGCTGCACAGGCCAGTCAGACCGGTCCAGCAACCTGGTCAGACCAGTTTCCAGGGCGGGTTTGGCTTGAGTCGGTTGTTCGAGGGGTAACTACCACACTTATGTGGTGGAGGACGACTGGGTTTACGAGCAAACCAGCAAAGGGATAACCGACGCACTTACGTCACGAAGAATGACTAGTTTACGAGTTACGAGCAAACTAGCAAAGGCCGTCAAAGCTCTTGAGCGGGAGGAACCCCGTCAGGGCGTGGACATCGTCGGCGTGCCCTAGGTCGACTAGCAAGTCTAGAACGCCATCTATGGTCGCACAGAATAGTACATGAACAGCATGGAGAAGATAAAAGTAAGTTGTAGATTGATTTGATTGGGATGCTCTCAATCGGCCATGGCCCTTTATATTTATAGGGTGAGAAGGTCTTGCCGCAGTAGGAGTCGAAGGTTACACAAATCCCGTATCAAATTACAACTCCTAATTTGGATTAGGCTGGGTAGACCGGTTAGACCGCCTATCCCAATCGGTCTGGCCGGTCAGCCCAGGGTTGAATCTTGTCGAAGCCATAACTCTCTCATCCGGACTCCAAATTAGATGTTCCACATATGCATTTTGATCGTCTTGACAAGATCTACACAATGGTGAAGTATAATTTGCATTTTGAGCACTTTTATCTGACCAGTCTGACCGGTTGGGTGACGGGTCTGGATTGCCGGATCGGCTACAGGACCAATAATCGGTCAGACCGCTTCAGTAGGCTGGTCAAACTGGTTGGTTTTGTCACATCAGCCATGTCTGCTAATTTTGGTGTTGTTCCAGGTGCTTATTTGTCCCTTTTAACAAAATCATGTCTAGAGCATCCAAAATGACCCTTCTGTCCTGCACAATTCATACTCAAGCCAAACATGCAAAATATCAAGAGTTAGTACTAAGCAACTCTGGTTTTAACTTCACATATCTCAGACCGTGCCATTTTTGGTCATCAACACATGCCCCTCTATTTCTTGGTAAAGCTTGCGTACCAAGAAACATTTATCAGAACTAAGACTGCACAGGAATAATGTATACCACAAGTACATCAATAATGTTTCACTTTTAAGGACGATAGTGTCTATCGGCCATATTACTCGATTATGCCCAATATAAAGAAATCAGCTTATTTCTAATGTTGATACATCTTGTGTGAGTGAGATAAGCCTGAGTACATATTGCCTCGGCTATAGATTCTTGAAATAATAATTTAAAGTCATTCTCACACTCGCAAGCTATTGTGGATACATAAAGCGACCAAATTGCTATAATATCAATTGGTGTTTGCAATACTTCTCAAATTGAGAATGAAGAAAGATAAGATGATTCAGCATTGCACCCACAAGTTATTTTGACCATAAATAAAGTAAGGTGAGTAGCCAACCTAAAAGGTGAATATGACACAATCACCTCAAAATTAATGATGGCTAGATTACTCTTGAACCCCTCTTGTTTAGTTTCACCTTGTCTTTCAATGCATCTTGTATTATGCAAATAGACAATAATAAACTTTCTCCTACTACCAACTTGGCTTCAACAAGTGCTAAAACTTCATTAGCCAAAGTGGTGTCCATACCGGTCAAAATTGATCTCAAATAGCGGTCAGACCGGTTTGCACAGGATGTGCCCTCTGACATTACCCAACATCAGCCTTTAAATATCAAAGCATCCCCATAGATGTTATAGCCCGATGCTTGTTATGTCAGAATGTTAACCTCTGATTCTCGTGCCTAGGTACAAGATTGTACTTATTGAATATGACCTCTAGGCATTTACCAATATAAACATACAATGATCCATTTACACATGGATATCTGCCGCACTACCAGCAATGAATCATCAAATGCCTCTACACGATTTACGCTCATGGATCGCAAACTTTCTAGCTCGAACTGAAAAATTCAGATTTGGCTTAATTCCTAATGTTATATCTTTTAACTGGCTAAAGATCAAAACAACATCATGTGATGAAAAGATATCACCAATGTGTGGAAAAACCCTTTGAAAGCCGATCCATCAAATATAATCTCCATGAGGTAAATTAGCCACACCGGTAAGACCAGCGTCAGATGGCGGTCAGACTGGTTGCCCAGGATGTACCCTATGACATTGCTAAACATCGGTCCTCTCTCATGAAAATACCCTTTTGGACTTTGCGACCTGATGTTCATTATCCTAGAGCGACGATCCTAGATTTTTGATGCCTACAGACATGACACATAATAGAATTGAGATGATCCTCTAGACATCTACTAAGAAAGACATCTAATGACTCATTTAAGCATAAATATTTGCCACACCTCTAGCAACGAGTCATTAGATACTTCAGCATGCTTTCCAACCATCAATTCCAAAATCACTAGCCTAAATAGAGAAATGTCATATTTGGCTTGATTACTGACACTAAATACTTCAACCGGCTAAAGGTCTCAAAACAACACCATTTGGTGAAATAAAGATAGCACCAATGTTTTAAAAACACTTTGCAAGCCGATTTAGTAAATACAACCTTCATCGTGGTAAATTACTCATTTTGCTAATATCTTGCCCCCGAGCACTTAATGCACCAATAAGGTCATAAATGATCTCTCATCGGGAAGCTATTACTTTAGGACGATGATCAAAGAGATTCGTTGGCCATATACATTGCCAAGGACGATAATTCAATATCATCCTTCCGTAAGAATATGCACAACCGAAATAAAAGTGTATAGAGATATATAAATTTAGGAATTAACACCATCTCTAAGAACTAAATATTTGAAGTTCTGAAAATCAATAGCAACACCTATTGCAATCTAATCAACATGCATAGCAACTTGGTGATAATGCTCCATGATATAAAGACCCACGTGGAATCCAAGGATCAAAATAAGAGTGTGAGGGATAATCAAACATATCCAAGGATGAATTCCAAGATATTAGCACATATGGAATTTGTAAAGCAAATGGATGAGGTAATGACCAATAATTTTCATGATTCGGTGCAAACCTCAGTTTTGGAGATCGTCTCTCAAACTTCTTCTTCTCCTTCAACTGTGTTGCATCCTTTAATTGAATATCATCCTTGCTTTCAGTCTGAATGCTTCTTTTAGGAATCCATGCTATGCCCTTCTTCTTCTGCCAATTTCATAAATAGGGTGGATGGCTTGGCTTTGCTTCAGTTTTAGACAGCAGTGCCCTTTTCTTGTTTTCTGGCTTCTTCAACTTCTTTGGTTCAAATTTAACACTTGGAGGATCAATGGCTGATTTCTCCTCATCTTTGATATAAATAGCCGAAGTACTTAGCATGTCAATCGGCTTTTCACTAATTGAATTCAGATCTGAACTCCTATCTTTATGACCATATCTTTTCACTTGATAAACTTGCTTGACAACCTTTTTCTTCTCTTGGACATTAGAATGATCCTTTTCTTAAAACGGTGATTTTTAACATATGGTTGCTTTGAACATGATAGTTCCCTTGGTGCTGCATACTCTACATGATATGGTCTACCTGTCAGGATCGACAAGTATCCTAGTTGGTAGGGACCCATGGGTACCCTTATCCCTCAAGCCCCCGAGCAATGTGGAGTCAAATAGGAGTTTGACGGATGTGCAACGAAGCTTGTAATGCATTCGATTGAAGTTGCGGTGTCGTTATAGTGATGGAGAGGCTGCGCAGCGCTCAAAAAAAGAAGAAAAATTGAAGCTTCCACAGCCGTATGACCAAATGTGTATGGCTATGTGACTGCCAAGTTCCGAGACGTCTGGCATCCTATAGATCGAAGGGAAGCACATGGAGGGCGTCACAAGATGCACTCCATATTGAGTAGCCCCCGAGCATTGAAGTGATTAAAGTAATCGATGCAATGGTCAAGAATCTGAAGTGAGACTTAACGGAAAACCCATGGATTCCGTCCATCGCTTGCACCATAACATGGGACCTGCGGATCCCATCGCTAGGTTCATGCCGCCAATGCCTTCAAAAGTGGAAGAGGCGCAATTTCCTTTTCATTTCCACTCCACTCACCCCTAAGCGCCACCACCACCAACGCCATAGCCTTCGCGACAGAGAGCCCTAGGTCACGGTGCCATGTCCGCTAGCCACATCCACCACTCCTTCGCCCAAAGGCTGTAGTCACCGCCACCACGCTTTCATTCCCCAACGTTTGCGAACTAAGAGGCCTGCTACATCCGATCTGCTCCGCGAGGATTTGAAATGGAAGGAATGGTGGCGGAGCAGGCACCGGACCCATCCACCTACTAGATGAAGTCCGTGATGACTGAGGAATGGATCCAGGCCCTCGTCGACCGCGGCCTGCTCAGACCCAAGTCCCTCCTTGAGTGGAAGGTGAACGCGGGCTAGGAATTCTCCACCGAGGACAAGATTGAAGCCGTCGTCTTGGCAGCGTTCTTCAAGCGGGGATTCGGGATCCTGATGGGGGATTTCATTCTCGGACCGCTCAACTACTACAATATTGAGTTAGTACATAAGAACCCTAACTCCATCTTGGATATCACTGTATTCATCAACTTTTGGAAGCATTTCTTGAAATCCCCCCATCTCAATCTGTGGAGATATCTATATTAACTGAAAGTAGTGATTGTGGCGGAACCACCCAAATTAACCCGACTAAAGTGTTCTCAATGTCGCCTCATATGCGAACCACACTTTAATCAAGTCAATTCGGCAGTCCATCGGGTTATACCCGATAAACCACTTGTTTCGGATCGAACGAAAAGCATCTCACACGAAGGTGAGTCCAGAGATTACACTTTCAGTACTTAAAGCATAGATCTGAATTAAGTTATTACACATCCATTGTTCAAAAGTGCATAAGTAAAATGTTCAGAGTTTCAAAGCAGCGGAAAAATGATAACAACTACACGTCGAGATAAAATATCATGGCGAAGCCAACCATGATATCAATAACCCGATCCTCACCGCTCGAGGATGGATCCCACTCGACCATCCAACCTGAAGGTAGCTGGGTCAACCAAGTTAGACAAGTAGCAAACTCCTCAACATCTAAGTTACCTGAAAGTAAGGCCACAAGCACGGCTGAGTATACTAATACTCAACAAGACTTATCCGTTAGGTGGTAACTACTCCACCGACTTGTAGACATGCAAGGCTTTTTGGCTGAGGGGTTTGTTTTGCCAAAAGCATCTAAAGTAGGTCCTTATTTTCAAGTTTTAGCATCATGTTCTAGTTGATTAACCATTCTAGGTAAGCACCTATTCTAAAAAAGCATGGTGAACAAGCAATTAATTCAAACATCAGTATTAAATAATCATTCTTTGTTCCACTTCTTACTCAGTGCAAAAGCGCAGTCAAGTAGTCTCAAACTGTGAGAGGTAGATGATTCGAATCAAGTTTTTTAACCTTGAAAGGTGAACCTAACCCCACGATATATGCTACTGCTGTGCTGGGTTCACATATATCAGCTGTCCCCATCAATTTGCGGCGTTTGTCCAGAGCCCACTTCCCTTGGCATACAATGCTCCAACGGTCCCGGAACGACGCCGTACCGAGGCTGCACTTGTACCCACATCATGCCTCATTGGAACTCGGTTCCAGAGAGAGTGGGGTAAAGGTCCACGCCGGTTCAATCAGGTTTGAGATTAGTACTTTCAAACACTTGACCACTGTTCTAACACATCTCGACCTTAGTAGTTTTCCACTAGACAGACGGGGCAATCCACCATCCACCCAAAATAGAACATAGAGCCCAGCCCTGCCCATCAATCCTTATGGTTGCAACATAAGAAATCAGGCAACTCCTATAGCTCGCGAGTGATAGGAAATCACTCGACTTTTACCGTATCCCTATTTAGCATTGCAACTACTCGCCTTAACATACTAGTATTCAGTACATAGGTACCTAGGATCGTGCAGCTAGGGTTTCAAGCAATCCTTATAAACTTAATGCACAAACATAACTAGCATAAGTAGTGCATAATTTTAGAAACCAGGGTTATGCTTCGGGGTTTGCCTTCCTGAACTATGTTAGTTAGCGGGTTGTTGGAAGCTTCGGGAATCTCCTGCTCGGCCTCAACATGGTGCAGCTCTGCAGATCCTTCCTTGGTAGCAGGCGTCAGCTCGTACGTTCCGTCTGCAAGGTTCGCTTCTACACAAGATGCATATGCAATGTTCAAGTTTCATGAGTTTGTGAGCAAGATGCATTTCAAGCTAAACAGATGCATTAAGTGCAACGACCACTACACTTAGATAAACATTAAACTTTTTATGCTAGATGAGTAATTTCATGTTTTACTCCTCGGGTGTATTTGATAGTGATTATGTACACATATACTAGGTTTGTTATTACTAACTTCCAAAAAGAGAAATGTTACCATCCTAGGGTTGATCAATCTTAGATCGGAAAGTTATCCTATTTCTGAATATTTTTCTAGACCTCTTTTAGTATTTACCATGTTACCCTTACTATTACTTAATTTGTTTTCATTCATCTCTTCTGGGTTTAACTTGCATAATTTGTTTCTGCATGCAAATAGTGAGATATGGCACTGAAAATTAAACAGGAACTTAACCGTATCAAAGATAAGCTACTGTAAAATGTTGAGGCTCGGTAGACTTCTACAAAAACAATTAAAATTAACTTAAGATCCTATGGTTGTTTGCACTTAACTATTTTTATCTCCAGTCTCACAGAGATTTTGGCTCTGATGTTTTTTTAACAGTAAGTTATACAAGTGCAACACGAGTTCCAGTGAATTTTCTATGATTTTTGGTGAAGGACATCTATTTTACATAATATTTTATCATTTAATCTTGTACAAAAATATAAGCATGTTTCACCAAGTTTCATCCAGTGAACAATATTTTTCCTAGCAAGTATGTTTCACAAGTGATCTAAGCAAGGTGGTTTCATATTTTTCTCTGACAGATTCTATTTATTATGCAAAAAGCAAGATTTCACCCTAGATTTCAAAGTTAAATCTAAAATAGTGTGTAAAACATCTAAACAAGGGTCACAACTATTTTTATAAGCACAAGTTCAAAGTAACAAAGCCAATAGAGGTGGTTTCGCTATTTTACCATTTTTGTGTGATTTACCAAGCATTTAAAAGCTTAAACACTAATTAAAATCCAGTTCTAAATAAAGATCAGAAACATGCATATGAGTATATTTAAAAGAAACTAGACATCACCAGAAACCTATCAAACCAAGAATCACATTTTTCCCCTTTTTCTACATTTTTCTATGCCTTTTCAAAGTTCTCAGCTTTTAGATCTAGGAAAAATAAACAAAACCGAGGTCAACTTGCAAACTAGCCCCCAGGTCTACGGTTTAATCATGCAAAGGTTCCTGGATTTTCCCATACCCCTCTATCCTTTCTTCTTCTTCTCCACACAAACCCTTCACGCATACAAAACAGAGGCATGGCAACAGACATGGCGCCTGGCACTTGGGGGTAGGCCGTGGTAGGAGGAAAGGATGGCACACGGCAGGGGAAGAGGAGAGGGGTGGTGCACAGAGGCTAGGGCTCACCAGCAGGGGCAGGTAGGCGGCGAGGAGGGGAACGGTGCCCTCCTGGAACTACTAGACTGGCGGATGGAGGTGCTTGCCGTGGGGGGGGGGGGCGCACGGTGATGAAGGACGGTCGGCAAGCGGCGAAATGGATGGGGCACGTCACGAGGATGCTTCTAGTGCAAGGAATTGGCCGGAGACCTTCCCATGGTGGTGGATTTGGCCGGCAAAAATTTGGGGATTTTGAAGCTTTTGGCACTGGTAATGGTGGAGGAGGAAGGGGAAGCCGGTGCTTAGGTTTTATAGGCGGGGAGAGGCCAGGATAAGAACAGGCAGATGACAAAGCACGGGGCGCAGCCTTTGGAGGGGAGGCGAGCGCCAGGCATGGTGGCCCCGTGTCGTCGATGGCGTGCGTAGGGGTCGAGCTGTGGCGCGGCTATAGGGCAGAAAGGATGCGCCCATGGGGGTGGAGGTGCGCTCGGGCAGTGGTTGCGCAGCGCGGGAGCTCGTCCGGTCACGTCGTGGCCATGGGTTGGCCAGCGTCGGCTTGCCGGTGAGGCGAAGCCATGCGACAGCGGCAGTCTAGAGCACGCGGCGAGCATGCTCTGGCTACGATGGTGGAACATGACATCACGCGTCTAGGCGATGTTCAAGCGCCGTTTTCTCAAAAAAAATTTAAAGGAATTTGAAAATTTCCCAAACTAAGAAATGTAGTTCTGACTTCACTCTACAAGTCTTAGAAAGTCCATTTGTGCAAATTTGAGCTAAATTTGAAGTTAAATGAGCTCAAACTTGTCAGGAACGCTGAAATTCCAGACTTAGCTTTTTGGAGTAAAGCTGATTTTGACATTTTAGTTGACTTTGGCTCAGTTTTTGAATTGGTTCTGTTGAGATTTTGGCCAAGGGCAAAAGGGTGAAGTGGTAGCACACATCTATTACTCAAAATTTTATAAAAGCTTCACCTTTAGACAAGGACTAGAATTTGAGATGACAGAAGCCAAACTTCTCTAACAACTATGTTATTCAGGACTTAGTGATTTTGAATAGGGCTTTGAATTGCTACTGAATTTAAATCTAGTTTTTGAACATCTTCCTCTTCAAACTAGCAAAAAGTTCAAATAAGAAAAGTTGTTTGTTTTGTCAAGTTTTACAACTCTTATATGGGCAAAAATTGAAATTGTTATATAAAATTTTAAATTTATGATTT
This sequence comes from Setaria italica, assembly GCF_000263155.2. Taxonomy (NCBI): domain Eukaryota; kingdom Viridiplantae; phylum Streptophyta; class Magnoliopsida; order Poales; family Poaceae; genus Setaria; species Setaria italica. Next base: position 23,611,486 of record NC_028457.1, read on the forward strand.
GCCTCCAAATTAAGCTTTTAAGGGCATTTTGGTCCTTTTTAGTGCTAGATTAACTTCTAAACTTTCTACTTAAGCTTTTACAAGACTAGTTAAAACTAGGGTTGTTACAGTGATGACCAAGGGGAAACCAAGGGTGATTGGTGGCTGTGGGTTTTTGTTGCTTTTGTAGAAGGTCGCCGAGTACTTTGATCTGATGATCAAGGACTCGAGCAAGGCATGGGACAAGGAGTAATTCCTTGTTACCAACCAGAAGTAGGAGTTGCCACCTCACCTCAGATTTGCACTCGTGACAAGGCCAAAATTGTCGAACCAGCTGACCTCCGAGGAGATGGTCCAATCAACCAGCTACTGAAGGAGATCATCGAGCTGAAGAAGCGTGGGCTCACAGCTGTAGCTGTGAGCATCAATTTCTACCGGAGGTTAACGGAACCGATCAAGGATAGGATCCATTGGATCTAACCCGGGAGGCGCAATGAAAGGTTACTAAGGAAGAGGTTGCCGACCGGGTATGCAAGTTCTTCGGCGGCATCATCAAGAATAAGCGCTACCCCAAGGCCTATTCCCTTTTGAGGCCGGTCGAAACGGTAAGATCTTAATTTCATCGTTTGGCTAGCTTGCTTTGCTTTTACATTTGTTTCTGCTTGATTCTATTTTACTTGTCAGAGCCAATAGTTTGCGTTTTTCTATCCGGCACCACTTTCCAGAGGGGCCGAGCAGCAGCAACCCAAGATCCGCCCGGCCACCGAGACCGACCAGCCGCCTGCTGCCCTTGACTGGTAGTCGGACTCATCCATCGACTTCTTCGACAAGGATGTGCCTATCCAAGGCAATGGTACAAAAGCCAGGGGTGCGGCTCCTACTAGACGGCGGACGCACCGGGCCATTCGCAAGGTGGTAGTGTCCAAGGTGCTGGAGGTAGAGAAGTCAGAGGCGGAGAAGAAGAAGTGAAAGAAAAGGGGTGCCACAAAGCCGAAGGCACCTATTGTGGCAGTGGCATCCCATGCGAAGACCTCATCCGGGGTGCCAAGCGACGACTCCGACTCACCCAGCCCGGCCGCTAAGAAGAAGAAGGCTGAGCTCCTCGAGACGACCGCGGCCGATGTGGAGAGGCTCAAGTAGAAGATGAAGATGGAGATCCACATGGGAAAATAGAAGGAGCCAACCCTGTCGCCACCAGCACCTCTTCGCCCAAAGTTCCAAGCAAAGAAGAGCATGTTGTGAGTATGATCATGGCGTTGTATATTGTTGGAAGTTTGTTGTATGTTGCTTGACTCTATACCTATGCTGTGCCAACCAAGCAGGGAGGTAGTGATGGAGGATGAGCCGAGCCTACATGACGTTGGCATTGGGACCCATGCAGAAGGTTGGACTCCTGATGCAACCATAGGGGCTACATCTATGACGTCTGTCCAGGTTAGGAGCGAGAGTGGCCTACTGGTGGGACCTAAGGTGCCCGAGCCAAGGTCTTCGCTACGCCAGGATGTCACCGAGGGTGCCACCGTTTCCTCGCCCTGGGCCACAGTTGCCAGAGGTGCAGATTGAGGAGACCCCCTGGGAAGCGCTAACTGCGTGGAGGCGGCGAGCTACGATGCCGATGTCGATGCCCACGAGGAGGATGATTCCACCACCCTCGACTTCTCTAGGGCGGCCCTAGCGTGGGATGCTACCGCTGACAAGAGAGATTTTGCCCAAGGTCGGAGAGCTGTTATACGTAAGTTGGATGGCCTATCTTGGTGTTGAACATCATCCCTATCTTGCTTCGTTGAATATTTGGAGTAACTTTGGTACAAAACCTAGCCAAGCGTGCGCACAAGAGGATAGACAACATCCATTGTGTTGAGGAGTACCACCTCAAGGCCGAGCGCCTAGAGGCCAAGCTCAATAAGGTCAGGAAGGATGCTATGGAGCAGATCCGACAAAAGGATAGGGAGATCGAGGAGCAGAAGAAGATCACAAGGGAGGTCCAGGGCGACCTTCGTGCTTTGCTTACTAGTACAACTTCATCCCTTATGGAGGATCTAGCTTGGGTAGATGAGGCCAGTATCTTTTCTTGAGTTTCATTGCTTTGCAGATGCCCAGAAGAATGAGGAGAGCCTCAAGAGAGACCTCGAAGAGTGCGAGGCCGCCAATGCGTGATTGCAGCAAACCATGACGTCGCCGTGCACCGTGAGTATGCTGTGTCATAGAAACTGGCCTATGAGGCTGACTAGTGCAAGGACATGGACCGGTGCTTGATTGCTACTATGCATAGTCTTCAGCGTGATCAGGTGATCAATGCAGGGTTGGAGGTGGAGCTGGAGGACCTGCGGTTGGCCGTGGGCTACGTGATGGACATGGTCTAGCTCGAGGCCAATCTTGCTGAGCCAACACCGTTGCTGGACCGCCTGAGAAGTACTCCTGGTCGGCTGAAGGCGCTGATAAAGAAAACCATCATGGAGAGCACGAAGAATGTCATTGCGCTTCTCAAGACGCATTTCCCTTGCCTAGCCGTGGAGCGCGTCGGAGCGGGGGTTGCCAAGGGCTTCGATCCTGATAGCCTTCCAGAGTTGGCCGACCAGTATCAATAGGTTGCGAAGGAGGTAGTCAAAGAGGTTGACCTATAAAGGAAAATCTATGATGTGTATCAATATGTATTGAGAGACAAGTAAGCTAGGAAATTAACTTGTGCAAATGGAAAGCTTCCATCCCTCCTTTGGTGTATATGAAAGGACATCGTATAGATTAGGCCTGTAGCCACTAAGCGCCCAGCCTTGCCTGGGTAGCACTTTGCTGAGAGCAGATCTCGAGCTTGTAGAGGGGGCGGACACAAAGTTGTTTGGGTTTTGCAAGGTAGGACGTTGTCTACATTAGTTGTATTTGCCGTGAGAGGGGTAGGAGAAGGGGTGAGACCCAGGTAGGCATGTAACAGGGGAAGCCCCCGAGCATACCTGCATTGTGGTCTATCGATCAGATCGGATAGCCCCCAAGCGTGAGTCCTCAGGTAAGAAAGCAAGAAGGTAGTAGGTACGCAAAGGACCTTTGAACTTTTATTTATTCAATACAAAATGTAAAAAGAGTACATAGCTTTTAATTCCTAGGGGTAGAAGCGCCACAGGTGTTGGATGTTCCATGGGTTTGGGATGCCTGAGCCATCTGCCCACTACAGCTGGTAAGTGCAAGGCTACATGACTTGTTTGATGATGAAGGGACCCTCCCAGGGGGCTGACAGCTTGTGCATGTCCTTGGTGGACTAGATCTAGCGGAGCACGAGGTCACCGACATTGAATGAGCGTTTTTGGACATTCCTGACATGGTAGCGTCGAATCTGCTGTTCGTGCCGTGTGTGCTGGATGAGAGCTACCACGCGGTGTTCTTCCAGGCTGTCGATTTCAACCTGCCGACTCTTTTCTGCTTCACCCTCCTCGTAGTATTGGATCCGCCGGACGTCGAAGGCCACGTCCGTTGGAAACACTATCTCGGAGGCGTAAACCAGGAAGAAGGGAGTATAGCTGGTAGCCTGACTCTTCTCGGTTCGTAGGCCCTAAATGACATGGGGTAACTTGCGGAGCCAACTAGTGCTGTATTTGGATATGTTGTTAAAGATGTGAGACTTGAGGGACTGGAGGACCATCCCATTCACACGTTCAACTAGGCCATTGCAGCGTGGGTGAGCTACTGAAGAGTAGTACACCACGATTAGGTTGTTTTGGCAAAAATCCTAGATCTCAGATCCTGTGAATTGCTTGCCAAGGTCGGTGATGATCCTATTGGGGAACCCAAAGTGATGGGTGATTTCCTCAATAAACTGGGCAGCTTTGGCCAACTCTGTGCTGGTTACAGCCTTGACCTCGATACACTTAGTGAATTTGTCAACTGCCACAAAGATGTGGGTGTATCCACCCGAAGTGGTCTTAAAGGGTCGGACCATATCCAGCCCCTAGCAAGCGAAGGGCCAGGATGGTAGGATTGTGTGTAGAGCTTGGGCTCGAACGTGTTGCTGCTTGGAGAAGAATTGCCAACCTTTACACCTCTGGATGAGCTCTTTTGCGTCGGCAATAGTAGTTGGCTGGTAAAGGCTTGAGCAGAACGCTTTCCCAACCAACCTACTTGAGGCGATGTGATTCCCGCATGAACTCAAGTGGATTTTGTGGAGGAGTTCGAGGCCTTACTTGTGGAGGATGCACTTCATTAGGATGCCGGCAGATGTGGCCTTACTATACAATTCCTTACCGATCACAATGTAGTTGGTGCTGTGTCTACAAGTTTTTCATGCTCGGCTTTGTCCTCGGGAGACATGTTGTCAGTGATAAATGCAATGAAGGGTGTTGTGCCAGTCTTCCTCCACCTCGATCATTAGGACATTGGTGGACACTAGGTCGGCCTAAGGCTGGGCATTGCTGCCATCTTGGTCTGGGTATAGGATCTTGATGCAGGTTTTTCCCAGGTCCTGGATGAACACGCCGACCAGGACTTGGGTGCGTTTCAAGCCTACCTTGGATAGGATGTCGGTGGTGACGTTGTGTTCCCTAGGGATGTGATGGAACTCCAGGCCGTCGAAATGAGCCTCGAGTTTGTGGACCTTAGTTCAGTAGGCGTCCATGGTTTCCTTGGTGCATTCCTAGGACTTGTTGACTTGCTCGATGACAACCTTGGAGTCGCCGAACGCGAGGATGTGCTTAATGCCGAGCAAGGCGGCAATACGAAGCCCGTGTATGAGGGCCTCGTACTCGGTGTCATTGTTGGTGGCCTTGTAATGTATCTGCAGAACATACTTGAGCTGCTCGCTTTTTGGGGATATGAAGAGAACCCCAGCGCCGGCCCCTTCAAGGTTGAGGGCACCGTCGAAGTACATCGTCAAGTGCTTCGACCTCTCTAGGGAGGGCGGTTCTTGAATCTTAGTCACTTCAGCGACAAAGTTGGCTTGGATCTGGGACTTGATCACATGATGTGGGCAAAAGTCGATGTCGAATTCCTTGAGTTCCACAGACCATTTCACAACTCGGCTGTGAACATCCCTGTTGTGCAGGATTTCGCTGATCGGGTAGACGGAAACCACTCGAATCTTGTGCGCTTGGCAGTAGTGAGGCAGTTTACGGGAGGTGATCAGGATTGCGTGGAGCAATTTCTGGACCTCCGTGTAGATGATCTTGGAGTCGCTTAGGACCATGCTAGCGTAAATATACCGGCCTTTGCACCATGTGAGTGTGGCCGGGTTCTTCGCGTTCTACAACTAGCACCGTGCTTACAACATGTGTTGTCGCGGAGATGTATAGCCACAACATTTCTTGGTTGACTAGGACTGTCAGGATGGGATGGGTGGAGAGGAATGTTTTGAGTTCCTCAAGGGCCTTGCGGGCCTTGTCATCCCACTCGAACTTGTCCGCCTTCTTGAGCGGCTTAGAGAAGGGGAGTCCCTTTTCACCGAGCTTGTTGATGAAATGGCTAAGAGCCGCCATCAGGCCTGTGAGCATCATGACGTCCCTTTTGCTGGCCGGCTATGCCATGTTCCTGATGGCATCCACTTTGACAGGGTTGGCTTTGATGCCTCATTGGCTGACCATGAACCCCAGGAGCCTTCCAGATGGGACACCAAAGACACGTTTGCCTGAGTTGAGTTTCCATCGATAGACCTGGATGCTGTCGAAGGTTTGGGCAAGGTTGGCAATGAAGTTCTCTTCATCTTTGGAGGTCTCTTCCAGGCCGAGGCTGATCTTCTTGACTTGCGGGTCGAGCTGCAGTGCCATGGGCGTTGGATCCACTTCTGGGATCATTAGCTGACTCTGGTCCACCTTCTTGGACTCAGCGAGCATCATGGTGGCTTTGGCCGAGTACTCTAGGGTCTCGGCTTTCGTGTCACACTTGTAGGATGTTTCAACAGCATCGAAGATGGAGATGACGCCGTTTGGAGCTGGCATCTTGAGGATGAAGTAGGTATGGTTGGGTATCGCCATGAACCTCGCAAGTATTGGCCTGCCAAAGATGACATGGTAGCAGGTCTTGAAGTTGGCAACCTCGAAGGTGAGGTGCTCGGTGAGGTAGTTGTTGGGGGTGCCAAACGTGATATTCTTGACGACTCTCTTGATAGGATAGGATCCTTTGCCAAGTACTATGCCGTAGAATGGGTCTTCGTAGGGAAGGAGCCGCTCAAAGTTGAAGTCCGTACACTTCAGGGTCTTGGTGAAGATGATGTTGAGGCTGCTGCCACCATCGATCAGCACCTTGGAGAGGAGAACTCTGTTAATGGTGGACACACTACTAGCAAGTAAGACCTAGGGTCTGGGATGTGCACCAAGTGATCTTCCCTGGAGAAGGTTATGGGCATCTCCAACCATCGCAGATACTGGACTGGTGTGACAGAGAGGAAGTGCACTTCCCGCTTTTGCATCTTGTGCTTGTGATTGCTGCAGAAAGCCTTAGGGCCATCGATGATGGTCTTCACCTCCCGCTCGGGGTGTTGGAACTCGTTGTTGTTGTTGCTAGTGCCTTGGTTGGCATCGGGGTTGCGCTGGTCACGGTGCTCTTCTTTGCGTTGGTCGTCGTGGAGGCAGTTGTCGCAACGGTTATCTTCCTTGCGGTAGTCGTTTCGATGAGGCCGTTTGTATTCCATCGGGGCGCCAAGCTCTTTCTTGAGGACCGTGCGGTCTCGAAGATTATGGCATGCATCCTTGTGGAAGGGGCATGGGGATTCGACATATCATCAAATTCCTCCCAGAGGAAGGTTGTTTGGCTCGCAGGGTCGGCTTTAGTACTGAGGACGTCAGGGGCCCTCTTTTGAGGTCAGGACGGCTCTGACCGGGGCTGGCCCTGGTGGTCTTGATGGGTTGGCGGTTTGTCATCATCATTGTGGCAATTCTTGCTATCCTGGAATTGGATGTGCTCAGCCTCATTTGTGTTGGCGTGAAGGTTGACGATCTGCATCATGTGTCCGACCTTCTTGGAAGCTGTCTGGAACATGATGTGGAACATCGAGTGGTTCTTGAGGCTGGTTCGCACATGATGTCAAGATGATGGAATATTCACCAAGGTGGAGTTTGTTAGATATTGTGTCGAATATTTGTAGGAGTCCGGTTACGATGGGACTTGAGTTGTATTTAGCAGTATAGGGTAGAGTCCATGTCATACTCTATAACCTAGGCTTTCTCATAAATATGAGAGGAGGGCTGCTGTTGTAATAATGATGACATAGCGACAGGCTCGTAGGGGGAGGCGGCACGATGCCAGGACCCCGAACCGACCGATGTTGCAGTATTGGGGAGGAGCGCCCATAGTCATGCCCCGGGGATGTAGGCTTCGGCTGAACCTCGTTAACAAAAATTGTGTCTCCGTTGTCATCTATTAATGTGGAAGTTTGTCTCGGTAGATTTAATCTACGCTTTTCGCTGGTGGACATTAGCGAGCGGCTCGTCAAAGGTGTGGACGCCACAGCCATCCGACGGATCCTGACGAGGGCGTGTGCCCACAAGCCAAAGGTGCAGCAGCTCGGCTCCCAGCGCTATTTCGCCAGCCGTCCGCTCTCGACTCCCGTTCAATGCGTGCCACTGCCGCGGGAGCGTCGGGGCCGCCAGCGGTGATGGCAGCCGGGCGGGCATCGGGGGAAGCTACCTGGGTGCGGAGGTGGCGGCGCTGCTGGCGTGCGTGATGGCCACGCTGCTAGTGCTGCTGCCGCCACTGCCCCCACTCCTGCCGCCACCGCTCTTCCTGCTCGTGCCCGTCGCCATCTTCGCCGTCCTGGTCCTGCTCGTGCTTGTCCCCTGCGACGCCAGGGGCGTCGCCAGCACCACCACGCCCTACTCTTCCTATAGCTAGATACCTGATTAGATTGGGCGCCCGGCCTTGACTCGGTGTGCTCGTCTTCTAGCTGCAGCAACACTTCATGGGAAAGACTCGGTGCGCTCATCTTCTAGCTGCAGCAACACTTCACGGGAAAAAAAATCTGTGCAGAGTAGCGTGTCCATGTTTATTGAGATCTTGCTGGTGTCGACTCTCGGAAATCCTAACAACTGCATGATCCTGCTTGTTTCCCGGATAGAAGCTGCGCGAGGAACACGACGACTATTCACTGGTATGAATTTCTGACTCCCTTGGAAGTTGAAAGTTGAAACTGAACTGAATCTGCCCCCACATCACCCTGGCCCATCTGGTTGCTAGCACGTGAGCTGCCACTCGATCGTCGTTGTGCTCTGCATCTAGTTCAATGGTGCAGAGCTCTCGAACTCGGAGGCGGAATCATAAGAGATCTCTACGAGTTCAGGATCCAAATCTGAATCAATGTCCGGGTCGGATTCTAGATTGCAACTTTGCAAGAATGAACTCAATTCGACGGTTGTCAGTTTGCCACCATCGTACTAGCAGAAGCAAATGCAGAGTGGGAAGAGCCATCAATGAAATCGGGACTGATCGAATCGAGCAGAACAAAATCCTCTCCATGGATTGATCTCTGAGGAACAAGACGAGCACATTTACATGACGACAAGGCCGGGCGCCCAATCTAATCAGGTAGCTAGCTGTAGGAGGAGTAGGGCGTGGCGGTGCTGGTGGCGCCCCTGACGTCGGAGGGACGAGCACGAGCAGGACCAGGACGGCGAAGATGGCGACGGACACGAGCAGGAAGAGCGGCGGAGGCGGGAGCGGGGGCAGCAGCAGCGGCAGCACCAGCAGTGTGGCTGTCACGCATGCCAGTAGCGTTGCCGCCTACTGGCTGCCGTCGCCGCTGGTGGCCCCAACGCTCCCGCGGCAGCGGTGCGCATTGAACGGGAGCCGAGCCGACTGCCAAGAGCGGACGGCGGGCGAAATAGCGTTGGGAGCCGAGCTGCTGCATCTTTGGCTTGTGGGCACACGCCCTCATCAGGATCCGTCGGATGGCCGCAGCATCCACGCGTCGCTTTGTGGGAGCAAATAGGCACACGATCTGGTTTGCATACCGGATGCATGGAATTTTCTTCCATTTTCTAACACCTCACCGTCCGGAGCTTTGGAGTAGTGGAACCAAGCCAAGCGGGATAATACTTTGGCACAAGGAAATGCAGAGCAGGTTCTTCGATAATATCAGGGAATTTTCCCTGTGTCAGGAAGGGTTAATCCATCCATATTTCTTTCCCAAAGGCTGCTAATTTGTTCAAAAGCATAAGCGCGGCTAACATGTACTCCCTATACACTGCTACTGGAAATTTGTGCAAAACCATACACGAGGCCAAATTACTGAATTAGAATTGGAAACACAAACAGATGTGGAGAACAAATATAGCAGAGATGGTTTACCTCCGGATACTCTTGCTTGCCGGTGTTGCGAACGCCGTAGGAACGCTCGAGAGCCTCGACCTTGTGCCGGTTGACCTCATACTCGTACTCCACCACGTCCTCCATATCGTACGCCACCTCCTCGAGCTCCCTGAGCCGCACCTTGGCGGACTCCTTACGGCGTTGTGCAACATTGCCCGGATCCTGCGCATGATCCAGGTTCCCCAGTTCCTCCAGCTTTCAGGTCATCCTTGGTCGCCGAGGACGACGAGAAGGGCGTCGAGCAGAATACTCGCAGCAAGGGCGAGAGATTCTCCCATGCTCCCCAAACCGAGAAGTGCCAAGAATCCTTACATCTCGGCCTGCGATGGCTCTGTTCCAGCTATTTGTTTGCGTTAGTTGAAGCATCTCGGCGGTTTTGACACGAGGGGTGAAGGAAGAGGAAGGCGAGGGAGTCAGAATCGAATTATCAACAGGCTGATCTGTGGTGCCAGTGCCAGTCCATGCTCCCTCCCGTTCCAGGTAATTATCTTCGAGGCAAAGCTTCTTGTTAAAAAAAAAATCTTCCAGGCAAAGCTCTGGAATAGGGCCAAGTCAAGCGGATCAATACACTCTGTTCCTCAAAACTTATTTTTTTGCACAAGGAATGCAGAGCAGGTTCCTCATAACTGTCGGAGAGAAAAAAAAACCTGCATCAGGAACGGCTGCAGGCGTATTTCATGGTTCTGTCTCGCTCTCAACTTTATCTAGTCCACTGTCATACTTTGATTTGCAAAGGCTACTAAGTTGTGCCAAGGGATTTAACACCTTTTTCTTCGAAAATAGACCACCCTTTTGGCACCAAGGGTTACATAATAGCCCTACTTATTCACTTACTCTATATGTGGATATGTTTGCAACATGCATACTTCGTACAAACTTACTTTGGGGACTCAAACAACTCAACTGAAAAATGAATGCACTCGAAACTGGGACATAATTTTATGATCAACTCGGCCTCAATCAGTTCTTAGGTCTAAATTCAAGGCCCTGAACAATAAGCCCTTTCTTCCAGTTGCCTCCAAACCTGGTCTCCTTCACACTGGCACGAACCTCTATGTCGTCGCCTCCATGGTTGTACCAGTCTCCTAGCTCCACCTCCATCCAACCATCAGGCCTCTCATGTGGGAGCCTAGGTGGAAGTCCTTCCTCACTTATGTCGTTCTCTTCGTCGCCCACGTAGCCCTGTAGGCAGACCGAGTGGGTTGATGTGCCCTCTCCGACGCTGACCGATGCCTGCTGAAGAGGAGAATCCAGGCCATAGCAGTCATCGGTCATCTTGAATACCAGGTAGGCTGCATAGCGCGTGTCACCTGATAGCATCCTGCATGTTATGGTACCGGAGATGTCCAGCCAACAAACCGCTAACAGTTCAGCGCATGTCGGGAACCTGTATGTTTTTTGAAGGACAATTCAGTTCATTTGATTTACAAAGGTGTCTAACAATAAATGAGGCACCTCAATTAGCTCCCTTTTTAATGTAATTACATCATGCCTGTAACGAGAGAAAGCCAAAGGTATTTCGAGTGTCCCATGGAAAATTTCTCATCATGGAGAAAGAGGATATAATGGATAGACTGCCCTTTGCAGAACCAAGAAAAAGGAAAACCTAATTCATTTTTTGTTCTATGATTTCTATCTAATGAGACCATTACTGGGGATAATTTATATAATGGTGTTAACTTTTGTCATCCATCTAATGCCTATGGGAATTCCATTAGATTTCACTTGATTGATATCGCACAATTGAATCAGTGGTAAATTTCTTCTGATTAAATTAGTGAGCAACTTGAACAAAACATTGTATCCAAATTCGACATTCTTACATTCTCAAACAAAACATTCTCCTTTTTCATCAGCATGCTTTCCATTTCCTTTTTATTCTGTACCATCTAAGTTTTCTTTAATAAAGTCAAACCAAAGCAATACAAAAATATTGACTTCAAATAGGTTTTAGGGAGTCCGGCCGCCTCCTTTAAATATACTATAGTGCGTCAGAGTCAGGTTGAAAAACCACTTTAATAAGCAAAACCAGGCTTCACCCAAAGAATATACACCAAAAATTTCTAGCAGAAAGACTATGTTAGAATGACATGTCGTTTTCCATCATGGAAATTTTACTCACATAGTCACATTATCCTCTGGGAAAAAGAAAAGGAGTGGTCGCTGAACAATTCTATTTTACCAATGTGAGAATACAAATTATATGTTTCAAGAAAAGCCCAATGATATATGATCCCAGATCCCCATTCAGATAATCATGCCACCAACATCTTAAATTAGATATTATAGTTAGGAAAAAGTTATGATTAGTCAAGTTTTATTAGCTTAATTTGACAGCATTCTACCATTTACATGTTTGTTAATGTTAGCTGTGTGCCACGGTTTATGTAGGCTATTTTAAACATTTTAGGCTCCGAGACAATTATTCGGGAACACAGTTATAGCTGACAGCTGGGCATAAGTTATTAGTTTTTTATGCAATTCCCAACAACAATAGTTTTATTCTTATTTATTGGATTCACCTAAGAATTTTTCCATGATAGGGCAGTCCTGTACAACTCCAGCCTAGAAAGAGTGTCATTCTACTTTTATACGAAGTGAAACTATCCTAAGTTTGACCATACTTTTAAATAAGAGTATTAACAATATAAGTCAAACTTATAAAGAAGAGTATTAACAATATAGGCCAAACATGTAAAGAAGAGTATTAACAATATAACACGAAATGTGGGATACTACGAAAATATATTCGCACCGGTGTGACTAGTCTATTCGCACCGGTGCAAACAAGAACTGACACAAATAAATACATAAACTTACCGCTGTCAATATGCACCAGCACATATATTTCAATATCTTAGATTGTTTGAAAATCAACCGATTATACTAGTATTAAATGTAGCGGTTTGAATTTTGACCGATTCGGATGAATTTGAACGGGTACGTACACGATAGTCGAGAAAGAAGTTGAATATGTATCTTTTGATGACAGGGTGTAATGTCAAGAGAGAAGAGTTGAACCGATGTGGTCTGATGGGGTGTGAAATCGAGAAGTTCAAGCACTTCATATCCTTCCACTCTATATATTTAAAGGCCATACCACTCCAAGTATCTGCACGATCTACTCGCACTCCAAAAGTCTCTTTCTCTCTCTCTCTATCTTTGCATTTCTACTTACCTCTTTCGAGAAGATCAAAGCAATGGTGGTGCCGGAGGATACCCGCCATCAGCCTATCGTAGAGATGTTCATCTCTCGCCGTGTCCTCCAACAATTTGACATATGGGATGGTGATAAGGATCGCATCGTGGTCGCCAACCTGTTGAAGAATCGCTTCGATCCTTTGGTCACCGCAAGAACGTGCATCGACACGTGCTTGGGCACATACAAGGACTGGAAGATCATGAAGGATGATAATGAGGGAGCAGCCATCGCCGACACCTTCCTCACTTCTATCTTCTGCGGACGCTAACAAACTGCATGATCACACCTAGTGTTTCTACGAGGAGTTCATTGCTTTCACGCAGGTGAAGAAACTCCGAATCCACGACACTAACCATGAGTTAGCCGGACATCCTAGGCAGATGTATTGATCGCTTGTATTTAACTAATTTTTTATATATGTACTTATTTGTAATGTAATGGTTTCAATTTATGTAAATAATTAACTTGTACATATTATATTTGCTTTACTTATTTTACTTTTTATTACACAAACATGACGGTGCGATTTAACACCGACACATATATTGGTGTATTCTAGCCAGCTTAGATTTAGATGGATTAGAATAGTTATTTAACGTAGCAGTGTGAATTTTGACCAATTTGGCTACAAGCGTTAGTGGACATAGAGAAATAACTCATTGGCTTCTCTTGGAGCGTGTGCAGTGTTAATTCATGAATCCGGAAGGTTGATGGCTTTCATCTTGCACTGCAAGTTTGTTGCCGCATATATAGCTACTGTTGTGTGGTCATCCGGCCTTACTCTTGGCGTCCACATCGATATATTCTCTTGTTCGGCACTTGCACTGCAAATTTGTTCATCTGCAGCATCGTCGATCTTCGCCAAAGGTCCTGCCTATTATCAGCTTGTTCTTATGCCAATCATCTGCTCAATATATTGACCTTATGATGATCCAACACTGCAGGGGAGGCAGAGAATGGCAGCGCCGGCACCAGTTGAGGAAATGATTGTCTCTCACCGCATCCTCTAGTAGCATCGGGTTTGGGACGGAGATCAGAATCTCATGATCATCGCCTATGTGACGAGGGACAACTTTGAGCTCTTTGTCACCACAAGCGTCTGTGTTGCTCAGGCAATGTGGCACTACAATTGCAAGATCCTGCCCGACGACGATCATGGCCATGTCTTCTACGTCAAGCTTCCTTTGCCTAAGGATGTGGCCGGGTTCCATGTCACTCCTGGGTATGGTGCAACGAGTATGTGATGTTCTGCCACGTCAAGAAGCTCATCATCCGTGAAGCATACTCTCAGCTTCTTGAGGCCAGCCGGGGTCGTGTATGTTATTTTAGTTAATTTGATGTTAGTTTAAATTTCATAATGTGGATGTCGAAGAACCGAACAAGTACTAATATTTAGTGTTATGATTTATTCACTTGTGTTTATTATGTTTTCATTTTTTTCTTATATAAACATTATTCTAACCGGTCTAGAATACAGTTGCTTGGAATGAGTACATATTCTAACCAGTCTAGATCACAGCCGCTTAGAATGAGCACATGTGCCTATATATAGGAGAGGGTGCAACACCTGAACCCTAACCCTGGAACACACTCCTTATCCCTGAAACACATGTGCCGTCCGCGGAGCAGGAGGCCAAGGCTATGGCGGCCGCGGTGACGGGCCTTGCTGAGGTGACATCACGCGTGGCAGTTGCTACAGCCGCAAGGGAGATGGTCCTCCATGCCCTTGCCGCAGCCACCCTTATCGGATCCGTGGTGGAAGCACAAAGGCCCTTGCGGCCTCCACCCATGATTTCGCATATGCGGCCACCGCGATCGTGGGGAGACAGACTGCGTTGGAGACCCGGGCCAGATCTACAGCCACGGCAGCCTCCTTGGCTGCAGCGAAGGCCCGTGCTCGCACAACCTAGGAGCATGAACTCACCATGTGCCGTTGTTGCCTCCCCTTTGACCATGAGCTCCGTCGCAGTGGTGGCGACGGCAGTGGGGCGGCTAGTGTCGTGCCCGTGGTGGAATCTAGTGGTATAAGAGATTTTGTTACGCAGGAATTGTCAATTTTACTCTTTTCAGGATTTATCATTCTCCATGTTACTGATTAACTGCTTAGTTTAGCTCTAGATGATGATGAACTGCTTATCTATGTTGATGAACTGCATGCCTAATTGATAAACTTATCTATGTTGATAATGATGAACTGCAAGAATTGCTAATTATATCTTTGTATGAGCATGTGAATTGAAAATGGATGACCAAAGGATGACAAAGCTACGAGACAGTACATATGTTGTTATGAACGTCTAAAACATACATATTCACATTCCATTGAATGTGCATCTATTGTGTGTGCAACCCATTCATAACAAGCCGTATCTAGTACTGTGTGTGCAATTCATTCATAACAAGCCGTATCTAGTACTCATTGAACGATCTGAAAGATGAAGATTATTTTTTATGGCCAATGAGAGTATTCTAACCGCACTAATCTACATGGTAGCTATAGGTTAACATACGTACACCGCTAGCACTAGTACCCGACACGCATCTGCGTTTATCAAGCACCGGTAGATCTAGGAACTCATCTTACCATCGACCAGCGAAAGTCGATTAGAATAATAATATATTCTAACACGTGCAAAAGTACACCGACAGTTACTTTTCGCTACTTTTCTAAATTTTGGTCCAACTATATGGGTTGGCTGATAATAGGAGCTGGCACAGATAAAAAGATCATTGTCCGCACTAGCATCCGTGTCGTCTTCCTTGTGCGGGATGGATTACTGACATGATTAGACACAAAAAGTGCTGACATATGGCTGAACGTTTGTGTCCTGATCGACGAAGACCCTTGCTTTTGGTTTGTGCTCACGTTTTCTCTGAAATTTAATTTCATCTGGAAACATTAAACAAATATGTGGTGGGTATCCAAAGTCGTGCAAAGCAATGTGAGAGTAGTTCTCTAATCTTATTTACACGTGTGCTAGAATGGACCTACGCATGTGTAGACACAAGAAGTGGTGTGTAGTGGCCGTGAGTATGCATGTGTGTACTCTGACTTCCTCGAGACCTCGAAATTGCTTTGCTCGATAGAACAAGTTTGAAGCACACCAGATCTGAACAAATTAAACTATAGATGCCGGATTAAGCAAACCTTGAGTCTTCGCGCGGGATCCAGCGCCAGTAGTCCGGCGTGTCCACCCAGATAATCCTCATAGCCCTGGCCGCAACCATATAGCACTTAGCGCCGGTCTCCCTGTCCAGCCACGCGCTCTGCGGGACGAGAGCACATATCAGACTCACTTTCTCAGCTTCTCCTCTTTTTTGTTTTGTCATATGAGTAAGCACAGCCTACCGTGAGGCCGTCTTCAAGGAGGGCATGGTTTCCAGAGAGGCGAAGGAAGAGCTCCTTCTTGGATCTTGGCGGAGGCGCCGGGTAGACGAGCGGGGCGAAGTCAGCCGGGAGGAAGCGTGACCAGACGGTGTCGGAGTCGGCCGCTGCGCGGAACGCCGGCGACACCGTGGCGACGATGCAGGCATCCCTCGGCCCCGCGGCGGCGCGGGAGATCACCGACAAGAGGACGTCCGCCGGCAGCCGAATGTCCTCCATCGGTTGTTGGTCTTGGTCGTCGGCGGCCGGCCGACCACCTTCAGTGCTTTATTACTTGATGGACAGGAGAGACTTCGTGGGTGGGAGCAGAAGAGTTATGGCCTTTTACTCACACTGGCCCAGAACATTTCCTTCAGGCTGTAGTGATATGGACTCTGAGCAGGTGCCAAGACCTGGACAACCCTTTATTACATCGGATAAGTTCTTACCAAGCTTGTTGATTAAGAAAAGGGTCACTATCTAAATAAGAAAAGTTTCTATCCCCTTTGTATGTAATAGAAGAAATTGGGAAAAACTTGTCCTGAATATAATATAAGCTATGGGTAAAAATGGATAATCGTCAATTGAAAACAAATTCATCTGTTCAGCCGCTTGGTACATTTTGTTCTTGTGATTTTCTTGTGTGATTAGGAAGCATCCATCTTATCGGCACATAATCCATGCTCTTGCTCCAACTCATTCTAGGCTAGAAAGTTGGGTTATTTGATACTGAAATTAGATGAATCCTTGATAATTAAGGACATTGTATATGATGACTAGCTTCCGGTTTGTCCTGTGAAAGGTCGGGACCATATCATCGACGCATTTTTATGCTTAAAAAAATGACTAAAGTTTTTAGGAAACAAGGGGGTTAAAAGGAACTAAGCCTCCCTATTTCTTTCAGAAATAAAGTATATGTGTGATAGTAAAAGGAATATTGTGTGAGGTTGGACGTCATGGATTTGAAGCCTTGATACCGCTCAGGACTGCCATGGATTCATGGATTGTTGTGTAAGGTAGGAGTGGACGCGGATTCTTTTACACAGGACTTGTGTAGACATGGCAATTTTACTATAATCGCTATGTATCAATATCTCATAAACAAGAATACTTATTTCATTAATAAATTTATATGGAAGCTAAAGATCCATTTACAAATTAAGATCTTCCTTGGTATCTTCAACAAGACGTTATTTGAACAAAGGATAACCTCATTAAGAAGAATTAGTCTGGTAGTAAAAAATGTTGCTTCTGCGATCATAATGAAATAATTAGGCACAACTTTTTTAATTACCATGCTAAGATAATTTGGAGAGTTATAAATATAGCTCCTGGGTTAACCCTATCTCGATCAATAAATCATATGTAGCGGAGTTGGTTAATTGGCATAGAGAATAAGACAAGAAGTTTGATCTTTGTAAGGGTTGTTGCTCTTATGTGTGTGATTTGATATACTCATATTAATATTATTTTTTAGAAAAAAATCACCTGTTTTTGTAGGTGGTATTCACAGGAGTTTATTGGCTGCAGTTTTAATCCCTGCAGCGTGAAAATATATGGCAAGCAAAGCCCTAGAAGTCATCGCTTTAGATATCATCGCAAGGAACGGATGGAGAAACAATAATAGACTTTGCTTATGATTTTTTTAGATTGGTGAACTATATTTCTATTTTGGTGATCAATTTTCAAGGTGAATTTATTGTAAGAACTTATCTAGGTGCAGTGGTAGAGGTCGGAAGCAATTCCAATTTCTAAAATATGCTTTTGAAGCCTTGATACAGCACACATAAAAAAAGTCAGACCTACCGTAAAGGTATCTGGGAGGTTTGCCTCCTGGATTCTGTTTTCCACTAGCAAACAAAACGACATGCTGCCACGGTACCACCCTTCTCGCGTGCTACATTCCTCTCAGTTTCCCCTGTCCCTCCTTACAATTAAGGCCGCTGCTTTTTTCTTGCTCGGAAACTTCTTGTGCCAGACAAAGTCGTCTCCCCCGATCAACTTCGCAGTAGGTGATCTTTCGCTGTTAGTTTGACAAAATGGATGGATATGAACATACACACGTTGCAGTGAAGCTGGCCATGCTGATCCAATAATTCCTTTTCCCTAGCAGCAAAAGCCCGCGCACCTTCGCTCGCACTCGCACTCGCACTCGCACACTATTGAGATTTGAGAGGTTCTTGCTGGAGCAGACCAGCAAGCAGCAGCCATGGTGGGTGTAGGGGAGATGCTGGCCGCGGCCGTGATAAAGGAAGTTGTTCGCAAGCTGCCTGCGCTGCTCCAGGCTTCGGTCCAAGGTCCGGTGAAGAGGATCAAGAGCTTCAAGGATGACCTCAACTACATGAAAATGACGCTCGAGTCCATCGAGGCTGCCATGGCGGATGCAGAGAAGCGGTCAATCAACGATGAAACCGCGCGACTGTGGCTCAAACGGCTCAAGCATGCTGCCTATGATATCTCTGATATGTTTGATGAGTTCCAACACGGCAGCCCACAGGGCAAGCTGCAGGGCCCTAGTTGGTTCAAGGTATGATGCACGTAAGCAATTTAAAATGATATAAATATTTTATTTGATATGTAACTTATAAGAGTTTTCAAAGGGCAACGCATATTTTTGTTATCTCTTATTCGTGTTACAATATCTCGTAGGGATCAAGCTCGCAGTTTGGTAACTCCACGGCCTAGCTGTTAGAGCTATCCAAATACCAATGGGTATTTTACATGGCCTTGTGTGCCTTGCCACTTTAGCACGAGCAACTATATTAGCAGTAGTGGTAAAGGATCTCCATTTTGCATAACATACTTGATTAGCAGTTTCTTCGTGTACATATTTTTTAACTGCTTTTTATCTCCAATCTCTACCGCCAAACTGATCAATATTAAACGTATACATATGCTGCGGTATATAGATTTGTAACCCTTGGATTTGTCTATTTGCATATATATGCATGCTTTCACGTCAAAATAGACATCGTAACTTGATGAATCAATTGTTTGAGCAGATAATGTTGAGCGGTGACATGGCTAAGAAAATGAAGAAAATGAATAAAAGGTTGAAACAAATAAAGGAGCAAAGCAAAAGTTACGGGATTGGCTGGGTATCATCTGAGCCCAAAAAGGATGCTGTTGAGGAACAAGAAACAACATCAGTGGTATCAGCCGTGGTTGGTCGTACAGTTGAGAAACAAGCAGTCATTAATATACTGCTTAGCTCCAATAACAAAGCTTGTTCAACTAACACACACCCTCAAGAAACTAGTCACTGTACTGTTATTCATGGACTTGCTGGTGTTGGTAAGACCGCACTAGCACAATTGGTGTTTAATGACGAAAGAATCCAGGAGGCCTTTCCTCATCGGGCATGGGTTTACTTGTACCAAAATTGGCACGAAAAGGAGATTGGAAGAGCTATAATCTCTGTCGTTGAACATAGGCCTTGTAATCTCGAGATTCTTGAATCTATATACCAACATCTCAAAAAGGTGCTCCTGAGTAGATGGCTCATTGTATTGGACAATCTCTGGGATTCAGATCACTTAGCCAAACTGCAGGGTGTACTAGGAAGCAATGTCTCGATCTTAGTTACTTCACGCAGAGAAATTCGATTGAATATGCCCAAAGCAACATTATTCCCATTGGATCCATTGTCAGACAGACTTAGCTTTGCTTTAGTTAAGCAAGTTGCATCCTCATATTTTCTTGAAGGTGATATTCCAGAAATTGCAGTGGAAAAAATTGTAAAGATGTGCAGAGGTGTACCTTTGGCTCTTAAATGTGTTGCGTCCCTATTGAAACCAGAAAGAAGCGTTAATGAACTGTTGAGTTTAATAAAAGCTATCTTTCCGCCCAAATCAGATTATGGAACAACGGATATCCAGCAAACTGTTTTTGCATCCCTTAAGCTGACATACCACTTAATGACTCCGAGTCTCAAGTTATGCTTTGCTTACTGTGCAATTTTCGCTAAAGGCTATGAAATTGATCGGGAAGACTTATGCCACCAATGGATTGCTCTTGGCCTAACTGAAAAGATGTATGCAGAGGACAGCGTCCGTGAGTTATTGATCATGTCATTTCTTCAGGATTCAGAGCCGCCTGCGGTGAGTTATACTCTCAGTTACACGATTGCAGAACTCAGTAAAATAGTTTTCTTTCTTTGTTCCATTGGTTTAAAGTAGCCGTTGGACTATAGATGGCTAAACGGGCGGCTCGGCCCGGCCTGGCACGAGCCCGATTAGGCCCGCACAGTAACCGTGCCGGGCCGGGCCAGCCCATGTGCCAAAGGAGCGGCCCAGGCTCGGCCTGCTGCCTTCTTAGGCGGGCTGTGATGGCCCGCTGGTCCGGTGGGCCTTAGCGGCCTGGCCGTGCTCATGCCGGCCCGTGGCACGGCTCTAGCTCCTGCATTTCCTCCAAATTGGTGAGGCCACCACCAAATCACGCCAAAATCACCACCAAATCGGAGCAGCAGTATAGCAGCACGGGACTTGCATCGACAAAGGGGCACGGGGAGGCGGTCGGGGAGGCGATGAAGGGCCGTGGGAGGAGGCGGCCGGCTCCGTCGCGAGAAGAGACGACTGGGGGTAGGATCGGAGCAGCAGTATAGCAGCAGGGGACTTGCATCGACAAAGGGGGCACGAGGAGGCAGCGAAGGGCCGCGGGAGGAGGCGGCCGGCTCCGTCGCGGGAAGAGACGGCCGGGGGTAGGGGGAGGCGATGGAGGGCCGCGGGAGGAGGCCGCAGAGGGCTGCGGGAGGAGGCTGCCGGGGAGTTGGGAGGAAGCGGAGGACGGGGGACGGGGGGATGCGGTGGTCATGAGGGAGGCAGCGGTCGGTGGGATGAAGGTGCCGTGAAGCAGATAGGGTTGGTTTGGGAGGAGTAGGCCACTAGTTTTAGATGGACATGGAGGTGAGCTGAACGGGCCTAAACAGGCCGTGCCACCCTTTGCTGTCCCACGGGCTAAATAGGCCAGGCCGTGCCGGGCTAGCCCACGAGCTGAGGCAGCGGCCCAGGCCTAGCCTTTGGTGTAGGTTGGGCCGGCCTGGCCTGCAATGCTGCTGTGCCGGGCTATGCCTGGATCGGGCCAAAATACCGTGCTGTGGGTCGGCCCACAGGCCGCGGGCCAAATGACCAATTATAGGGTGGTTCTTCAATTTTCTCTAGAACTTTTTATGGGGCTTGCTAGCGCCCGGGCGTCCAGCGGGAGCAACTCCCATCGGACGCATGCATCACCATCCGTTTTAAATCTGACGGCTACAGTAGTACCACAATAAATACCACTAATTATCCGACATTCCGTTGCAACATCAAAATAAAATAGCTGCAACATCGAAAATCTATGATTGCAACATGAAAAATATGCGAAAAAATAGCTCAATGTAAATATAATATTCGTGAGGGAAAATTCCCACCGCAACATTGAACACATGTTTCATGCAACATTTCCAAAAAATCATCATATGTTGAGTTGGGGTTGAGCTCGTACGGGAAGAAATATTGCAACATGAAAAATTGACAGATGAAACAACAAGAAGCTAACTATTGCAACATCGAAACATCTCAGAAAATCAATCATGCAACATCAGACAATACGTTCATCCGCAACACCCGTGCGTATCTACAGCACTTGCAACATCCAAGAATCCCTACTGCAATATCGTGAGATACCTATTGCAACATGGCAGTCGGGGGGCTATCCGTTGATGATGAGGAAAAAAACCCGCCGCAACATCTGTTTCGTGTTGCATGGAACATTCAAAATTTTTATTGAAAATGCAACATCTAGATAAAACATGTGTGAAATATATGCAACATCTAGATCTACTTTGCAACATCCACATGAAACACTTGCAACATTCTTCTGAAACACTTGAAACATACGCTTGCAACATGAAGCAAACCTTAGCAGGAGGAGCACTGCACAGCAGGATCCGACGCTAGGAAACGGTGCTGGAGGAGGATGGCGGTAGCTGGCGTGGCTCGCCCCTAGCCGCGGGGGAGTGCAGCCCGCGCCCGGCAGCGCCCGACAGGCTTCCTCGTGAATCTCCGAGGCGGCCAAGCTCATTGTGGGCGGAGCAACTCCTTTAGCGGCCGGCATGGCTCGCCTCCTGGCCGCGGGGGAGTGACGGCCCGCGCCCCCGACGCTCGAGCAGCACCCGACGCCCTTCCCAGGCTCTGGCAGCGTGCGTAGATCGGCCACGGCCTTGCCCCACAGAATACATAAGCTCACAGGAATCGGGCGAAATCATGGCAATCCGCTGCCTCGCTCGTCAGAGTGCAGCCCGTGTCGCTGTCGCGCTCACCACACTGACGCCACGTCTCGCTGCCACGCTCGTCAGAGTGCCATGGCGTGCTGCTTATTCCTCACCCGTCCGAGCGCTGCCCCAATGTCGTTGCCCCCATGCGGCCGCTACGCTCGTTGGAGTCTCATCGAGCTAAATGGTTGGAAATTGGAGAGAGAGAGCAGTTGGGAGAGATAAAGAATGAAAGTAGAAAAATGTGTGGTGCAAGTTAGGTCACGTCATTTTATACTGTTCTAATTTAATTAACTAACAACACAGGGGGTGACGGGGATTAGAGTGTCCGATGCATCGGACGTCCGCTCCTGAGCATTATCGACTTTTTATACAAAGACAAACTGACCCACTCACTAATTAGTCCTTACTACGAACACTTGAGTGCTCAACCCATCTTATACTGCTCAGACTATGTACTCAGAAGAGGCATTGCTTAATCCATTTATTTGGCTCTTTTTGTATTTATTTTTTGAGGAGTAGACAGTTAAAATTAACAATCTTATCTTAATGCTGAAAATGCACGTTTTCTCCATTATGAACCTTTTTAAATTTGTGCGCTTCTGTCTAGACCAATCTTTTTTAATATGTTGTTTTGGATACCAAGCATCTTGATATTATGTGCAGCAAACAACTATTTTGCATGAAGGCTAAGAACAACAATGGAACTTCATAGTTATGTATGATTATCCTGTGCTATTATCGGGACCCTCCACTTGATGATTGAAAATTATTTTATTGTTAATTCATAATAACTTTATCTGTCCTATTGTGTTGCATGACACACCGTTGATTTGTGTTACACTGACATTGCCATTTTTTATTTATAAGGCTATTCCTTTTATTAGGAGAAGTCTATGATGAAGAATAACTCTTTTAACATTTCATTTACATGATACAAAAGTATAATCATACTGAGGTATTTTTTCAGTACGAATCTAATGACATCAACGTTGTATTGCAAAACTTATGTATCGATACAGTCATTGATGGCAAAGGTTTGTTCAATGAACGAAGTAAGCATTATAATTTCAAACTGTGGTAATAATAAGATATGTATCAGTGAATTTCTTTATGAGTATTTTCTAGTATAATTTGAATATTTTGCATAGAAAATTCATACATAATAAGACAGATGAATTTGTCAATAACTCTGGAAATTGTATGAATTAGAAAAATGTTTGGGAAATGTATGAATTAGAAAAAATTAACTATTGTGAGAATGACTTTATATGTCCAAGTGTATATAGTGTCAGGATTGATGCTATTTTCCAATCTCCATGCAAAATTTGCTCATAATATGTATATATTCTTATAAAATACATTGCCTCGCCCATTTTTTTTATCTAGATGCAACATTTGGCATATAGACAGATCTATAGGGCCTATCTGACAAAGGTATAGTAAATAACGATATTGCATTCGTCTGAAAGAAACTAGATATATTAAGTTAAACCAAGATTGCAGCAAGCAAATTTCACCAAAATTATCTTAATTCAGCAAGTGATTTCATTGATCTGATGAGTTACTTTTTTTTTAGATCACGAGGAGCAGTTCTGGAGTTCCTTCCAAACTTAAGATGCATGATCTGGTACACGACCTTGCTAAGTTAGTTGCTGATGATGAATTGGTAGTTATCAATCAGGAGGATGTGGTATGTGCATCTGATTCACCTCGTTATGCCATGGTTTTTGCTTGTAAGTTGGAAAACTTGCATAAGAATAAATTGTTAGCTGGGTTAAGGGCTCTTCATACAAAAGATTCTAATGGACTGAAATTTAAATGGTACAATTCCTCGTTTGTCAAATGCCTGCGGATCTTGGATATTAGTGGGCTATGTACTGAGAAGCTTCCTTCCTCGATTGGAAATATGATGCAGCTGAGGTACCTTAATGCTTCAGGAATACAATGCGAAGTGCTCCCCAAAGCCATTGGCACTTTGTTAGAACTGCAATATATCAATCTACATGGCAGTAGAATTTCAGCACTACCAGACTCAGTTACCAAATTGGGTCAGTTGATGCATCTAGACATTTCGGACTGTGTGCATCTGCAGACATTGCCCAACTCGTTTTGCAATCTCGAATGCCTGCGTTTTTTGTCCCTAAAGAACTGTTGTCGACTAAGTTCATTACCTGACGATCTTGCCAGACTAAAGAATTTAGAGAAACTAAATTTGTCAGGCTGCTCCTGTCTTCACACTTTGCCAAAATCCCTTGGTGGGCTGGACTCCTTAAAACAATTGGACCTATCAGGTTGTAAGAAACTCACCATGCTCCCGAAATCTTTCATTAGCCTTACTGGTCTACAATATCTGAATATCTCAAGCTGTTCTGAGTTAGATATACCTGTCGATGCTCTTAACAAGCTAACAAAATTGAACTATATAGATATGTCATCTTGTCCGAAACTTCTAGGCCTCCCTCAAGAATTTTGCAGCCTTAAACATCTCCACACACTGAATCTCTCAGATTGTTCTAAATTAGCAAATTTACCAGAGAAGCTGGGCCAAATGGAAAGCATCAAGTTCATTTTGCTCGATGGTTGTACGGAATCGGTGAGGAAACCCATTCTACAACATAGGCTGGGTGCTGGTCTGCAGTCCTTACCAGCATTTGTCGTTGAAACAAAGGATGGCAGCATACGGAGCAACATTTCCCAACTCGAGCAGGAGAAGTTCTCTGAGCTGGAACTGTATCGCCTCGAGAATATACGGACAGTTGATGAGGCTAAAGCGCTGAAGATGCCTGATAGATCAGGACTACGTAGTTTGGGACTTATGTGGACATTAAATGTTGACCGATTCGTTGAAGATGAAGCACTGCTTCAGGCGCTTGAGCCACATGAAAATCTTAAAAAGTTAAGGGTGCAAGGTTACATGGGCGAAAGGTTTCCTAAATGGAAACTAGAACTTGGTTCCTCCCGCCAGGGTCAGCTTCAGGAAGTTGGATTAATGCATTTTCCAATGTGCAACAGTTTGCCGCAGCTTGGGCAGCTTGCAAATCTCAAGAAGCTTCACCTATGCCGGATGCACAAAATAAGGACATTGGGAAGAGAATTGTCTAGTAACACTGGAGGACTCAGGAATTTGCAAAATTTCACTTTGGAATATATGGAGAACCTGGAAGAATGGTGCACAACTATGACATCAGCTACTGGCCAGCGGAAGCAGGAAGGGTTCATGTTCCCTGCGCTTCAGGAACTGAACATATACCATTGCCCTCTGTTAACAATGAATCCCTGCCCTCCAAGAAGCATAAATTGGGAAGTAAGAGCAAGTGGTGTCTCAGCACAACTGCTTCTTCAGAAGGATGAGGTGATGCAATCGTTGGCAGACTATATGGGGTTGCAGTGTCCCTTTGCTTACACCACCGAGCTGCATGTTAGTGGCTCCAACAGCAGTTCCCCACTTCTTCCTACTGATGGATGGAAATTCAATGGTTCTCTCATCACTCTAAAGGATTTGACAAGTGATTGCTGCAGTTTGATTGACACATTGCTAGCGAAAGGTAACAGCATGCAATGTTTAGTTAACCTAGAGATTTCAGGCATCAAAGATACAAATAGCTTGCTGGAAGAAGTTGAATCAGTTGCATACTGCACCCGATCGAGCCTCGCCAAATCATGGCCAGATTGGTTTTCACAGCAACCTAGCATAAACAGTGCATCACCACATTTTATAGTAACAGGTTATGCAAGTTGTGGACTCGATGGCTGGATTGATAAAGTGACCTCCTTTCTTGGCAACCTTATACGGATCAACATGGAGGACCTTCCTATGTGCGACCACCTACCACCACTTGGTCAGTTGCCAATGCTGCAGGAGCTGCGACTAAAAGGGATGCCTAAAATAAGAAGTATTGATCGGGACTTCTGTGGGAGTCACCAATCATCACATGCATTGTTTTTCCCAAGGTTAACAAGGTTTGTTTTGAATGGTATGCCAAACCTTGAAGATTGGGTGACAAAGGTGTCAGGTGCAAGTGATCCGTGCGGCCAGGAGGAATTCATGTTCCCCAAGCTTGTCAAGTTGACAATTTGGAACTGCCCCAAGCTTAAGCTGAAGCCATGCCCCCCAAGAGCAATGGAATGGGATATAAATAACAGCGATCAAGTAATAGCGTCAAACTATGATATAAACAGTGGAGGTTATCTTGTGACTATGCTACAAGTATTGTTATGCAAAGTTCTACCCAACGATTGGAAATTGCTTCATCACCTCCCTGGGATCCAAAGCTTGGCTATTGTTAGCTGCCACGGGATGGAAGCTTTACCAGATAGCATTCAATACCTTTCCTCACTCCAGTCGCTAACTGTAAGTAAATGTCATGGCCTGAAACACCTACCTGAATGGTTGGGGGACCTCACCTCCCTTGAGAGGTTGATGGTTGTGAGTTGCCCCTTGGAGTTCTTACCAGGGAGCTTGAAGCGCCTCTCTTTCCTTCGGTCGCTCACTCTGAGCCTTTGTGACAGACTGGCAGCACTGCCAGGGTGGATGGGTGATCTCAAATCACTCGTGAAGATTACAATTGAAGAATGCAAGAGCCTTAAATCTTTGCCTCAGCTTTATCAGCTGGAACATCTACTCATTCAGTGTAATGATGAACTAGAATGGTGGTGCAAATCAAAAGTGAACCAACATAAGTTTTCTCAAACTCTAAAGAAGGTACAGTTTTCTAGCAAATAATTTTTGATGAATTTCAGCATTCAATGTTATTGTGTTATCAAAATGAGATGCACCATAGTAAGCAACCAATCAGTGCTCCTACACGTGCTAGCAGTTTTAAGAAATATAATTATTAAAAACATATAACTATTACTCCCTCCATCCCATAATATAGCTACTTCTAGCATTCAAATTTTATCATACTTTTGAGGTTAAAGTGGGTTCTTTGGCATGAGAGGTATAAAATACACTATTGTAAATCTGCATGTAAATCAATTCTGACATGTAAATCTGCATGCAAGCCTCCCACCCAGTTAAATAGGAAAGGTATAATTATCATCTTAATTAGCACATGGAATTTAAGGAAGGGTAATATACACTTTTAATATTCATCCTTAATATGTCCGGAAAAACTCTATAAGTAGTAATTATTATGGGGTAGATGGAGCAGTTGTTCGTCGATAAGTTTTGTCAAACAACCAATTTAAATTCCTTAGAATTGATAGGCATAATAACTATATAGATACCATAAAAAGTTCTCCTTTGCATCATCCATTCCTGTGTATTTGATACTTACTACAATGACATAAATATGCATTTTAACATGCACCATATTTCCTGAGATGTTTAAATCAATATATAAAAAATTAATATAAAGTAGCATCATACATAATTCATTACCACAGTGTATTAAATATTTTTGTATGGATTATTATTTTCACTGAATAATTGGTAAATGACTATTAAGGTAACATATTTCATAATTTCTAAACCATGGAAATCAATATGCATGTATACAAGGTCTTCATGGTTAGATTTTATCTTTCTATATATTAATAATGGCATAAGTGCATAATCTAGAAGTGTATATATGGGATAGTTTGTGATTTTTTTCTTCAAAATAGCAATGCTTGGTAGCTGGATTAGATGAAAATTTAGAGGGTTAGTTTAGAGTTTTTAATAATTATTGGACGAGGCAAATTTAGACGCAGATTTGTTAAATTATATTATTACAAATTCATAATAACATATGTGAATAATTAATATTTTTTCTGGCGTGTGAGATCAAACGTGTACAATTAGTAATAGTGAGATTATTACTTCCATGTTTCATATTGCTTATGTTGAAACAACAATTTTGTTGGCATTCGTATACAGGGTTTCTTCCTGGAGAGTCCTATGGGGACCAACAGCTGCATCTTACCAGCTAGATCGTTGCATATACTTTGGGGAAAAGACGACAGATACTGGAGGTTGAATTCTATTCCTGAGTCCAGGTATGATTTACAAAACTTAAAGGAGCTGAATAATTCTTAATTTAGTTTCTTGGGTGCTCTCCTTGAAATGTTAAGCTAGCACAAAATTTTGAAGCAGATTGACGCTTATAAAATTAACAAGATTTAGTTACCTTACTAATCCAATACAAGGAAATTGAGAGATTTTGGAATGTAATAAAATGTTACGCTGGATTTGTGGCCATACATGCCTATCATACAATTGAAAACTCGTTGCCAGCCATGGCAATGAACAACATGAGCGCAAAGTTGTTGCCACAAAATCCATGTGGCAGTAGTCACGTTTGCAACGACTACAATTGATGTAAAAAATATAATTGTCATGATATTCTTTATCTTGGTATAAAAATAACTATTGCAATGGTAGTAAGTTATTTGAAACAAATAGTGGGATTTGATACTTTACTTTCTAGATTTAACCATATTATTTTGCTGGACTCCACAAATTTGTTGAATATTGTGAAATAATGCCTTTCCACCATGGAAAATGTATAACTAGCTTGTAGAACTGGATATGCTTAGTAAACGCAGCAACAGTTAAAATTTGGAGTAATAACAATGCAAAAGTTGTATTGCAGCCAATTCATGGGTGGATCTATCTTTTCCAATGGCTAGGCCTACTCTAATGGGCTAAATATCAGTAGCCATGGCAATACTTTTCCCTGGTTGGGGACCCGCAGTTGAGATGAAATCACATTGCGATACTATTAATCTGTTTATAGCAATACAGAATACCTATTAGCAAAGAAAAATCGATTGTCACAATGTCAACAATATATTGCATGACAAGAAAAAAATCAAAACAGTAACTTTGCAATAATAAAAAATTATTGCAACAATTTTTTTTACAAAAATAACAAATATAGGTATCTTGATGATATTCATGGAAATAGAGTTGATTTGTTCGCATGGTACTATTGATCTAGGCAGTATCACACATCTATGAACCAAGGTTTGTGTGGTTTTAATAATTTTTTTCATGGCAATAGTACAAGTTACTTGAAGCTATTTTTGTATAAGTTCCTGTATTTAAATTCTGTTTAAATTTTGTATAAATCCTTGAAGTAAATTCTTTATAGGTTCCTTCATGTGGTTGCTCGCCCTTGCTCATTTTATTTGTTATTAGGTTCGCATTATCGATGGAGCTCATAGAAGTCTGGTGGCTCGTGATTGAGGGCTGGGTCCCTGCGGAGTTCCTCTCCACCGATACTAGTTATGATATATACCTTGTCTACAAGCTGGCAGATGAGCATGATGGCCTCAGATGGGGGGAGTCCTATGTAGCAGTGGATGGAGTACACACCACTGATGGCATTGTTTCCTTTGTCGATGAAGATGCCGTGCGTGTAGATGGCGTGGCTTACCCGGTTACCCGTTCAGAAGGTTGGATGGAGCTCTGGCTTGGTGAGTTTTACAATAAGCATGGTGATACCGAGGTAAAAGTGAGTGCCTCAGAGAAAACCGATACCTATGCCAAGATAGGGCTCATCATTGAGGGCATGGAGGTCAGAAAGAA
The DNA here is from genome assembly GCF_000263155.2 of Setaria italica. Lineage (NCBI taxonomy): Eukaryota > Viridiplantae > Streptophyta > Magnoliopsida > Poales > Poaceae > Setaria > Setaria italica. Next base: position 23,641,076 of record NC_028457.1, read on the forward strand.
GAACCGGAGTATTAGCTAGATACATGTTAGTAATAAACCTGATCTTGGGGAACTTGTCACACACATCGGCCTGACATAGGTTTTGCTTTCGCATGCCATGAATTTGCTATCTTTAGTGCAACAGCGTGTGCCCGCACTAAGTAAGAAAAGAACATGATTAGTGCGCATTGTCGCCCTCAATAAAGATTAAAACTGGATGGATGAGCAAAATATGCCTAATGGTATATATTATTCATCCCTTATTTGCCACTTTTGTTGTTCCAAATCAACGACACATGCTAGCAGCTAGACGTCGCTGACATCCCTTTCCTGTGCAGAGAGTCGACAACTTGTAAAAAATGGAAAGATCACATAGTGAAGGGTTTCATGCGGTGTTTCATACCTCTTTGTGACTGTTCTAGAGGCTGGTTGAGGATACGCATGCACATGAAGTCGCAACACATGACAGTGCGGTAGGTAGGAGGGATGCTCTCGCTCAGGAACTCCTCAGCGGAGCCAAGAAGGCAGTCCTCTATGTGTATCGTTATCACACTGCTGGTGAAAACACCTTCAGTACCAGGTCCAACCCCCTTTAGTACTGGTTGTGTAACCGGTATTGCTAAGTCAGTACTAAAGGGCGGTCCTTTAGTACCGGTTCAAATAATCGGTAATCGGTATTGAAGGGGACTTTTAGTACCGGTTGGGGAGACCATCCGGTACTAAATTGGCTGCTACGTCGCGTGTGGTCGAGGTCAATTTAGTACTGGTTGGTCTCCCTAACTGGTACTAAATTCTTTTTTCTTTTCGGTTGCTTTTCTCATTTTTTTCTATTTCTTTTTTGATATTAGTATTTCATATTTGTTTCCTTTACGTATACTAGTTCTAATACGTAATATATATAAAGTTGTATTTGATCTATAATATTACATTTGAGATAATATTATACATAGACATATTGCGTATACACATATATGAATAATAATACATTGCATCAACTCTCCAAGTTCAACATTTTGGATCGACTATTCTGAACCCGAGTCCTGACGGTGATGCAGATTTGATCCATCATTATGGAACTCTCCCGTAGATTTACTACCTCGTCCAGAAGAAATCCACTGAGTTGTTCTTAAATTGCCCTAATTTTTTCATCTCGAGGAGTTCTTCCTTCATGTACATAATCTATGTCATTAGCAAAGGTTGTTATATTAGATCACTAGATCTGCACAATTAGAACTAATTTATTGTTAAGGAATTTGTATACGTACTCTGAATTCGTGGTCAGTTTTATGCTAAGGACGTACAAAGCCATGGATGAACTCACATACGTAGTATCCGCATAATTATTTCCCGGATTCTGTCTGAAACACTATATATATGGCAAAAGAAGTTATGAAATATTTGTTATGTTCGAGGAAGTGACACGAGATGTGCAAATTGAATACATATTGGGAATTCAGAGTGGATATGAAGTTGCTCCTTGAATTCACTTGAGTGATGTTGACTGAAGCGAGCCCATGCTCTGCTAAGCATGTCTATAAGGTCTGTGTATTGATTTCTTGTCTCCTCAAAGCGTCCAGGATATAGACAATGCTTCAATCAACCACAATAACAAGGAGTATCAGTGGAAGCTGTACATATATGCATAGTGAAAAGCTATTTAGTCTTATTTTAACTGCTAGTTCAAAAAATAAAACAGATGAGAAACACGCTCACTTAAAGTTATACAACAGAAGTATGTACTTCTTGAAATGTTGCTTGTCCAAGAAATTATATATATTTTTCAAGGTCTGATTTGGTTTATCTCTTACATTTGCCTCATTTATAACATTCGGGTCCATGAAGCTGACGTCATACAATCCTATCCTCCAGCAAGCTTGAATATCTACCCTGCATGATATAAAATAGAATAGGGGATAAGACATCGCAAAATGACTAGAGCGCGGATTTTGAAGTTAAAGCAAATTAAACACTTACAAAACCCAAGAACTTTGAAGTTAGAGCAAATTAAACACTTACAGAACCCAGGAACTGATGAGTGATTTGTCAAGTGTGACTTGATTGTAAAGGAAACAAAGTTCCTAGAATGGCACATTTATAATGGCATCACCACAAAAATAATACCGATCTCCAATCCGAACTTCTAGCATGAGTAAACCAGTGGCTGAAGCCTCCATGTACCATTGGTGCAATTTGTACATCTTCGTTGGAAGACGGTCCACCAACTGCGGTCACACAAGCTCTTTCCCTAACTCAAACTTTCATTTACCAGCCTCAGGGTGCTTTGGGATATGATCCTCCCCTCGAAGTTGAGCTGCAGTGAGATTTGTATCTTTCGCGAATAGAAGCAGGTTCTTATCAAACTCCAAAAGCACCTGGAGCGGGGCAATCGATTGGTTGGATTGGGTTCCGAGCTGTGGAATACTTGACCCACTTTTCTTCTTCTTCTGAAAAGCCTTTGTTATTGTGCGGTCGTAGTCAGATAGCGGTGGTTTTTCTTTTTTCTTCTTTTTCTCCAACTCCATACCTCTAATGAAAGCCCGAAATTTAACCTTATCAAGTGGTGGATCTTTTTCACAAGAGGCTTTAGTGCGAATTGAGCTTTAACCTAAGGATCCACTACTTCATCAGTTCCACATCAGTTATATCATAAAGTTTCTTGGGCTCTGGTTGCTTCTTCTTCAGCTTCTTCTGCTTCTTCTTTGTAGGCGCAGTAGGCGAAACTAAAGGCATCTTTCACCGTGTAGCCTTCCTCATAATAGGGGGAGGTGGACTCACGCTAGAATCCCTGTTAGATGGTGGAGAGCGTGAACTCATGCTAGGATCCCTGTCAGCTAGTGGGCTCATACTAGGACCCTGTCAGCTGGTGGAGAGCGTGAACTCATGCTAGGATCCCTGTCAGCTAGTGGAGAGAGTGCCCTGGCAGATGGCATAGATGATCTTGCCCTTGAGCCCTGAGAAGATGATCCCAAGGTCGGGGGATTTTATTTTGGAATCCTTATGTAGCGCTTGGGCTGTAGAATCCAACCGTGGATGGCTTCTCCTAGATTCTTTTTCCTGTCACCTCCAGGTACCTCCAGTTCGAGGTCCTCCCAACCATCAACCACTCGGTCCCCCATCTTTTGCATAACCCCGAGCTGGAATCTCCATGCCATGAATTGTTTGGCCTTGTGTCGATTATTTAGCCACGCCATAAGCCACCACGATGAGCTTGTTTTTCACGGGAGTAACAAGCTCACAAGGGACCCTCCCAGTGATGTCTTCCATGGGGTGGCATTAGTTGTCCTCAACCATATCAGGAGATTCTCTAGCTGGGGCTTCCGTGGAAGCGACACTGCTTCGACGCTAAGAGGGGCTTACGTCGACATTAGCCCCCGATGATGCAGCTGCTTGTTCACTGGCTTGTTTGCTAAGAGCTCGAGCCACACACTGGTCGATTGCTTCCGTCATTCTTGCCTCTATCAAAGCTATGTGTTCTTGCAACTCTCGCAGCTGTCGTGCGGCCTTACTTCTTTGGCGACTTCTGTAGGAATCAATGTGCTCATGAAAGGCAAACTTCCATGGAATTACTCCTTTGCCTCGGTAACGTCCAGGGTGTTCTGGATTACCTAGTGCCATAGTCAGCTCGTTCTTCTATCGATCAGGAACCAAAGATCCTTCGGCCGTAGCGTTTATTAACTCAAGAAGCCTCATAGCCGCTTCTCTTAATTCTTGACCGAACGCAAATGATCAATCTTCAGGATTGAGCATGCTGCCATGAGCATAATACCAATGCTTTGCTCGCTCTGGTACTATTCCCTTAGCAATTATGTCATCTTCCATCCTCTGCCATTTGATGATCCCCTTCTTGTAACCTCCTAGCCTAAGACGATGAAAGTATTTCTTCTAACAAGCATTGTCGGTGTTGATTTTAGTTTCCTTAGTGCTCTTTTACGACTGCTTGAACTGCACAAATGAATCCCAATGATCTCTTAACTCCGGGTGCTTCTTGAAATCTGGTGTATGGCCCTTCTTTATGTAGTCTTTGTTCAGGTTCTTCTTGTACATCCAAAAAGCAATAGCACTCTTCCAAAAGCCCCAAATTTTTCACCTTTTCTTCATCTACACCTTTGAACGTGAAGTTTTCTTTTATCTCCTCCCATATCATTTCCTTCTCTCGCTCGAGGACCGTGCTTATGGGGACCGTGCTTGTGGGAACCACGCTCTTATCGATTTCAGGGCTTTTTCAGTTCTGAAAGCTTATTGTTATCCCTAACAAGAAACCCAATTTGATTCACCAATTTTGTTTTAGTATTGTCTGGAGTAGTTGGTTCACCCTCTTCATTAAGTTCCGTGATGATGATACGGCCCTCTAACTTCTTATTTGGGCCTCGTTTTCGTTTAGGCCTACTCAATCCAGATGGCTGAAAAATGAAAGAATTATTAATTCCCAATAATCTTGATAAGTAGAGAATTCAAATCATGTTTACGTATAATAATTGCTATACCTCGCCTTGTTGCCCATCATTGCCTCCCTCGGCAATTGGTTGCTCCTCATTGCCATCACTAGACATGTTGAGGTAGATGTCAGTCTGGCTGTGATCGACCTCTTCGTTTGGTGGATCGTTCGTGCGACCTTGAGCAATCAAGTCCATTAGGTATTCCTCATCCAATCGGGCCTCCTCGTCCTCTGATCATGCCATTGTAACTAATATAATATAAAATAAATTATTCTAAGAATGACTATAACTTATACAAATTTTCAAACAATAAATGAATAAAAAAAGAATGAAACACTTATACAATTTGTTACAATAAATGGCTACAACAATATTTACTGTGAATTGCTAGTAAATGACAAAAAAAAGAATTAAACACTTATACAATTTGTTACAATAAATGATTACAACAATATTTACTATGAATTGCTAGTAAATGACAACAGGAAAAGAGTTAAACACTTATACAATTTGTTACAATAAATGACTTCAACAATTATTGTTTACTGTGAATTGCTAGTAAATGACAAAAAAGAATGACTAAATAAACTTAAACATTTTGTAACAATAATTGACTACGGAATGAATGACTAATATTTACACATTTTGTAACAATAATTGACTACAAATATTAACACGGTTTCTAAAATAATTTGGTAATTTGTAAAGGTATCAAAGTAATTTTCTGGTATTTCTAGACAATTAACATGATTTTCTAACATGGAATGTTGTACAATTTACAATTAATAGGATTTCTAGCTAATTCAAGAATTTTTCTATATTTTCTAGCTAATTCAACATTTTTTCTACATTTTCTAGCTAATTCAACATTTCTAGAAATAGAAAATAAAAAAATAACATCAGCCGGCCACGGGCTTACGTCAACAGAGAAGACGGAGCCTGCGATCGGCCAGTTGTGCTTCGTAGAGGATGGGTTGGGGGCGGCACCGACGGTGTTGGGGTGGTGGAGTGGGAGAGGCACCAACGGTTGGGTCGGGGGCGACGCCGGTGTCAGGGAGGCCAACCGGTGGCGCGTTGATGGGTAGGAGGCCAGCGTGGAGTGGAGGAGGCAGTGCTAGTACGGTGAAGGAGGGGCGGTGGCGGTGGTGGAGGGGCGGCAGAGTGGGGGAGGCGCTGGCAACTGGGTCGGGGGCGGCGCCGGTGTCGAACAGGAGGCTAGCGGCGGCGGAGTGGAGGTGGCGCCGGTACGGAGGAGGAGTCTGAGGCGGCGGTGGTGGAGGAGGGGCGGCGTGAGCATGGAGGATGGGCCGCGCCGGCATGGAGGTTGGGTGCAGGCGACGGGGGGTGACGGAGGCGCGCGCGCGATGGTAGCGAGGAGGGCGACAGGGGCGCGACACGACAGCGGCGTGCGAAGGGGAGGAGGGGCAGCGGCGGAGGATCTGGTGAGGAAGGGTACGACGATCGGGGCTAAGTGTTGGGGAGGAAGGCGATAGGGTTTTTATCCCCCCTAGTACCGGGCCTCACCCCCACACGGTGCTATTCCCCTTTAGTACTGGGCCACCCCTTTAGTACCGGGTGGTAGCTACACCCGGTACTAAAGGGGTTGTTTCCCATTGTTTCGAAGACAGATGTTTTATTTTTTAAATTTTTTTTATTGTATTTATTTATTGCATAGTAAATCAAATAACGTTCATAAAATTGCAAAAAGAAGTTTGTTATCTTGATATTGATTAGATCTACACAATAAAAATATTACATGAGTTAAATATCAAATATAGTAAAATTTGTAATATTAAGTTAGTAATAGGTTATAAATGGTCATAATATTTATGTTAACTTAAAAATTAGAAAAATTAAATATTTTGACCATACAGAAATCTAGAAAAATAGTGCCTATAGTGCTATTAACATGTGTACCATGACTTAGTCATGTACTTGTTTAATTGTATCTAAATTTATTGTTTAATATTTAATGGTGCTAAAAAAATTAAAATAATTAATATTTTAACCATGCAACAATTAGTTCTTGTTTAATAACTCCATAGAACGTTATTACATTACTTTGTCACTTGACCATAAAACATAGCATAATTGTTCTAATACATTACACATCATCATCTAATGGAACGTTAATAACCTTCCTCTTGACGAACGTCCCTTGGTTGTGATCACGGCGTAAGTATGGAGCGTCCTCTTTGGCTAATAGGATGCCTGGGACAATCTCGACTTAAAATGGAGGAACATCATTGAACTGGTCATAATCTTCTGAAATACCAAGCACGTTCACGCAAAGATTGTATCAATTGTATCCTTTGTCTTTCCATATGTACCCAGGAAGCTAAGGACGTTCACGCAAAGATTTTTATCAGCTGCATCACATCGATTGCATTACGGACTCAAGGACTTTCCAATGAGGTAGCTCCCAAAATATAGACTTTTTTTCCACATAAATGCATGTTCGTCCTTGTCATTCGGAATAGGTTGGCTACAAGAGCCCTTTCCAAAGACTACCCTCACATCCTTTATCATAGAAAATACACGTTTACCATTACGATGAACAGGCTTAGTATGTTTTTCTTCCTCCACTTCAAAATGCTTCCCGTTCTTTCTTAACGGGTGCTTAGCAGGAACAAATCAACGATGACCCGTATACATGACCTTCCTATAGTGTTTCAAATACATGCTACAAGTATCATCTAAACAGTGTGTGCATGCTCGATATCCTTTGTTTGTCTATCTAGACAAATTATCAAGCACCGCCCAATCATTGATGGTTACGAACAACATTGTTCGTAGATTAAAATTCTCCCTTTTATCCTCATCCCACACACGTACACCTTCCTTCCATAACAATTAAACTTCATCAACCAACGGTCTTAGGTAAACATCAATATCGTTGCTAGGTTGTTTTGGGTCTTGGATAATTACAAGCATCATAATGAACTTCCGCTTCATGCACATCCAGGGTGGAAGGTTGAACATACATAAGGTTATAGCTAGACCAAGTGCTATGACTACTACTGAACTCACTGAATGGATTGAACCCATATATAGTTAAACCAAACCATATGTTCCTTGCATCCTTTTCAAACTCAGGAAATTCTCTGTCAACTGTTCTCCACTGGGACCCATCAACGGGGTGTCTGATCATTTCATCTTACTTACGTTCTTATTTGTGCCAACGTATCAACTTTACATGTGCCTTATTTTTGAACAAACACTTTAAGTGTGGTACTACTACAGGGAAATACCACACTACCTTCGCTGGAACTTTCTTCTTGCTGGTCTACCCCTCAACATCACCGGGGTCATCTCGTATTCCTCACCGTGATAGAGGATACAGTCATTAGGATACAATCATTAGGACAAGCCTCTAATTTCTCGTATTGCTCACCGCGATAGAGGATACAGTCAATAGGACCTTCTTCTGCAACCATCTCTTCTTCAGCCTCGCCCAATGCAGCATCTGCAAAGGCACCTTCTTGAGTCAAGTCAGGAATGTAGTTATCGTCTTCTTCATCATCATCATCTTCCATCAGAACTCCTCTTTCCCCGTGCTTGGTCCAAACTAAATAGTTAGGCATGAATCTTGAACTGTATATGTGGGCGTGAATAGTCTTTCTAGATGTGTAATCCTTCTTATTTTTGCAAATTCGGCATGGACAACAAATGAAACCAGACGGTGGCTTGTTGGACTCTGCCAGATCGAGAAAACCATGCAAGCCATTAATGTACTCCTTGGAGCATTTGTCTACGTTGTACATCCATTGCCGATCCATCTACAAAGTATTACGGAACTAAAGATATTCTGATAATCTATAGAATTATACATGAAACATAACAAACAAGATACAGATACCATTAAACTCAAATATTGCTGAAAGTTTATATAGAAATACACAAATTTAAATTTTAGACCCAAACAACATAATACACTACGACAAACCATCCACTGAGTACTATCTAGGAGGACTTTAAGCATCCTTGGGTGGCAAAGACGAAGGTTTCGCTGACCTAGCCTCATCCTGTGATTTATTTGTGCCTCCTGCTACGGTAGTACTCAGTGGACCTGAAACACCTGGGACTGTGGTGGGGCATAACGACCACCAAAAGGAGGTTCTTGACCTGCCGCAACAGCATCTTCATGATATCTTTCCAAAAAATGAAGCATTGCTCTCTCCCACGTGCTCATTTTTTTCGGCTTATCATGAGGGCCAACTATGGTTTTCCCCTTACCGCGAGGAACGACGATCGCCCTCACCATTCCCACTACCTCCAGCAGCAGTAGCCATCTCTATGTACCATAATTTATTTAGCTCATATTTGCAAATGACTAAACTATGAACAAATTATATTTCTCCCAACAATTTATTTAGCTCAAACATAATATATAAATGAAAAATTTCTCCATTGTAACTTATCCTAGAAATGACTAATTACATACCTCTATTTCATCTTTTTATCAATATGTACGATAATTTATCTTGCTCATATTTGCAAATGACTAAAATATGAACAAATTCTATTTTTCCCCATAATTTATTTAGCTCATATTTGTAAAGGACTAAACTATGAAATTATTCCTCTAACCTCATATAAATTTCTTTGACTAATACCAAACATAGCATCCAAAAAATTGTAGCTTATTCTGAAAATCACAAATATGAGCTCTAAATAACACATGCATATAAATGAAAATTTTCTCCATTGTACCTTATTCTAAAGATAATAAATTAATCTCGCTCTAAACTATAAAAATTAGTATACTAACCATGTATCAAGGAAGGATGAAGTTTCTAACCTTTAGAACACTTGAATGAGCGAAATCGCCATGAAATGGTCAAACATCCGGCATCACATCCCATATTTCACCGTGAATGCATGAAGCCCGACCTGGAGGAAATGGCTCGGGTAGGAGGAAGAAGACGCCTAATTTATTGGAGGGAAGTTACTACCGGTTGGGGGCTCCACCAGATACTAAAGGTCACCAATTAGTCCCGGGTGGAGCCTCTACCCGGTACTAAAAGCCCTCAGGCACATTAGTACCAGGTGGAGGCTCCCCCTGGTACTAATGGGTGTCCACCCGATACTAATGGGTGACCTTTAGTACCGGTTGGAGCCCCCAACTGGTACTAAAGGGGGTCACAGGGGGCTCCTAGGGAACTAGCCATTAGATCCGGGTCAAAAAACATTAGTACCGGGTTAAAAAACAACCGGTACTAAGCCTTGGGACAAATGCCAAGTTTTCCAGTAGTGTCACTAGTTATGCTCGTGCCAGGTCCATGATAGATACCATATGGTGCTCCACGCTCTTCAACATCCTATTCATCACATACTCACATCTTTCATCCAAAGCCAAGAACTAGCTCAACCTGGTGGTTAAAACTTAATAGTGTTGGCCAAGCTGGAATGAACTATTATGGTAATACCAACCGGGACTAAAGATGTTTTTTATTTTTACCCTGAATTCTTTTCGATATTAATGATAATTGTTGCTTCACTTACACACACATCTTTACCGTACATTACTTACACGTATATGCTCTTATTGTATGGCTATCGTATATATATTTCATGGTAGTATCTGCATAATATTAATTATAACTACTATATATACAATTCTTAGTATATTATACACATCAAACTAGTATTTATACAATTAATATATATATACATACAATAATTAGTCCTCTTAATTTTTAGGATCCTCCCCACATGGAGTTGCACGGCATGGCTATTGAATGTCCATCGTAATAAAATAATGTCCATCATAATAAAATTCTCCTTTAGGATTTATCACCTCATCCACCAGAAATTCTATGAGTGCTTCTTGGATTGCCAAAAACCTATCCTTCTCAATGAACACACATCATGGTGCAGCATCAACTCATCAAATGTATCAAATACAATCATAACAAAGAATTATTTCACCTTTGAATCAAAAGTTGCTAATGTGGTTGTATCCAAGCAAGTGATGTCCTCATCAAACATGAAACAAATTGAAAAATTTACATCTGTTAACTCCCAGTTCCAAAACTAATCTATTAGGTTCCATATTTTGCAAAGTTGAACTCTCAATTGTTTAATTGGCAAAAGACATACTAAGATGCATTTATTTCTAATATGTTTTCTAAAGCTAGGAACAAACAAAACAATTAGTTAATTTTGTGAACACATTCTGTTAGAGAGCAGGACCTAACATGACATTATTACTGATAAAGTATTTTTCATGATTTATCCAGGATTTATTGCTAACTGAAAAATTTATTAAAGCATAAACTATGCAATAGATAAAGCAAATTATAATTAAATCTATCTATACAATCTGGAGATGGAAAATTCACAGAAGCTAACAAATCATTTAAAATATTTACTGAGAATTTCTCATGATTTTTCACTGTACAGATTTATTTATACAAATTGAACATCACTTTATAAGCTCTTATTTTTATCAAGGGTAAAGTTGTGATTTCGCCAGATCTGATATTTCTATTATGTAGACCTACTCTCAATAGGGCTAACAAAATTATTTTTTCATTTTTATCAATTTTCTACATTTTTCTACCTAGTTTCTAAGTTCTCAGCCGAGACAATAAATTCACAGAAAAAACCAAACTCGAAAAATCTCTCCCAAAACCAATTCTCAGGCCAGAAGGTATTATGAGGGATTACCTAGTCACAGTAAATGATCAATTCATTAACTGGGCATGAGGACCTTTATTGGATGGTTTGAAAGCTATATAAACACCCTTTATGGGATAAGTTTAGGAGGCTAAATGAATAGTCTTTTTGGGATGGAGGGAGTATATTTGTAACATGTATTATGAAGCGATAAACATATCAATTTCATGTTAAACATATAGCTCATGCTAATATTTCAACTAAACACATGTCAAACACTAATAAATGTTTTTTGCAAAATGAAAAACAATGAATAGGGATGGAAGATTATAAAGAGTAATTGATGATAAAGTATAACACAACTAGATATAACAATACAGACATTTCTATATGGGTAATGCATTACAACATGAATAAATAAGGAGGAGCTCTAAAAGCAAGAAATTTTGATAGCTACGTATATATGCCAATTCATAAATTTATAGCAGTTATGTCTCATAAATAAAACTATCAGCCCGTGCAAGAGCACGGGTTTGATACACTAGTATTATTAAATCACAGGAAGATAATGAAATAAGATATTTCAAAGATGTATTTCAGAAAGCCATGGACCATCAAGGAGTCATATCAGGCCTTAAAAGACAGGGTTACAAACCCTAGCACGTTTGGCATATGAAGATTATTTGAAGCCCACCATGATCAGGTGTGTAAGGCCGACTACACAAGTGATACGAATACAAGATAGTTGGAAGGTTTTCCTAGCATTCCACCTCGACATAATTTATTTTGTCTTCAAGCTTGTACCACCAAAGACATTATTCCCGGTCAACAAGGAGGGATTTGGCTTCAAATAGTTGAGATGGTGCACCATTGAGCGCATCTCAAAGAATATAAGTGAAGTGAGTCAATTCCTCGTATACCATCAGGTACACTTACAATTTCATGGATTTCTCACCATCTGTCATAGTCCATGAGGGAACTTTTATGGGGAATTTCACTCAAGTGCATGCATGATCGTCTCAATCAATTGTTTGTCCATCGACACCTCCATGGCTCCACTTGATGAGACTCGATCCCGATCAAAATAACTAGCTGTAGAACAGCCAAGATAACATGTTGCAAGCAGCGATAACTAGTGCAACCTAACAAATAAAACTCGAAGCCAACCACCGTCTTTAACCGGCAACCTGAATCGAGGATTCACCCAACCACACTCTCAAAGAACCAACGAACACAAGCTGGAATCAAACAAACCAGGAGCACCAATTGGGAGCCGATGAAGCGGCTGCTTCTGCAATCCCTCAAGGAAATCACAACAGCAAAGGGGTAGAGATCACTCTCTAAATTTGTTAGCACATAACTGAACAAAAGGGGTTCTATTTCATTATCAAAGTCTTGTTTAATCTCTTAGACGCAAGGATTATTTATACTAGGAACAAACCTCCTATTTAGGTGTGAATGGACCTGAGAGTTTCTGGAGTTATGCTATCTCAAAGGTCACCACGAACTGAAATCCCGAGGAGCCTCGCGTGGCTGTTGGCCTTCTGTGCAGCCCCCACTAAATTTGCCATAACTCTTTATTGGTGAGTCGAAAAGATGTGCAGTTTGTTGCATTGGAAATTAGACTTCAATCCCGTTCTATCATGTACTCGTGGGTCTCCAGAGCTGTTGGGAATAATAAGTTATGGTCGATTCATTTTGCAGGTCCAAATTGCTCAAAACGGGGTCTGAAGTGTTCGATCCTATATTTGGCTCTGAACTGTTCAAAATTGGGCTTGTTAGTTTGTTTCTTGTGGTTTGATCGTTGCGCTTCATCTTCATGTAGACCAGCACCTTCCTCTTCACGAATATACCTAAGTACAACTAATGTAAAGCATTTAGGTAGTTTAAAATTCTCATGTATGTTGAAGTTGATTTTAGCTAGGAGCGAAGTCACCTTTCATTGTAACATGTGAACATATTACATGAGGACGAGGAGCCTCATGTGGCTGTTAGCCTTCTATGCAATCTTCACTAAATCAGTCATAACTCTTTATTGGTGAGTTGAAAAGAGGTGTTGTTTGTTGCATTGGAAAGTACACTTCAATCCCGTTCCATCAAGTACTCAGTGGGTCTCCAGAGCTATTGGGAATACAAAGTTATGGTTGATTCATTATACAGGCCCGAACTACTTAAAATGGGATCCGAACTGTTCAAAATGGAGCTTGTTAGCCCGTTTCTTGTGGTTTGATCATTGCGCTCCATCTTCATGTAGACCAGCACCATCCTCTTCACGAATATACCTAAGTACAACCAATGTAAAGCATTTAGGTAGTATAAAATTCTCATGTATATTGAAGTTGATTTCAGCTAAGAGTGAAGTTGCCTTTCATTATAACATGTAAACATATTCTCATGTATGCACGCTCTCTTGGGTTTAGGTATTGATACACTTGATTGGTGAAACCATCATCTTGGTCATCGAAATAATCATTGTAGCTGAAGTGAAACTTTGGTGTTGTAGTTGTATTTATCTCTAGTATAGCAAGGTTCTTTAACCTATAATCATACAAACTAAGTAGTAGCCTTGCCAAAGGAAAACAGTAAGATTTGGAGTCAATTATAGCTTTCACCTTGTATAAATCTTCAAGATTAAGAATATTAGTTGAAGACCTTGAGATGGTCTCATCATCCTCCCTCCATTGAAAAAAAGCCATCCTTGGCTTTTGTTGACCTTAAACCAATTTATAGAAAGCAGAGGGTATATATATACAACAATTTCCGTGATCAATGATTCTAGCTTCCTCATTTCTTCCTTTGTAATCCATATCCATGTATACACAATGATAACATTGTGTCTATATGTTATGCACTTTTTCAGGATGAGCTTGAAATGTGAAATTTACTTCACTAGTCTCACCATGATGAAAATTTCTTGATGTTTGTGATCCTGCAAACAACTTAGTTGATGGTAGGACAACAATTTTCTTTCAAGCAACACAATTGATTCAAAATCTCATATTTCATCATTGCAACATTGATCATTTCAAAATTTTGAGATAGAACATTCATGGAAATCTCAAAATTACTGTCGCACAATTTTTTTGAAGGTTTAGATGCATGCCTTCCAAACTCATTGCTCTCTGATGCGGACAGAAAAAGTTTGGGTGAAGGGATTGCAGTACTTTTCACATGGTCTCTTTCTCTTGATGAACAATATGAATAAGGGAATAATGGTTCCGAATAGCAAGCATTGATCAATTTATTCATCTCAACCTCAGAAAAATATGACTCACAAGATCTGTTATTCGGCATGTTCAACTAAAAATCAACAAGCTTATCACAAGTAATGCAAATAGCACATACAAAGAACTTGTTAATGAAATGTTCACAAATCAAATTGAATGTAAACTTGCAGCTATGAGCATTATTCAAAGATCTCATTGAGGTTATCATAGAAATATTCTTAAGCATTTGATCAATCTCAATTGGTTTACGAAGCATAGTGTAACACAAACATTCAGTAGGAGATAGTTTCGCAAATAATTCAGTATGAGTAATCAACTGAACATACTGAAATTTATTGGCATGTAAAGCATCACAATGATCAATCAAAACATGACAAGAATTATGCATTTTAGAGCATTGGGTATTATTTTGCAAAAATGTAGCATTCGTGTCAACATGTGAATGAACCAAATCAGCACAATACTTTTGAGTAAGCTCAATTAAAATTGTAGCAGATGTTTCATCATTATTACTCTCCATTTTACCTTGCAAATTCAGATCTGAATATTTTTTATTACCTTTCAGTTTTGGTGTTTGTGTGTACAATGGATTGCACTTCTGAATTTTGACCTCCTCCATCTTCATGCTTCATGTTTGTGGCAGCAGCAAATTAGTTTTGTACAGTGGCAATCTTCTCACTGCCCACATCTAGTGGTGTGGTATGATGAGCAACCATCTCTTGCTCTATTTTCTTGCAAACTTGCACACTTTGAGAGACAACACTAGAAGTAGGGATGAGTGGGTTAGATTTATAAACATTCTCACATGTCTTGCAATCAAGCTCTCTCTTTTTGTGTGGTGTATATCTCTCACTCATTGTGGATGCTGTCAATGTCATATTTTTTGGAATCACATAGTTCGCTATTATTTTCTCTTGCACTCAATTTGGCTATGTGGCTCTCATTCTCACGTGGGTTTTGTTGCACAACTTGCACATCAATATTTGGAGCAGCAAGTGCATGAGCACTTTCATTATTAACTCAAACGAATATTGACCAGCAAACGTAGCAGTGGAACAACGAGCTTTGCCAACCTCCAATGGCAATGGAACACCAACAATTTTAGTGGAGCCATCAATATCAGCTATGCCTTCAATCTGAACTTTATGTGGCATAATAGTGCACTTTGTTTCAGCATATCTATCCAATAATTCCTCACATACTACATTTGATGGTGTAGTACATGTGGACATCTCATCGAAGCTTGGAACAACATCATTTTGCAACCATAGATCAGGTGGAACATGTTCAACTTTCTTTTGGACAGATTTGTCACTCACACTTGGTGATGCAATAACAGAAATTTTCTTCTCCAATTCAGCTCTGAAACAAAACATTTTTGCACTATTCTCATTCAGATATATGCACCTCTAGAAACGGGTGTCAAGACGCAATCTAAATCTTGTAATGACACTAATTCATCACCTTGCTGCATATCACATTTATCAGTAGCATTGGTGAACTGAATTTCACCACAAATGGCACTAGAACAAGGCACATAACTTGTAGGAACAACAGCTCTTGCAATCTCAATATGAGAAGACGTGTCTTCATTTTCTTGCTGAACAAAATGAGGACCATCACTTTGAAAATCAGCAGCAACAACCACTTTCTTGCCTTCAAATATTTCTCTTGTTTGCAAATGATTGTGGCACTGTCCATTCTCATCTCCCTTCAATTGGTGACTCAAAACATCAGCTAGAACATGGGTATAATGCACATCATTTTCATAACTTATTAGTTCATGATGTTTCACAGCATGCATAGTGGCTTGCTCTTCCTCACCTTGCATGGTATGTGCAGCAACTTCTCCTAATGGTTCATGCTCCGATTTTAAATATTCACTGGAGGGAACATCATTGACTTCATTCTTCCCAAACTCGGAACTCAAACTGAAATTCTGGACAACAATGTCATTAGCATAAGCTGTACCACTAGAATTGGTAGAAAGATCAATCACCATATCACTTCCCATGTCAAATTGTGGCACAAACTTGTCCTGCAGCACAACAAACCTCTTGCTAGAGTCAGAAATTATTTTCAGCACACACATTAGCATCAATTGATTCACATTTGGAGCCGGCAAACCCTTTCTTCTTGCATGGAGTTGATGCTTGTTTACTTCCAACAATAAATGGCACTTCAGGCTTCAAATCAGCACGTAACCTTGTAGCGATGCCTTGGCACAAATTATGTACCATGAAATTGTGTCCTGCTGCAGCTCTTTAATTTTCCTCTCTTCTTTGATTGCAGATACCAAAAGATTTTGCACACTTCTTGCATACTTTCCCTCAATTGCAGCAGCAATATTAGGATTGAGACCTCTCTTGATGTATTCTTTTGCATCCATGTCATCAACAATATTTGCTCGGCACATGGCACAAGATAACTCATCATGATATGACTGAACAGATTTGCCTCCTTGCCTAATGCGCTTCAAACGGTGAAGTAAAATCAGCTCATACTCATGTGGAATAAATTCTTTTCTCACGGCTTTCTTAAAGTCTTCCCAACACTTGACAAAGTGCTTATGTGGATATTGGTTCCACCAATCACAAGTATAATCTTCAAATTCAAGTACAGCTCGTGATACTTTCTTTGCTTTTGGAAAATCTTGGAGTTCAAGTTCATGCTCCATTTGCTCTTCCCAATCAAGGAATTCCTCCGAATCGATACTTCCATAGAAAGGAAGCTTTGTGTACATTCGACCTGCCATGGTTAATGTCTACAAAACAGCAACCATATATGTGGAATAGGACAATATGTGGAGATGTCACAATCTCACCTTCTCTTACCAACCAAAGCTCTTATGAGTTCCCTGTAGGTTACATAAGTACTATGTGTGGTGGTAAAAAAAGTGATGGTTAAGCGAATACACGACCGGCATTCAGTTTACAGTAGCTTATTTGTGGAGCTCGGTGGGGAATAATGCACAAGGAGAAATCTGAATTCTAGTTATTGTAAAGCTAAGTAGCAATCCAAACTACATATCAATGCCTAGTGCTTATCACAAGATATGAATGATGTAAACGAAGCAACATACGCGCAAAAGAAATTTTGATTTGATGCAAACAAGGATTATTCTAGGGATGATTGATTTAAAGAGAATCACCTAGCAAAATTGCATCACGGATGATAGCAAACTAGTTACGCAAATTGATATGAAGAAGGTTCAACACTTGTGCATACCAACAATCTGATCCTTCTCCTTTCTTTCCAACACAATTTTTTTAACTTTCTCAACACACTTTTATTTGCAACTTTCTTTCCTTTTCTTTTTTTTGACTTTTTTTGCAACAAAAAAATAAGGCCAGATATAACACTTGCACAAATTGATGATAGAACCAAATATAACCAGTAGCTATCTTGATAGGATAAAAGTTACGCAAAGGATACAATGGGTTTACTTTTTTGTTTTATGGGATTTTTTTCAGAGATATGAAAGGCACAAAAGGACACGCAAATGATGATATGATCAACAACTAAACAAAGACTCTAATGGATTGCAACTTAACCAAACTCACTAGATAAACAGATTGAAATAAAAGGCTATAACAGAATTTTTTATGGCTTTTTGGTGGACAGGACGAAGAAAAAATATATGTAGCTAAGGGTAAAGAATCCTACCGTGGCAACATAGGCTCTTGATACCAAATGATGAGACTCGATCCCGATCTTCACAATGTAGGATCCCGATCAAGATAACTTGCTGCAAGCAGCGATAGCTAGTGCAACCTGACAAATAAAACTCGAAGCCAACCACTGTCTTTAACCGGCAACCTGAATCGAGGATTCGTCCAACCACACTCTCAAAGAACCAACCAACACAACCTAGAATCAAACAGACCAGGAGCACCAATTGGGAGCCGATGAAGTAGCCGCTTCTGCAATCCCTCAAGGAAATCACAATAGCAAAGGGGTAGAGATCACTCTCTGAATTTGTTAGCACATAGCTCAACAAAAGAGGTTCTATTTCAGTATCAAAGTCTTGTTTAATCTCTTAGATACAAGGATTATTTATACTAGGAAGAACCCTCCTATTAGGGTGCGAATGGACCTGGGAGTTTCTGGAGTTATGCTATCTTAAAGGTCACCACGAGCTGAAATCCCGAGGAGCCTCGCGTGGCTGTTGGCTTTCTGTGCAGTCATATCGTTGGTGAGTCCAAAAGACTGCAAGTTTGTTGCACTAGAAAGTAGACTTCAATTCCATTCCATCAAGTACTTGTAGATCTCCAAAGCTATCGGGAATAGAAAGTTATGGTCGATTCATTGTGCATGTCCGAACTGCTCAAAACAGGGTCCGAACTATTCAATCCTATCTTTGGCTCCGAACTGTTCAAAACTGGGTTTGTTAGTCCGTTTCTTGTGGTTTGATCATTGTGCTTCATCTTCATGTGGACCAGCACTATCCTCTTCACGAATATAGCTAAGTACAACCAATGTAAAGTATTTAGGTAGTATAAAATTCTCATGTATGTTGAAGTTGATTTCAGCTAGGAGTGAAGTCACTTTCGTTGTGACATGTAAGCATATCTTGGTGCAAGCTCTCTTGGTTTTAGGTATTGATACACTTGATTGGTGAAACCATCATCTTGGTCATCGAAATAATCATTATAGCTGAAGTGAAACTTTGGTATTGTAGTCGTATTTATCTTTTTGAGTATAGCAAGGTGCTTTAACCTATAATCATACAAACGATGTAGTAGCCTTGCCAAAGAAAAACAGTAACATTTGGAGTCAATTATAGCTTTCACCTTGTATAAATCTTCAAGATTAAGAATATTTGTTGAAGTCCTTGAGATGGTCTCATCACGACTCAAGGCAAGTTAATGTCTCTACCACACACAACATTTTGAGACTCCTTCTAATGCCCTCCCAACAAGAAGCTCCCTGAAAAGATAAATTCCCTACGAAAGCATCTCTACCATGGAGAATAAACATGCCATGCAAAACTTCACAGCAGCTTCTGGACAAAGTCTACCGCTTGCCAGTTCGCTCATGACAAGTCCTATAAATTTTTACAAAGAAGTAACTGCCACTGGCACAACTAGCACGCAAAGAATCTCCTTTCGACAACTTATAGTGGAAGTGGAAACCATATAATCACAAAGGCTACCAGCCATTTGGGGACGTCTTATGTTGCACCATGCACCCTTATTTCACCATGGCTGGCCGTGAAACACATGGGCGCAGGCCGTCTGCGCCCTGCCTGCGACACAGCGCCAAAGATTGTAATGTCCACACGGCGGCGCATCTGTTTGGAAATGGTTCCTACGACACGGGACAAAACATCGCAGACGACACGAGGGTCCAGGGGCGTGTTTGAGCACACGGCCACAGAGCCCACACAGGTGCGCGGCGAACCAGACCGGAGCCAGGAATCTCGAGGAGTGTCGGCAAACGTCCTCTCCTGGTTCTATGCGCGCGATGCCGTGGCTGAGGGGCTGCTAAATCTTCTTCATTTTTTTCAGAACAAGTCTGCTTATCTTCATTGGAAGATCGGACTATTCTTTGGTCGGTCTCGCGTCTTCATGGCTTAGTGGTCTGCTAAATGGGAGTGTGGTTATTATGCCACAATTATCCATCGTTTAATCTACAACATTCAGTAGTTTTGCCACATCCAGTCATTCATCTTCACACGTTCAGTGACATTGATGACAGTCTAAAATTGACAAAGACAATCGATCATCACATTCAATATTTCATTCACTAGGTTATTTTAAAAAACTGTCTGCGCATATGCATCTCCACTAGTTCCGGAAAGAAAAGAAGAAAATTGCATATTAATAAAGAAATGGAAAAAGTCCAAATTACTACCTTGCCAAAGTCCGGATAACCCGCTCAAGTATGTTTTGGTCCAATTTACCTCCTAAAATAATTTATCTTATTTATTTCTCCATACACAAGTCGAATTTCAATTTAAAATTAAAATTTTTAGGATAGTATTGGATATCATAATGTATGTCAAAAAATATATTACAATTTTTTCTAAGTATTTTCCGTATAATTTGGTATCCTAAGAATTAATTTATTATTAAATATCACACCCAACAAAAATAATGATAAAAATTCATGATATATTTTTCTAACATGCGTTATGATGTCTGTTTGCATCTTGCAAAATTTTAATTTAAGACTCCACTTGTACATGGAGAAAAAAATAGATTAGTTTACCCATAAACTAAACAGAGAGTGCTCCCTGTTTAGGTTTATCCTGAGAGCCATGTGCGTGTCGTTCGATCCTAAAAGGACGACAATGATCAAACAAATAATGACCACACATTTTGGAGCAGCATAGTAGTAAAAAGGTAACTTTTACTCTCTTTCTCAGCCACACTGCAAGCACGGGTAGAAAACTGAGCATTAGTCCTGGTTGGTAGGTCTCAAAGATCTTGAAAATCCATCCAGGATAAAATTTTCGAGATGAAAGGGAGGGTCTTTAGTCCCGGGTCATTCAACTAGGCCGCCACGCCAGGCGCGGCACGGGCCCCTTTAGTCCCGTTTGGTTTACCAACCGGGACTAAACTACATACGTGCATGCACCTCCATGCACGCCTTCATGGCGCATGCATGTACCCCTTTAGTACTTAAGATTTTTTTAATTATTTTCCATATTAATATTGTATGGAAGTCATATAAGTGTTGTATGCAAGTCGTATATATATTTCATCGCAGTAGTATGTATGTATATATATATATACACAATTCTTAGTATATTATACAAATAAAACTAGTATTTATACAATTACTATATATATAATAATTTGTCCACTTCATTCCTAGGATCGTCCCGTCGTGGTGTTGCTCCGTGTGGGTATTCAACATCCGTCGTAATGAAATTCTCCCGCTGGATGTATCACCTCGTCCACCAGAAATCCCATGAGACCTTCACATATTGCCAAAATCCTCTCTTTCTCCAAGAGTCTTTCTTGAATATTCTAAATCTGTAATTTGAAAATATGTGAATGTTACACGAACAATTAAATATAAGGAGGTGGAAAACAATTAATTAATGATAGTTTTATTTTACGTACATCTAGAACATGCGACGATGGCCCCTTGGGTCCCACAAAACTTTGCATGTGCTCACAGACATAGATCCACATAGATTATTGCCTTGTTCCTGTCTCAAGCACTTTAGTGGGAAAAAATAAGTTATGAAATATTCGTGTTATAGAATGTAGAAAATGTGCAAATTTCATACGTACCACGAAGTGTGTTCTAAATGTAAGTTTTTCTTTGAAGTTACCCTTGTGATGCTTAAGGAATCGTTTCCATATGCTGTGGATTAGAATAATGAATGATACAGTGTTAGGTGATAATTTAGGAAACCAACTTTTGCATAGAGATAAATGACCAGAATTATTACAAATTTAGCATGTCTTAAATGTCTTGATAGTCCTTCGGTGGTTTCCTCAACGAATCGAACACAACGACGTGGCTTCTATCAATCATAATTATTAGGAGGATCCAGTGGAAACTGCATACATAAATGTTTATATTAGAGCTAACTAACATTAATTAGGTAAGAAAAAAAAGAAAATAGATGGTATCCGCACTTACTCAAAGTTGTATGGCAGTAGTATGTATTCCTTGTAATTTTGTTTGTCCAAGAAATTGTATACCGCCTCCAATGTTTTCTTTGGCTGATCTCGTATCCGATGGATCCATGAAGCTAACATTGAAGTACGATTCTCTGCGACACCTCTAAATTAGCATCCTACATAAAATGGAAGACAAAGTTAGTAGGGTGACACAGACACAAAAAATTTCATATTGATAAATAGACACTTATAGAACCCAGGCGCTAATGAGAGAGACGTCAAGGGTATTCTGATGGTAGACTTCATATATATCCTTGGATTCCATCTAGAGGAGTTTCTCACCTTCGTCAAAAAAATCTATCTGTTTAACCCGAAGACCGAACATTAGCCTCTCGTCGGCACACTACTTCATGTACCATTCATGAAATTCATACATCTTCGTGGATAGCTTGCGTACCAACACAGTGCTTACTAGAGGCTTGCCTAGCTTAAAGGTCCATTTAGGTACAGTTGGCTCTGGAGCCGGTAGATCAACTTGCCCTATAATTCAGCAAGAGACATACCTGTTTCTTGCATAAATCCAACGACATGTATTTGTTGTTCTAAGGGTATTGCTGCTATAGTTTGAGCATTTTTATCTGGTAGACACCATGACTTGAAGACAATTTTCCTTTCCATTTTTTCTTCTGATCAGCCTTAACTAACGCCCGCTCGTAGTTCGGTAGTAGAGTCTTCTTGCTTTCTTTTGACATGCCAATAAAAAATTTTAATCTTGCTGGATCTACTTGCTTTGGTTCCATCTCCTTTGCTTTTCTTTCTTCATCGTATTTTCTGAAGAACTCCCTGCAAGTTGCTTTGGATGCCTCCCGCAATTCCTCATCAGTCATATCGGCCGGTAGCTTCTCAACAGGTTCATGCTTCTTTGTTTTCTTCAACCCTGGTGCCCGGCCTCAAGCTGAATGCATGGTTGATTTAAGCAACCTAAGTTCTGTTTGTGAGCACAAGGTTGTATACATCTGCACAAGGTTGTATACAGCTGAAACGTCGTCCATGGCCATCTGTTTGAAGGTGTGTATGATATTCTGAAAACTCCATGGTACGGTGTTGCTGAAGGTGTGTATGATATTCTGGCCATGAGGAATGCACCAAGGTTACGTTCACGCAAATTCAGGTCAACACACCAAATGCGCTGGACCGTGCGAGCATCGAAAGTCACCTTGCAAAACCTCTGTTGTCGACCGGTCAGACCAATCTAGGAAGCCGGTCAGACTGGTTTGCATAGGAGCGTTGTGAAAACCTATAATCACCACCTTATGAGGGATCCCATCAGAGATGGTGCGCCTAGGGTTGCTCTGTGGTCGGCAGACCACTCATAGCTTCCTCAACTGCTGTGGAGACGAAGGAGGAAGAGAAAATAGGGGTTGGAAAAGATTAATGATTGGAGGTAAGATACTATTGATTGATCAATTGGATCAACCCTCATTCGGCCATGACCCTTTAATTTATATTTATAGGGTGGAAAGTTCTTGCCCCGCAAAGAAATTGTTTTACAAGTCATGATTTACAAGGACTTCTCAATTCTACTCAGATTATGGGTAAACCAGTCAGACCGCTTTGCAAACCAGTCAGACCGGTTCGTATTGCCAGGTTGGCTACAGGACCTAGTCCGGTCAGACTGATTTGACAAACCGGTCTAGCTGGTCAGCCTCGCTAGATCAGCTTGGTGCCAATTTTGGCCACCAACACATCCCTCTATTTTTTGGTAAAATTTGCGTATCAGAAAACATTCGAAGATGAATCCATCGCACATTCATTATAAGGGTGATATCTTCAAATATCGCCATGTTATATTAAGCATCTTGCCATACACTTCATAGTATTTCTTCAAATATCTTCTATTAAGAGTTTCAGGCAGAAGCTATCCTATAATGACTCTACCATATAAGAATTTTCAGAAAGCACCTTCACAATCTTGTATGACCCTTCAGAACTTGGAGACCACTAGCCAATCTTGTTCCTCTTTGTTCCTATATGTAGAATAGTTTTCCAAACTAAATCACCAACCTGAAAATATTCCACCTTCACCTTCTTGTTATACGCTCTAGCAATTCGAGGTTTATCCCTCTCAATTTCCTTCAAAGCTTCCAATCACTTGTCCATCACCTTATCAAAATTGTCCATCATTAAATTATGATAATCAACAGCATTAAGATAATTTTGCTTAGCCCATCTATATGTGCTTAGATTCACCTCAACAGGCAAAACGGCTTCTTGACAATATACAAGCCAAAGGGAGTAACTTTAGTAGCACCATGTTTAGAAAATGTGATGAGACCATAAAGCTTTAGATAATACATTATGCCATCTCCCAAGATTCTCCTGTATCTTCTTCTTAATGAGCTTAATTAATATCTTGGTGCTAGACTCAGCTTGACTACTTTCTTAAGCATAATGAGGAGATGAATTAAGTAACTTAATACCATAGGAATCAACAAACTCATGCACCTCTTTATATATAAATGAAGTCCCTTGATTCGTAGTCAAAGTTTGTGGAATGCCAAATCTATGTATAATATGCTCCTTAATAAACTCAATCACCTCTCGATGTGTCATATTCTTGAGGGGAGTTGTTTTAGTCCACTTAGTAAAATAATCGGTAGCCACTAGCACAAAACAATGTCCCTTTCATGAATAAGGATAAATTTTTCCCAACAAAACCCATTCCTCACCCTCGAAAAGACCATGGCTTGATAATAGGATGCATCAACGCTGCTTGCACCATATGTATATCTCCAAACTTTTGATACTCTTCACGTCCTTTGTAGTAGCGAAAACAATCAGCTATGATACTAGGTCAATAAAAGCAAGCTCGCCTAGGGAGCCACTTCATGTTAGGAGCCATCTGATGTGTACCACAAATACTTTCAAACACTTCAAAAGCAAATCCTTGGTGGTCCGACGATACAACTCACCAACAACCAAAGTGAACTTGAATACCCATTGTCAGACTTTTCTATCAACTATACAACTAGGATTCTATAAATAATTAATAAGAAATCTTCTCCAATCATCTACTTTGTCCTTCATACCTTTAGAAGACTCAATGGTCAAAGTAGAATTTTTAACAGGCAAACCGGTTAGACCGGTCGTTGAGGCGGTCAAATTGGTTTCAGCTCGGTCAAACTGGTTTGGATGAAGCGGTCTGACCGGTCCCTCAAGGATATAACCCTCGGCGTCGAGAAACATCGACTTTCTTTCACGAAAAATTCTTTTCTGGATATCATAGCTAGATGCTTGTTGTGCTAGAGCATTAGCTCTCGGATTCTCTCTTGGTACATAATATATAGTATCTTTGTAAAATTAAGATATAATGTCTAAGCATTTATCAAGATAAGCATTTGGAAACCCATCTAAACATTGGCATACCTTGGAAACTATGTACAACTAGTACAAAATCACCATACTTCTCTGCATGTTTTACTCCCATGTCATGCAAAATTTCCATACTGAACAAGAGAGCTTCACATGTTTGATTATTAGTACACTTATATTCCAACCGGTTAAGAGCTTCAAGAACAGCACAGTTTGGTGATATGAAAATAACACCAACACCGCAACCGCTTTTGTAAATCAATCGATTAAAATGCAATTTCAATGGAGTAAAAGTAACATAAATGATGTTTCAATCTAATTTATCATCAATCTTATGCTAAACTATAAAATCCTCTACAATTTGGCCTTTCATATATTTCAAAGTTTCACAAGCCAAATTATAATCAATAAAGAGGATAAGCCCATTTACTAATTCTACCACTTAAAATTTGTCTATGCAATATATATTTAATTACTTTAGTTTGACATGCTACTATGCAAGTATTTGAATGTAAATAATGCCTCAACTTGGTACAAAGCAAAAATATAATGATAAGCATAATTTATCAATAAATACATACCTTGTTTCGGCATCCTATAACCTTCTGCTAAATAAGTAACAATATGCTCCTTCCCTTTGGTTTCTTGAGTCAAAACAGCACCAATAAGACTATCTTCAGCTGCCACGTACAACTTGAAAGGAATTCCTCTCCTAGGTGCTTGACGAACGAGTGGTGAAGATAAATAATACTTGATCTTTTCAAAAACTTCTTGCTGTTTTGCACCCCAAGTAAATTCAGCTTCATCTTTCAACCGAAGAATAGGAGTGAAAGCATTCACCTTCCTGGACAAGTTACAAATAGTAATTCACCTTGCCCAAGAATTTTTGTAACTCCTTTTCACAAGTAGGACTTGAACCTTTTTAATAGACTCAATTTTCTTAGGATCTATCTGCATGCCCTTTTCATGAACAATAAAGCCTAAGAACTTTCCAGCCGATTTACCAAAATTGCATCTAAGTGGGTTCATCTTTAAACCATATCGACGCATTTTTTTTCCTTGCGGAGTCGCTAAAAATGTGTTGACACAAATTCAGGTCAACACATCGAATGCGCTAGATCGTTGAAAGTCACATCACAGAGCCTCTGCCCTCGACCACAGTCAAATGGTCCAGGAAGCCGGTTAGACCAATTTGCATGGAAGCACCATGAAAACCTAGAATCACTACCCCAAGAGGGACCTCGTTAGGGATGGTGCACCTAGGGTTGCTCTAAGGTCGGCAAGCCACTCGATGTTTCCTCAACCCGCCGTGGAGACAAAGGAGGAATAGAAAATAGGGGTTGGAAAAGATAATGGTTTTGAGATGAAAAGTAATGATACTATTGATTGATCGATTGGATCGACCCTCAATAGGTTGTGGAGTGTTTGTGGAGGACGGCCCCGAAGTAGACCTCGTCACAACAGTCAGAAAGTCTCGCTCCGAAGGGGTAAGGACCCCCCCTAGTGAAGCCAGTTGAGCGAGTGTCTATCCTAACCTTCTTCTAATGGACCGAAATAAATGCGAACTGCAAACTATAAAAATAGTAAAGAGCAATAAAAGCAAATAATTTTCATTAACTTCGGACCTGCCGTCCCATCGGTTACAGTGGCTCCGCTATTTATAGGGAGATCAACAGCCACAAAGTACAATTACAATTTACCGTTACCCAACGGCTAGATTCCAAGAATATTCTAGGGTACAACGGGAAATACGGCCTTCATACGGATCCCTTCAATTGGCGTTTCGTACAGCCTCCTTGCCCATGTGGCGGGCAACGTGGTTTCCTGACGTACATAGGGCTTCGGAAGCCAAAGCACCTTTCGCCGAGCCACTCCATTTTCCCTCCAAGGATAGTCATGGTGAGGACGAGTCGAATGCCGATGCTCCACGGAGCCCTGAAGGCTATCTTGTCATTGTTTTGCTTCGAAGGAGCCTTTGCATGCCTAAGGGCCCTTCATCACCGCCTTCTTCTTCCCTGCATTCAGATTTCACCATAGAGCAAACAAGCTGTTATGGTTAATGTCGAAAGGAATCCTCCCTCCAAAGGGGATTCCGAAGGTGGTTTCCCCAACAGTAGACCCTCGTGAGCGAGAACCATCTTCTCCTTTGATGGGCCGAACTTACGACCTAAATATCATGGTGCAACTGTCCTTCGAAACTCCCCAAGATCGGCCCATGCATGATTTTACTTTCGTGCCCTTTCCTTATTATATTTTTCCATATTTAAAAACCTTCCTTAATAAAATTTCCCAATGGTTTTTATGACTTTTTACCCTTGTTACTGTTTCTCACTCGCCCAGTCTATAATATGGGGTATTTATAGACTCCAAAATGCTTTCATTGATAAACAACCACTTAGCTTCATTTGGTGTTTCTTATGGCTCCAAAACGCAAACATTCTTTGGGTGACGACGAGGGAAATACGGTACCCAAGACTATCATCTTTGAACAGAGCAATCTCAAGGCCAACGACATTGGTCTTCTGAAGGATAAGAGAATGGTCGATACTGCCAGGGCACTTGGTGCCGAGGTTATCCCCAAACCTGAGGACAACGATGTTGTCATTTTTTGCAATCTTCTTTTCGCTGGTCTTCATTTCAAATTGAATCCTGTTGTCATGGATATTCTGTATCTGTTTGATATCTATCTCCATCAGTTTACATTGAATGCTCTTGTTCGTCTCTCGACGTATATGTGGATATGCAAGACTACTAAAATCCGTCCCTCGGCTGCTAGGTTTGCTGCTGCACACAAGGTCCACTACCAGCAAGTATCTTTTAGAGTACGAAGGTGGCAAAGTGGTTGAAAAGGAGGCTCAATTTGGATGTCTTATCTTCGTCTATCACACTAGCATACTCTCTCCTGTAGCTACATATCATAGCAAGAAAACGGCAAGCCCCATCGAGTTGTTACGAAGAAAATTACTTTTTTGCACAAAGAGTACAAAATTGATCTTCCTCCATTCTCCGAAGGTGATGAGTTTATCTCTATGCTTCGTCTGTTTGCTCGGAAGTACTAGACTCGTGATATTGTGGAGGAGTATTGAATGCTGGGTGTGTGGCCTGTTCGTGATCACTGGGAGGTCCCTGACTCTGATTGGGCAAAAGTCGATGGTTCCATTCCTTGTCCTGACTGGACCAAGTTCTTTCGATTCACCAAAGATGGTGAGCTTCTTCGTCTATGCTTTTACTTTTTCTTATTTCCTTCATAACACTTTATTGCTTATCTGTTGTTCTTCGTTATAGAGGTAAATGCCATCAAGGCCGAGGAACGCAATGATTGCATTCTTGGGGTGGAATCTCCTTCGGAATGCGAGGAAATGCGGAAAAAACATGGTGGATCCCGAGGGAACCGTGTTTTTTCTTTCTTTGAGGTTGAGGCTCCTATTCGCGAGGCAATGAAGAAAAACATGTTGTATTTGGAACAGAAAGCTTGGGAAAAAGTAGCCAAGCTTGCAGAAGCTAAAGGTGTTGAAGCTTCGAAACCCACACCGTCCTTGGTTCAAGAGAAGCTGGGAACTATGAAGCGTCTTGAATGTACGAAGAAAGGTCGCCGTCCTAGATCAAAAACTTCCCGAGTTATGAAGAAAGCTCGTGTTGAGGAGGCTGTACTTAAGGATGCCAGTGAGGGTGAGGATGTTGCACCCCCAAACTCCCCTTGTGCCAGCGATTCTGCTATTCCCACGTTACCTCTTCGTCAAGCGCCTCCTAAGGGGCAATCTACTAGCCCCAGGGCTACATCTCCTTCGGAATCCCTTATGGTTCCGCTCAGCCCCCTCTAGCCAGAGAGCGATGGAGAAGTCAACATTGATTCGACTGTAGCTAAACAGGTGCCTTCGAAATCTGACTCGTCGTCATCATCGTCTTTGTCCAGGACTAGGCATTCTACGACTCCATTAGCTGCCGCCTCTATCAGCGATTGTTCCGATGAGGGAGAACCTGAAAGTAGTGGTTACTTGGTCACACCCGAGGATCCTAAAATGGCTACACTTTGCATTGGTGCTCCAAAAGATGCCAAGCTTATCGGTGGTAATATTATAGATTTCTTAGGCCTTCGGAGTGGTGGTCATGAAAGAAAATTTTTGGATGAGGCTAATGACAGTTTCTATTTCCCTCGTGAGGATGAGAGATTCTCCAGACTCTATTTGGAGTCCATGATGGAGGCTTGTGGGGACCTTGCTCTCAAAAGCTTTGTCGCTGCCCGTTGTGCTTCTCGCAAGCTTCGTTGTGAAATAACTGGCGCTCCTTCATCCATTGAACTCGCTGCTGTGCAAGCACGTGTTTCTGAGCTTGAAGTTGAACTTGCTTTGGACAGAAGTCGCAATGATCAGCTGACTGCTAGGAAGGAGAAATTCGCCAAGGAACTTGCCGAAGCTCTGGAAAGCCTCAAGGAGCTCAGAACCAAGCTTGATCGTGCTTCTTCATCATGTGACTCAATGAAGAAAAACGTGGAGACTTTGATGGATGAAGTGACTGAAAAAACTGAAGCACTAGGGGAGATTCGAAAAGAGTTGTCCCGTTATCATGCCTGCCATATTAAGGGTGCCGAAAGTCTCCATGAGGACATTGTGCATGCTCTTGAATAATTCAATTTGTGTCCCCCTTCATTCGATATTGGTTACTGCTCTGTTGTTCAATTTTATGACTGGGTTAGCATCTGCTTCAACCTATTGTGCAAGAGTGGGAGAATGTTTGGTGAACTCAGTGTTGTTGTTGGCGTTCGAGCACTTGCTCACTCCATCTGCTCGTTGTTTCCTTCGGATCAGCCCTCATCCACAAAAAACCTTGAGCAAGAATGATGTTCGGACTCTTGGGAAGGCTTCTCATGTGTGGCCTTCAGACACCAAACTTTTCCTCGAAAATCTTCCTATCCTTCCCAAGAATATTTTAAAGAACTTTATGCATAACTTCTTCAAGACGAGGGGTGCTCAACTGACCCACGATGAATCTGAGCACCTTCATGATAAGGTTTGTTGCTTTGTTCACCTCAGTCGACTTTTTTTCTTCTTCGTTTTGCTGATTCTATTTTATCTCATTGGCACAGCTGAGGAATCGCTTGCAAGCTGATGTCTCTTCTCGCCTTGCTGCAAAACGTGAGGAGCGTGC
This sequence comes from Setaria italica, assembly GCF_000263155.2. Taxonomy (NCBI): domain Eukaryota; kingdom Viridiplantae; phylum Streptophyta; class Magnoliopsida; order Poales; family Poaceae; genus Setaria; species Setaria italica. The sequence goes on from NC_028457.1 coordinate 23,671,439, forward strand.
TAGGACCTCTTCGACTAAAAGTCCCAGCGACAACTAGATCTAGTCGCCACCAGAGCTATGCGCTAGGGTTCTGTTACCTGAGATCTTGCCTGCTGATGCTACCATTATCTCTCGGCCTTCTTTGTCTGTTGCCCAGATGCGCTTTCAGTCGATGCTTCGAAGGATCCAGATGTTGCTGCTGCCTCAACTACTCCACCAACTACTTCAAAGCTTCCTACGGAGGGCTCTTCATCGCTTCATGAAATTACTACCTCATCTATATGCCTCCTCACGCTGCTACTGATATTGCTTCTTCTGAGCCCCAGCTGGAGGTGTGACGCCTCATGAGATGAGAGTGTGCTTTTGGACTGTCTGTATAATGCGTTGTAACTAACTTAAGTTGGTTCTTGCACATGTCCGTTCGTCAGATCCTGCACAGGTTACTGAAGGTATGACTCCTGTTATGTTGCATTACAACAACTACTTCATGTCTTCTGGAATTTGGTAAAAGATTCATGCTCATTGTCCTTCCCATTTGCAACTCATCTTTCCTTTCATCCTTCCTTTTGGAACCCTTTTGAGGACCATGTCGCCTGTCTTGATGCCTGTGTGCTTTATTTTCTTGTTTGGCCACTCCATCGTTTCCTCCTGATAATGCTCAAGGTTTTCTGCTGCTTGCAATCTTACTTCTTCAATGCTATCAATTGAGTTTCCTCCTGATAATGCTCAAGGTTTTCTGCTGCTTGCAATCTTACTTCTTCAATGCTATCAATTGAGCTCCTGAAGTCTTTTTCCTCTAGTTCTTACTTTGTCCTCCAGGACCCATGTTTGACTTTTTCCGGTGTCGTCGCTTCTTCTCCGTAGAACAGCTTGAAAGGTGAGAACTACGTTGTTCTTGAGTCCCTCGTATTATGGGACCAAATGACCCTCAGCAGTTCGTCTACCCATTTTCCCCTCGGGAGGTCAGTTATGTTTTTCTTGATGCCTACAAAAATGGTACCATTTGCCCTTTCCACAGCCCCATTCGACTGCGGGTGATATACTGATGCGAAACATAGCTTCGTACCCAACTGGTGACAGAAGTCTTTGAAGTCTGAACTGTCGAATTGCTTCCCACTGTCGACTGTTACCTCGTAAGGCACTCTGAAGCAACAAACGATGTTCTGCCAAAAGAAATTTTGAATTGTTCTGGAGGTTATGTTTAGTACTGGTTTTGCCTCTATCCACTTGGAGAAGCACTCTACTGCGATGATTGTGTAAGATAAATTTCCCTGTGCGGTCAATGCCCCATCATGCCAAAGGTCAGATCGGAGGTATCAGCTGTATTCATTTGCTGCGAACTTTCTTGTATGGGGCATGCCGCTGACAGTTACTACAGTTCCGGACTACTTCGTATGTGTCTGCTACTACCGAAGGCCAATAGAAACCTTGCCTGAAAGCTTTTGCTGACCAGCGCTGTTGTTCCCATATGATGCGAACACATGCCGTTGTGTATTTCTTGCAACAATTCTTTACCTTCGTCAATGGCGATGCATTTTAACAATGGAGCACACACTCCCTTTCTATACAAGTTTCCCCCCTCATGCAATAATTTCTTGCCCGAAGGGCTAATCTTTTCCCACTCTTCTCATCCTCTGGTTCATAATAACTGTTGAGGAGGGCAATTATTGGTGCCCTCCAATCTTTGTTGTGTATTGCGTTCACAAACTTGATAGGTGGTTCATCTGTGCTGATTGACTTGTGCGATAAAGTCTCATAAAACACATCCGAGGGTAATGGTTCTTTCACTGCTGCTGCTTTCGCAATGATGTCGGCCTCTTTGTTGTAGCCCCTTGGCAAACTCTTCACTGTGAATCCCCAGAAATATTTTTCCATGCTTCATATAGCTTTTAGGTACTGAGCCATATCGGGGTTCTTTGCCTTGTATGATTTGTCAACATGTCTTGAAATCAACTCTAAATCTATTAAGATCACTACCCTTCGTGCCCCCACTGCTCGTGCCTTCCGAAGGGCTAGAAACAATCCTTCGTATTATGCCACATTGTTTGTACAATTGTCACAATTCAATCTCAGTGCTTATCTTAACTTGATGCCCAATGGTGACTTCAAAATTGCCGAAGCCGCTATGCCTGCATGACAGTAGGCTCCATCACAATGGACCTCCCACACTGGTTCATTGATTGTGCCTTTGGCCTGCAATGCTGCTGGCGTCCAGTCTGCGATGAAGTCTGCTAACACTTGTGACTTTATGGCACTCCTTGAAACAAAGTTAATGACATGTTCTGCCAGCTCTGCGGCCCAATTCCCCATTATTCCTTTTAATTCTTTATTTTCAAGCATGTCTCGAAGGGGGTACGAGGTTGGCACTGTGACGTTGTGGCTTTGAAAGTAGTGCCGAAGCTTGCATTTTGCGATAACTACTGTGTAGGCCATTTTCACCATCTCTGTGTAAAATAGCTTCGAACCACTCAAGGCTTCAGAGACATAATAGATGGGCAACTGTGTTAGCTTGTCTTCAACCCTTCGTTCTTCTACCAATACCGCACTGAGAGCCGTATCAATTGCTGCGATGTACAACAATAAATCTGCCTTCGGAGAAAATCTCGTCATGACGGCTAGCTTCTCCAGATAATCTCTCAACTCTTTGAAAGTTTTCCGCTCCTCAGACCCCACTGGAAATTGCTATTTGTTCTGAGGACTCTAAAAAATGGCAAGCTTTGTTCTACTGCTTTAGAGATGAATTTGTTGAGCGATGCGATTCTACCTGTTAGTTTCTGGACTTCTTTCTTGGACCTCAGAGGGTGCATTCTCCGTATTGCTTTGATTTTCTCTAGGTTTGACTGAATGCCTCGCTTGGATACCATACATCCCATTAGCTTTCCCTTTCATACTTCAACAATGCATTTTTCTAGGTTGAGTTTTAACGTGTACTTCCTCATGTTGGAGAATATCTCCCGAAGGTCACTGGTATGGTCACTATATTTTAGACTCATTATTACCACGTCATCAACATACGCCGAAGCGTTTCTGTTTAATTGCATCCCAAGGATGATCTTCATGTAACAACCCTAGCTAAAATAACCTTGCTTAAGCTTGGATAGAGTGATTAGGCACTAATCTAGCACTTGAAAGGTCAAAAATGCCCTTTAGATGCTCAAATTAGGGGTAATTCATAACTTGAAATTTTATATAGCAACTTGAAATTTTGTCAATATAAGAGTTGTAGAGTAAACCTTGTAGAACAAGTTTGTCAATTAGAGCTTGGACTAATTCACCATAGAACCTGTTTAAATTCTAGGCTAAACTCAGTACCAACTCCTAAATCAGCACATAAGTTCTAAGTCTCAAACAGTGAAAGTATTCAACTTGGCCTGCAAATTTCTACAAATTCTAAACTGAACTCGAGCTAAACTTTTTACAAAAGTTTGAGTCCTAAGTGTGTACTACAACTTCACCCATTTGGCCTTGTCCAAAATCCCAGTAGAACCAATTCAAAAATTGAGCCAAAGTCAGCTAAAACGTCAAGATCAGCATTAAATCGAAATTCTGTCAAGTCTGGAAATTCAGCGTTCCTAAGAAGTTTGAACTCAAATAACTTTCAATTTAGCATGAATTCGAGCCTAATGTCTTTCTAGGAATTGTAGGGTATTGTTTGAACTGCAAGATTGATATGTTGAGTTTGCCACATTTCAATTGAAAAATTTGCACAAAATTCACCCAAACCAAGCCCCTTCACGCTGTACATGCGCCCGGATCGTGCAAATCGCGTCCGGCGCGTCGCAGAGCACCGCGTGGCGCCGCCACACCGGCGACCCACTGCAGGCCAACCTCCGGCAAGGACAAGACCCGACAGTGCCCCTCGGTGCCCAGTAGCTTGCCGCGCCCATCTTCGCCCTCTGCACACCATCTCCCACGCCTAGTGAGCGCGCCGCCCTTCACCACTCCCGCACGCCGAGCCCCGCCACATAGCTGCAGCTCGCCGGCGCAAACCGCCTGCCCAACCAACATCGAGATAGCGACCAGACAACTCCCTCCGCCCCGCCAATGAGCGCGCAAGGCAAACCGAGCGTCCACGTTCCCTATCCCGCACAGCCAATGGCCGGCCTTGCCCGCGGATGCCGCATCGCCTCCAACCAACCATGGCCGCCAGCCACGACCACTTCTACGTGCCGCCGCTCCTCTACCTTGCTCCACCGCTGCGATCACCGCTGTGGAGAGCACCCTTCCACACTGCCCCACCACCTGCTGACCCCTCCACTCGTGCCCGAACGCCCCACTGCTACTCCTCGAGCCCTCGCCGCAACTTTCCTACCGACGAGCCCACCGGAATAGCAACGCCCTTCACCGCCCGTAGCTGTTTTCATCCCCAACTCCGTTCACCGTCGCCGAGCCTTCACCGCCGCACCACCCTTCACCAAACTTGCTCGAGATGAGCACACCCTCGCACTCGTGCCCCTCTCCACCCTAATCGCCACTCATACTCGTTGGATTTTGGCCAGAGTCCTCGCTGGCGAGGGAGGACCTATTTGTTTCGATTAGAAAAGTTCAAGGAGCCTTGGTGTGAAGTGTAGGGATGTATCCGTAAGACTTTGAAAGTTCCAAGGACACCCGAGTAAAAACTGCTTCTACTTTTCTGATTTAAGTTTGAAATAAATATGCTGAACTTTGAAAATGCATAACTTGTTGTAGCAAAATCATAAAAATGTAAAACCACTTTTGTTAGAATCAGTGAGTAGTGTAGTTTCACAGAAAAATACGTTTGCACATGTCACTGCTGTAGATTGTTCTTTAGGATTTATTTCTTGTTTAAGCCATTAAATGCATAGTAAATCATAGAATGATGGTAAAATAGCGAACTACTTTTGTTAGCTTTGTTTCAGAGAGCTTGTGCCTAGAAAAATGATTAGGACCCTAGTTTAGATGATGATATCACTGTTTGAGATTTATCTTTGAAAACTAGTGTAGAATCTTTCTTTTTGCATAGTAAATGGAATAGGTCAGACAAAAATGTGAAACCACTTGGGTTGGATTACATATGAAACATACTTGCTAGGAAAAATAAGGTTCACTGGATGAAACATAATGAAACATGAAACAAGCAAAGTTAAATCGTAGAAAAATATGGAAAATAGATGTCCTTCACCAAAAATCATGGAAAATTCACTGTAACCTCTGTTGAACTGGTTTAGCTCACTGTTAAAAATTTAGAGCCAGATTCTTTGTATAACTCGAGATAAAAATAGTTAAGTGCTCTCCACCTTAGTGTAATATTGGAAGAGGTACAGAGAAACATTCAGAAACTAAATAACTTTTCAACCTAAAGTTTAATGAACATGTTATACATATAGGTGTACACAATCCCCATCAAAATCAAGCTAAGTGTATAAATCGTGAAAACACTATAATTACAAAAGAAAGTTAAATTAGGTGCTTACCTAAATAAGTTAGTCTTAAATTAGTTTACTTTGCAATAATATATGAAATGCCATTCAGACCCGTTAAATATGAAGGATTGAATTATCTGCATATGAATCATGTGTAGAGGTCAATCTAGCCGACGGGACATACGAGCTTCACCCAGCCCAGGAAGAAGAACCCCCGATGGAACTGCATCACTTGGAGGCTGAGCCCGCGCAAGACCATGCTTCTGAGGACTTACTAACCACCTCTAAGAACGAAGGCAAGCCCCGAAGCATGATCCTACTTTCAAAACTTGTGCAATAAATTTTGTTGCTTATGTTTGTGCATTTACGTTAATCGGCGTTGATTGAAGACTTAGATGCATGAACTTAATACCTACAATCTGAACACTAGCATGATAAGTCGAATAAATGCTATGCTAATAAGACACGGTAAAAGTCGAGTGATTTCCTGTCACTCGCGAGCCATATGAATTGGTTGTCTACTTATGTTACAACCATAAGGATGATGGACGAGGCCAGGCTTTATATTCGGTACTTGGTGGTTGCCCCGTCTGTCTAAATGAAAAAGTGCTATGGTCAAACCGTACCGGTGTTCATGATCAAGTGTTTGAAAGTACTAATCTCATACCTAGTATGGGATGAGGAAGCCTAGTACCTGATTGAACTGGGACATGAGCGGACCGCCCTACTGTCTTTGGAACTTAGTTCCCCTGGTGCATCATGTGGGTACAAGTGCAGTCATGGTACAGTGTCGTCTGGCACCGTGGGGCATTGTATCCAAGGAAAGTAGGCCCGAAATGTATCTGGGGATTGATGGGGATGGCTGACAAGTGAAGGAAACCTGTCGTGGTACGCGGATGTCGTGGGGTTAGATTCACCTTGCAAGGTTTAAAAACTCGATTCGAATCGTCTGCCTCTCACAGTTTAGGACTACTTGATCGCTATGCTGCACTAAGTAAGAAGTGAAACAGTATGATGATAATATTGATGTTTGTAATTAATTGTATGATCAACATGCTTGATTAGAATAGGTGCTTACTTAGAATGGTTAATAAGATAGAACCTGATGCTAAAACTTGAAAGCAAGGATCAACTTTAGTCGCTTTTGGGCAAAAACAAACCTACAGCCAAAAAGCTTGCATGCCTAGAAGTTGGTGGAGTAGTAACCACCTGACGGTTAAGTCTTGCTGAGTATTAGTATGCTCAGGTTTGCTTGTGGCTAAATTTTCAGGTACTGTCGATTACAATGACTTGGCTACTAGCTTTACTTGGCCTACCTAGCTCCCTCCAGGTTGGACGGTCGAGTGGAACCCATCCTGTATCCTGTATCATGGTTCGCTTTGCTGTGATATCATGGTTCACTTTGCTGTGATGTCCTGTATTGACGATGTAGCTTCCGCTTGAACTTTATTTCCACTGCTTGAACACTCTGCAAACTTTGTCTGAATTTTGAACTTATGTTCTATTATTGAATTCAGAACTATGCTTAATATTGATGGAATGTTGTAATCTCTGAACTCACCTTCGAGTGAGTAGGCTTCGGTTCGATTCGAGTTAAGTGGTTTATCGGGTATAACCCGACAGACTGCCGAGGTAACTTGATTAAAGTGTGAGTTCGCATGTTAGGCAAAGCTAAGTACACTTTAGCCAGGTTAATTCTGGTGGTTCTGCCACACTTCATCATTCTATTGAATGTTGGCCCTGCATTTTTGAGACCTTCGGGCATCCTTACGAAGCAAAAGACTCAGAAGGGTGTAGTGAAACTAGTTTTACCTATGTCTAACCTTCTCATCTAGACTTGATGATATCCTGAGAAACAATCCAGGAGGCTTAACATTTCGCAGCCTGCTGCTTGATCAATCACTATGTCAATTCTTGGCAGCGGATATGGGTCCTTTGGACAAGCCTTGTTCAGCTCCGTGAAATCAATGCACATTCTCATTTTGTCATTCTTATTCGAAACCATGACTACATTAGCGACCCAAATTGGATATTGTACTTCTCTTATTATGCCAGAATCTAGCAATTTTTGCACCTTTGCCTCTGTTGCCCTTCATTCCGTCATCTAATATTGGTCTTTGCCTCTGTATTCTAGGCTTCACCTTTGGATCTGTGTTCAATTGTTGCTCAATCACACTCTTGTTGACTCCTTTGAGGTCACTAGCAGACCATGCAAACACGTCTTGATTATTTCGCAGGAATTCCAAGAGGCATTTTCCTTCCTCTTCTTCCATCTCCTTCCCAACTATTACTATTTTGTCTGGGACATCTTCGCACAACGGTTCAGTCTTTGCATGGTCTAGGGTTTCCATTCTTTCTTGCTCAGCGTGCTTCATTGACTCCCTCATTTGCTTTTCAGCTAACTTTTCTGCTTCGGAGGCCTGTTCATCATCTTGCCCTTCGTCAATGACATGTACTTGCCTGTTCAAGATTAATTTGTTTCTTTCTGCTTTCCATGCATCGTCCTGATTTCCATTAACTGAGAGCACTCCGGCTGCCATTGGTATCTTCATTAATAGGTACCCTTGGTGAATGATGGCAACGAAATTTATTTATTGTACTTTTGCCAAAGATGGCATTGTATGGGTAGTTGAAATCGATGACATCAAATGTGATGACCTCCGTCCTCATAATAGGACCTGATCCGAAGGTGACATTAATGTTGATCTTGCCCAAAGCTTCAATTCTCTTATTTCTGAAGCCATACAAGGGATGATCCACTTTCTGCAAGTCCTGTTTTGTGAACTTCATATTTATGAAACTTTCCATGTTAGGATATCTGCCGAGCTGCCGTTGTCTATGAGTATGCACTCCATGTCATTGCCGAAGAAGTATGATGTATTTTTGCTGATGTTTGCTCTAATGATGTGGGGGTCATTGTGGGGATAATGCTGCAGTATGACATCTGCTACTATGCAAGAGATTGGGACATGCGACCATGGAAAATGGAGATACTTTCCTATGCATATGTGATTCATTCCTCGGTAATATTGCTGCCTTTGCTTCTTAACTAGTGTGGACTGGTTCGCTTGAGCCTTCGGAGATGGCATTGATGATGTTTACCATTCCGAGGGGTCCCCCTTGCTCCGAAAACCCTTCGTGAGACAAAGTGTTATTCCCCATTTTTGGCTTTGCTGGTAGGTGATAGTTGGCAGGATCGTACCCTAGTACCCCCGTACTGTTTGCCCAGTTTGGGACAAATACTGAAGGGTGAGTTAATTGCGGTGGTGGCAATGGTGGTGGTGGCAGCTGTGGTGCAGATGGCTGGAATACCTGCTGTGGTACAAATGGCTACATCATGTATGGATGAGGAGGATATACAAAAGGCTTCGGAGCCTGTATTTGTCCAACTGCTGTGATGTGATTGACTGTATTTCCTGCCGAAGCCCCCTTCTGCTCATCGTCATACTCCTTTTGTATAGTAGCAGCACACTAATGCATGTGGTGCCCTTTGTTTTTGCCATGAAGCCAACAACAATACATCTGTTGCTGGCCTCTGCCTCCTCTTCCTCCTCGTCCTCCTCTATTGCTTCTGCCACCCCCAAGTCTGTAATTAAAGTTTTGACTGAGCCCTTCATTTTGTCCCCAGGAGACATTGTTGATTGGTCTCCCTTGCTGCTTTGGAACATCATTTTTCCATTGCTTTTGATGCCCCCATTGATTCTACGTTTGTTTCTACTTCTTTTGGGTGATGAGGTTATCAATTCTCCACCTTCGTCCCTTATCTGATTTGCAGTATTCTAGCATCACTTCGAATAGTTCCTGGACAGTGTTTGGTCACTGCCTATCTAAGAGATCTTGGCAAGGTCCTACCTTCAGGCCTCCTATTGTGCATCAATTATGCTATCCTCATACACCCTCGAAGCTCTAGCTGTCATTCTAACAACCCTATGCATGTACTCATGTAAAGTTTCCTTCTCCCCTTGGATACAGGCATGTACGAAATCATTAGAGTTGAGTTCTTCTATTTGCATCCCCTTGAAACTGGACATTAGTCTGTTCCGAAGCTAGAACCATGAGGTTATTTGTTCCTTAAGAATGTTCGTGTACTAGTACTATGCGGGCCCTTTCAAAGCCATCACGAAGGCTTTCGCTTTCGTTGTTGAATCACCCCCATTAGATTCTATGATCGCTTCATATTTCATGAGAAACTCCTTCGGGTCGGATTCTCCATCATATTGCGGCAGGGTCATTGCATCACTACAAGGTTTTGTCACTAATGCGACCAATATTTTTTGCAATAGGCGACTTTCGTTGCAATACATAGGTGTTATTACAACAATAGTCTGTTTTGGTTGCAATAGGGGTGTCATATTGCCACCATTTGTGTAGCGTTGCGACAACAACTTAGTCGTTGCAATAGGTACACTATATCGCAACGAATATTTGTTGGTTGTAATTGCGGTGACGTATTGCCACGCTATTTTATAGTGGTGACAATTAGTTGTCCATATTGCAATGATTATAACACGTTGCGATAAGTACTATCGTGCGTTGCAAAAGAGTCTTAGATATAGCAACGAACTCGGTGTTGTTGCAAAAGATATCTTGGTTATTAAAAATAGTGTGGTTGCAAAAGAAATCTTGGTTATTGCAACGAAAATATACAATGTTGCAAATGAGTCTTAGGTATTGCAACGCTAATATGAATCGTTGCAACTAGTATTAAATATAGCAACGAAAATGGTATTGATGCAAAAGAAATCTTGGTTATAGCAACAAATACTGAAACTGTTGCTATACAGGAGGTGCTATAGCAATAATATATAGTCATTGCAATATAGGGGAATGCATGGTTGTAATAGATGAGTTTGTGGGTGCCGCCAGCTTGATTATGTTGGTGGGCCTTTATTTTGGCCCACACATATAGCAGGCCTTTCTTTCACGAGCTGAGAGGCCTAATCCTGGTCTATATCGTCCTAGCGTCGCCTCCCCTCCTTCGCATGACTCGTCTCCTCCGCTTCTCCTCGCGTGATGCTGCCACGTGACTGCCGCCTGCCATCGTCTTCCCTAGCGTGTGAGTTGCCGAGCACAAAGGAAGAGTCCCTTTGTTAGTCCTCCACGTTCTCGTCGCCTCCCCTCCTTCGCACAACTTCTCCCCTTCGTCACGCGATCGCCGCCTGCTGTACGTCGTCTTCCGATCCCTAGCTATCTCGCGAGTTGCCGAGTGCCAAGGAATTGAAGGGTCCCCTTGTTAGTTCTCTACAATCTCTCGACACGCGGGATGACACGTGCATTGTCCAATTCCATCCTTTCAATGCAAGGTATAAAATCGATCCAGACCTATCGCAATTAATTAATTAATTAATGTGCATGCTGAAAAACTTGAGTTATTCAATTGTTAGTATATATATATATATTCATTCAGTTTTTATAATACTAGTTGATAGTAATAATACCGATGGAGGAACATATATTTTATGCAGGTTATTCAGGAGGTTATATTGTGTTCAATATCTAACTGACATAAGTTTATTCTTCATCAGTTTGCACATGGACGAACTGAGGAAAACCGACAAGCATAATGTTGATAGCAGGCACAAGGCTCAATTTTTATATTGGTTCGAGCGTAAAGTGAGTCATATATATTTCTGTTCAATTTTATTCATCACACTTGAATATATACGTTCGTAACATATCTTCCAAAATTTTCTAAGTGTAGATCAGGAACCTACATGCAGAGGAAAAAGCAGATGAAATGATTTACTCTCTGTCTCGTGGTCCAGAACAAATAGTTACTGTGAGGAGCAGGTGTTCCATCAATGGGTATTTCTTCGGGAGATCAGATGTAGAGAAAAATCTATCAACATAGAATAGTGGTGTTGTCGTCAAGGGTAATGATGGCATGGAATGGTATGGAGTGATTAAAAAAATCATCACCCTTTATTTTGCTAAACAGCATGAAGTCACATTGTTCGAGTGTGACTTGTGTGATGTTCCTGCACCAAATAAGAGCAAATCCAGAGGGTACAGTGAAGATAAATTTGGGATTATCGATATTGATACCACTCAGTTTCGCTACTCAGATGATCCATACATCCTAGCAACACAAGCGGAGCAAGTGTGTTATGTGAAAGGTAGGAAGAAAGGTACTAAATGGTGCAGTGTCCTCAAAAAGAAACCTAGGACTCTGTTTGTCATGCCGGAAGTAGAGGACAGTGTTGGTGATACAAATGTGGACTTGGTTATCATAGGAGTGGAACAAATGAATGTTGAGGACCATTAGGAGGCTTTGACAAACTGGATTAGGCAAGATGTGCAAGGGTTATCTAGTGATGCATCTGTACTTTAAAAGGTGGTGCCTATGCCTGAACCGGATCATGCGGAAATACCAGAAGATGAAGATGATTTTGATGACGCCTACATTGGTGATGGAGTTGTTTCTCCAGTCAATATACCTGAAGAAGATGAAGATATTTTCTTTGTGTAATTTGGAGTTGCAAAGTTTACTTCGTGAGAGGAGGCGAGGGCGCAGCCGTCATCATGGCCGCATAGCCCCGGCCGTTGCGCCTCTAGATCCGTGCAGCCCCGGCCGCCGCGCCTCTAGATTCGTGTCGTGCTGCTTTGATCTGCTTCGGAATTGGGTGGCGGCGGGAGGTGCGGGGCCTATGGAAGGAAGGCAAGAGGTGTTGCTGTAAGGATAAGACTGGAATGCGCGGGCGGGCGGTGGTGCGGCTGCCGCGGCAGTGAACGAATAGGAGCTAGGGTTTCAAGGGGATCCGTTCGACTTTTGTTTCATGTGGATGCGATCTGATCCGTCAGATCGAGGATTCAATTGTCAGGAAGAGATGGGCCATAAAGGCAGCACGGACAAAAAAAAAAAGATGGTCCAAATCTATACTTTTAGACCCGTTAAATAAATACAACAGGTGTTATAATTACTAGGATCATGCCCGTGCGTTACTACGGGCAGCAAAACTATTATATTACAATACTTTGGAGAAGTTAATGAGATATCAGTAGTGTGAAAATATGAACGGACATTAAAAAGATATTTAATCAAGTACTTAGTTACATAATCTAAAAAGGTACAACACGATAAAATATTCTGAAGAGATGCCTCAATCCTCCATTAACAATGCTTGGGAGTTCCTTGACACTTCATATAATCGAAAGCCATATTCCACAAATATTCTTTTGCTTATATGGAGGAAACAGTGGAACTAAACACCCTTTGCATGCCGAGGGAAACATCATACATTACAACTTGATCCATTGTGTTGGCTCTCCAGCATCACACCTGGTCACAACTTGCAATAGGTTGCCTGAAATGCCTCTTATGAGGGGAACAAGTTTAAGGAATACCTCATTCTTTTGTTAAATTGAACCGGTGCAGATTGAAAAATCTGAATCTTCAAGAAAACCCATGAGAAACCATCTCCAGCTTGGTTCGTTACACCTATCATGTCTAATAGCTAAGAAGATAAATAAAATATCCACATAGAAAAAAGGCATTCTGCAGGTTTATACAAGAATAAAACTAACCAAGTTGCAGGGAAACGAAGCATGAACAACTGCTTGATTACTGCATTAAAGCTATACGAATAGCTCCCATCACGGTAGGCGGATACTCCTCAACTGGCTTTAGCAGCAATTAGGGACGACTGAGGTGTAATATCAGCAACCAAGGTCCCTCTGGTAACATGGTTAACAGGTTTTGCGTCATCTGCCCAGAAGCTTGAGGTTTTGATGTCATCTTCCAGCATCAGCTTGGAGTAGTCCTCATGGTTGTACACCACATTCTTCCTTCCCCCAAACTCTACAGGAAGTACCTCGGGATCAATGCACTTGTACAGGACCTTCACGCTCTCCTCATCCTTCAGGTACACGAAGTTCAGCTTCTCGATCGATCTTGGGTCAAGGAAATATTTGACAGCCTGAAAGGATGAAAGAATTTGGAATAATTAAGTTAGAATAGGAAAATAAAACAGGAAGAATTTTATGCTTCCTTTCTTAAAAGAAATGAAGAAAAGAATACAACCAGAATTTGGGCCCCATTCGGACTTTGCAAATAACACAGACATATTCAATTCTTTCTATATAGGAAGAAACTATTTGCTACTAAGTATTGATTCCAATCTTAATAAGAACTTGAATGCACTGAAGATTTTCCTTCCGGTTGAACTTGGTTGCATTGCACTGCTGGAGTGCCTCTTTGGCAAAAAAATAATCAAAACAGAGCTAATAATCAGCATGCCAAGGTCATTTGGCCCATCCCCTAACACATCATACATTGAGCTCTTCAAACAGAAGCATCAAGCTTTGACTTTTTTACTTCCAGATAATTCTCAAGATGAGTATTGATATGTAATTAAAGCCTACTGCTTACATGTTTGCAATGATCCTTTGGATTTAATAAATATGAATTTTAGCACTGGACTATGGGCAGAAGGAACAGTTCACAAACAAAAGGAAGAAAAAAGTATTGAACGTTTCATGTTTCTATCCATGCAGTTGTTGTCACTGTGCGCAGATGGATAATTTCCTCCACACTTCTTATCGTTAATGTCTTTTGTGGTTGGCAGATAATATCCATGAAGGCAAAGCAATCAAAGCACAAAAGGCATTTTTAGTCACCTACAAACACGATTACCCTTGAATTAGAACCAGATAATATGCACTCGAGCTGTTGAAAGTAATAGTTCCAAAACTAAATCTGAATCTAGGCATAAACAGATAAAGAAACAAACCCATTGCATCTGTATAATTGAGATAAATATCTAAGTACTATTTTTTGTACTTCAAATTGGCGTATATCAAAATATGTAAACTAACATGCTATATGACACTACTCTATAGATTCGGTCACATGAGTGTAGTATTTTCCAAAATCACCACAGCGACGTATGTATAAAGTAATTACTAGGATAAGGTCTGATAGTACTACCATTCACAAATGCGGACCGTGCGGGCGGTAAGGGCGGGTCTAGTGGTTACCGGCGAGATCATGGCGTGCTTCGTGGTAAAGCCTCCTCTCTTCCTTGGTGTGGCACCGCGAAGCACAAGCCACCACCAGAGGCACAGTAGATCTTCACGATAGGAGGGGCCGGTCGTTAGATCCGCGCGAGCTCCTTGCCGCGGCTTGGACTGCGAGTCGTGTCGTGCACCCATGGCGGCGTGGTGCGAGCAGAGGCACCCCCAACCCTTGACGGCGACGGCGTCGATGTTGCGATGGATCCTTCGATTCCTTGGACGGCGGCACAGTCGGAGTTCCTTGGACGGCGGCAAAACCCTGGACGGCGTCGAGATTGGCTGCCTTTAGATCTCGGGTGCTAGCTGCTGCCGATGGAGCGGAGTGAGGAAGGAGAGGCAGTAGCTATCGCTGAAGCCACGATCCCCGAGGCACCCCTTGCCAAGACTGCCCCCTTCGCGGGCATCCGGCTTCCAAATCCGACGCTGCTCCCTGCCCGCGCGCGGCTACGATGATGACGGCAGAGGCGGTGGGGGGAGGGGACGCAGCGGGGTGGATCCGATGGGGAGATGTGGTGGGGGAGGGGATGGGTGCCCGGAGTTGGTGAGGCATGGTGGCAGATGGGGGAGGCGTGGCCATGGGGAGGAGGCGAGGCGCGGACGGAGGGAGGAGTAGAGGCGGCGGCGATGCAGAGAGGGGTCGTCGGGAGGCGGTGCGGTGGTGACGCAGGGAGGGAAGCGGTGGTGGCGCGGCGGGGACGCAGGGAGGGGGAGCGGACGGGATGGAGCGGGAGTGGTGGCGGCGCACGGAGGGGGAGCGGACGGTGGAATGGAGCGAGCGGACGGGAGGGAGTGATTGCGAGCAATTTTCCCGTGCGGATGGGAGGGGGCGATGGATCCAACGCTTCCGCACGCGGAAGACGTGAAATGGAGGGCCAACGTCGCGCGGAGCAAGGGCCATCACGATGCGGTTGTTTGACAGACCGCATTTTTGTGTCCGTTTTGGTTTTTATATAGTAGAGATAGAGACTGAACTTAAGAATAAATACAATCAAATTCTCAAAATGTATATTATGAGAAAGTAAATGATTTCAAATGAAAAAACCATCAAAAATAAAGTTGTAGAAACCAACAAGATCTACAATCTCTCTATCCGACTTTGTTTGAACAATTCAAAATTTGAATTTCAAAATATGACAACTTCAAATAATATTTTGAGATAGTAAATGATTTCACATGAAAAAGTTGTAACCAAGAAAGTTGTAGAAATCAATGATATCTACAACTTTTATATTTGTGATTACTCCATCCGATAAAGTGGTAGTATATATTGTTCACAATTAGACAGATCTTTCATATTATCACATAACTATGTGAGATATCTATCAATTTGTGAACAATGTATACTACTACCTTGTTAAAATCATTTCTCAAAGTTGGACTAGAGTTAATAGAAACTATGTGAGAGATGTATCTATTTGTGAACAGTGTACACTCCAATTTTTGTGAAATCTTATGAAACTTTTATGTCAAGCTTGTAGACCCAAAATATGTTGTCATGTAAATTTTACAAATTTTCTGACCAAATTTAGATACTATTGTAATTATTATGTGGTAATTTGGAGATAGAAGTTTGAATTGTTCCTAAAATAAAATTGAATTTTTCATCTATCTCCAAGGCATGGGCTAGAATTGAACATACAAGTCTAAATGTAATTTTTTTGAATTTTTTAATCTTATTGGGGGTACACATATTCAACTTAGAATTACTTTCAATAAGCACATAGAAATTTATTTAAATGATAGAAAATACTAAATCTGTTAAAAAACTTCTTGAAACTCCTACATGACAACTTAGATGCTGTAGTTTCTACATGACAACTTAGATGCTGTATATTACATGTAAAAATGTAATTTAGGGGTATATAAAATAATTATTTTGCAAGTTACTTCACGAAGGTGTATTAATTGGTTAGTTAAAAAATAGAAAAATAATTTTTTTGCACAACAAGTGGCAATGTAAATCCACAAATGTCAACAACGAGGTAAAGGTAAGGTTGTGTCCAAGTTTGAGGTGCATATGAGTTCGAATATGTAAAGTGCTGCTTAAATCTCTAAGTTTGACTTGAGTTAGTAAAAACTATGTGAGAGATGTATCCATTTGGAGCAATGTATAGTATAAGTTTAATAAAATCTTGTAAAACTTTTATTACAAGCTTATACACCCAAAATATGTTGTCATGTCAACTTGTAGAATTTTCGGAGAAGTTTTAGGTATTATTACCATTATTTTATAATAAGATTGCAAGTAGAAGTTTGAATTATCCCTAACAAATATTTAAAATTTTCATCTATTTTCAAGATATGAGCTATAATAGAACAGAGACACTTAAAAATATATTTTTGATGTATCTTTTGGATATTATTTGAGATACATGAAGTTCAAATTGTAATTACTTCTAATAAAGTTGCAGAAATTCCTTGAAACCATTGAAAATAGTAAATGAGTTAGAAATTTGTCAAAACTTCTACAAGACAACCTATATATAGTCTATTATATTTAAAATATATATTGGTGTATATAAGATAATTATTTTTATGTGTTACTTCACAATAGTGCAATAAAATGAAAAAGAAAAAGAAAAATATGAAGGAAACGAGGCCCGTTTCAGCCCAAATAGCCTAATTATCTCTGGCCGTTCATTCCCGATCCAATGGCTCTGATCGTAGCTCCATAGTATAAAACCAACTCGCAACCTTAACTCCACAGCCTCCAGCCCCCCATGGCCGCCGGCCCCAAGCCCCCTCTCTCCCTCCTCCGGCTTGCCGCTACCGGCCCCTGCTCGCTCCCGCGGGCGCCAGGCACCTCGCGCAGCCACTCCGTGCTGGCCTCCACCTCAACCGCAGCCCCCTCCTCCTCACGCACCCACCTCCACCTCCACCTCCAGCCGCAACCCCCCTCCTCCTCTCCGCAGCCCCCTCCTCGCTCACTACCTCCTCCAGCCGTAGCCCCCTTCTCGCTCGCTACCTCAAGCCGCAGCCCCTCTCCTCACTCGCCACCTCCAGCGGCCGCCTCCCCTCCCTCCATCTCCGGCCGGCGCCCCCTCCCCTCCCTCCGCCCCCCGCCACCGCAGGCCCGACGCCGCCGCTGTCAGATCCGGCATCTACCTGGCCGGATCTACGAGGGCTCCACCAGGAGTAGAAACAGCGGCCAGGGCGAGGTGAGAAATGGTGGGGACGGCTGACGGTGGCGTGGAGGAGGCGGTGCGGCAGTGGGTGGAGGCCGGCAGCGAGCGTCTCGTGCTGGATGGCGGGCTGGCCATGGAGCTCGAGGCCAACGGCGCCGACCTCAACGGCCCTTTATGGTTTTTGGATATTATTCTTGCAGGCCCTAATCATTTCACTACCTTTTCTCTTGATTAAATCTCAGTCAAACAGCATAATGCTTCTGGCACAAGCACTAATAAAATGCCAAATGCAAACCTGTAGGTGCAAAAGATTCAAGCGTTGACTCCAAATATTGGAGTTGTTTACAGGTACTTCCCTATGCTATTTGGACCTCTTGGTTGCTTTGCTTTCAAATCTTACTTTTATGGATGCTGATGAAAGTCGTACTCTATACATTTACCTCACATATTTGAACTTAATAATGTATGAGGTCACATATCATAATATGTCGACATGGCTGATCTAGGTTTCAATGTTATTAGCTTCTTAGCTGTCACATCTGCTTGACATTTTTCTCACTAATGGGATGATGTAAGAAAACTAGAATGGCACTATGATTACATGAAGAGAATTACATGTTGAAACTAACGATATGTGTATTACTGACCATTCACCCATGATCGTGAACTCTCACTATTTTTTGTTACATTCCCATGTGCTTACCTTGTATTATTTTTCAGCGGGATGGGTCCAGATTTCCGCTTTCTAGTGAGGAAAAGCCGGAAGCAAGCACAGCAGTATTATCGATTGTATAAGGTATTTGTGACTGTTCGTTTGGTGCATATCTTTCCATTTAAATATGTTTGCACAAAAGCATCCTTATGAAAGTGATATTCAAATGTCTACTTGGTGGTTCTGTTCAAACAGGCTACCGTTAGTGATGTGCATCATGTCTGTTTTTTCTGTCCAAAATAGCATTTGGCAAGTAAATGTCGTTGAATCTGTAGGTCAAGTGACAACTGACAACACATATGTAAATATGAAAATCTCATATGGGCCATAAAGTTTCCAAAAATTTTAAATCATTGTTTCTATATCGAGTTGGTGAGGCCCACTGATTAAAGGACTGTAAGTTGCAACTGGCAATAATTTCTTTTTCCAAATAGCCCATTCTTGCGGTCCTTGTCAATTCTTCGCAGTTAGCTTACTTTTGCTGATTCTGCTGAGCTTTTACGTTAGTTTTGTTTTAAATGGAGAGCCACCTGAAATGAAGAAAAAGGAGCTTGCAAAAAAGGTATGCAGGAACTTTTTTCTTTGCTCATTTTCACCCATCAATATTAAATCTCGACACATGCTTTTCCAATCAAGATCAGGGTGGGAGGTGTGCTTGTGCACCCCAACCACCCCATTTCAAGTTCTTTCAACTCAATTTTGGGTGCCTATTTTCTTAAAGAAAAACCACCTAGTTCATTCTAGGTCGGACCTCGTTTTTACATGCTTTTCCAATGTTTGTGTAGGTCCTTAAAGAGGAATGATGCCACCAAAGATCTTAATAGAGCTATGGAGGTCAGTTGCTCCTCAACATAGTTTTAGAGCTTCCTTACTGGCTATGCCTACCTTTTTCATTGCTTTTGCTGGATTTCTGAAGTGGCACTTGAATTGATCGGAGATGAGGATTCAATTGAAAATTTTAGCAAAAGGACTGTTTAACGTAATGATCTTACTGTTTGAAGAAATAGGCAATAAAGAATTCACTAGTAGAGAATTGGCTTTCGATGCGCCCCCTTTTGTCCCGGTTTAAAGTTGACCCGGGACAAAAGGTTTACCAACTGGGACTAAAGCTTGGTCACTGGTGGGGGGCTCACCAACCGGGACCTTTTATCCCGGTTGCAAAGGCTAGTGGGAAAAAAGACCCTGAGAGGCCTTTTATCCCGGTTTGTAATACCAACCGGGATAAAAGGGGGTCATTTATCCCGGTTGGTGTTTCAAACCGGGATAAAAGGGTTCCCAACGAGGTGACTGAAAGAGGACTAAATCCCTCGAACCCTTTTATCCCAGTTTGTAATACCAACCGGGATAAAAGGGGGTCTTTTATCCCGGTTGGTGTTTCCAACCGGGATAAAAGGGTCCCCACGAGTTAATACAAAAGGATAGCATCCCCTATATAGTCAGATGCGGTGTGTAGGTGGGATGGCAAGGAAGCTACGCACGAGGCTGGAGGTTGTGGGTTTGAATCGCGCTGTGACCCGGGATAAAAGATCCCCTTTTGTCCCAGTTGGTTTATCCCGGATGGATTTTCGGGAGATTTGCACCCTACCAACCGGGACTAAAGGCCAATTCTCTACTAGTGATTTGTTCGAAGAGTGTCCTTGAATTTATATAAGATAAAGCAGCCTTCTATTCTCGTATGAATATGTTATATGGAGTTTTCTGATCAGGAAAACGGTTTAAGCCTTCTAAACAGTTTGAGGAGTGTTAGCAAGATTTTTTATTAAATAGTGGAGTTATTCTGAGGATGTACTGTAATTTTTGCCTTCCACCGCTGCACGGGGAAGATCCAGTGGAAGGTGCTCAACCTCGGCCACCTCGCTTGGCACGTCATCCCGGTCATGCTGTGCCCGGACCAGTATTTTTTTCTGAAGGAATGGTACTACACGGATGCCTGCGACTGATGGGATCTTCTCTCTGAGCTTCTGAGCTAGCGCCACTCGAACAATCTTCACACCTGTCTATCTAGTTGTCTTCTGAATACCTACTATAACTCATCCTCTCTCTTGCCTAGCACATTAGTTGAGTAATAATCACTGTCGTTCTTACCTGCCTGTACTATAAATCAAATCTGGATACAAAACATCTATACTGGTTACCTCCACAACCAATCTATCTGTCAAACCAGTGTTGTGGACTTTTAGCTGCCTTATGCATTATCCCAGCTTGTACATGGCTATGGTGCCCTTATGAATTAGCGTAAAACACATGTTATGCAGCACCATCATGCTATTATTGTTTTCTATTATGAGAGTCATCATGGGTAAAGACTAGGTATGCTAGATTTTAAAGACTAGGTATGCTAGATTTAATTTTCCTTGAGTTGTCAGTTATTTTTAGCATATTGAAACTTAATTTTGTTCTCTTTAATAGGTTATCTATTGCTTGGATGGAGCGAGAATTGGCATACAGTATGAGACATTCTTTGCTGGTGAAATTCTGTACAAATATTAAGAATTCTATTTTGCAGGTGAGCCTTATGAAATATTTCATTGTGTTTTGGAAAGCAAGTCATTCCTGAAAAGTATTTCCCTAATGTAGAGATAAGATTTCTATTTTGCCATGTAATTATGTTGCTTTCAAATTATTGTAATCATGCATCTTCATTCTGCTATTTTAGCCCCATTTATTTGTTGGCAGGACTGTGGTGGATTATTTTGCTGAGAGCTTACTGCAAGATTACAGGGGACAATGATTTGCTAGAAAGAGTAGATGTGTAGGACTAGTATGCAAACCCATAAGTATCCTGCTATATTGAAGTGAAAATAACAATTTGTGCTTTGTAATTGTTAAGTCAACCATTACAGGAAACCATACCTGTTACACAGCTTGTCAGAGAAACTGCTGCTGTTATGCAGGAGTTCACACAGTCTAGGTATGTTAAACTATGAACTAGCTATGTGGATGAATGGACAAGAGTTACTTTCATATGTCGAATATTCTATTTTATCATGAATGGTGTGCGTGAATGATGTATTGATTTAATTAATGGTATATATATGTGGCATTAATTTCTGTTTTGGATCCTCTGTTGCATTAAATATTAAGCATATGATGATGAAATATTTTCTGTTGCGATATCCGTTAAGCGTATAACCACGATTTGTATTGTGTTACAATACCCTGTACACATATAACCACGACATATTTCGTTGCAATATGGTTGAAGCATATAATGACGACACGTACCTCGTTGCGATACCTTGTAAGCATATTACGACGATTTCTTGTCGTTGCGATATCCGTTGAGCATATAGCAACGACCCATATTTTGTTGGTATATGGTTGATCCATATAGCCACGACTAGTATTTTGTTGAGATAACCTGTTACCATATTGCAACAGCATAAGTCTCGTATTGCAACAACATTCTTGCGTTGTGTAGACGCTTGTTTGCAACAACGCAATGTCGTTGCAATAGCCACTATAGCAACGACGCCTACCATTGCAATAGCCACTATTGCAACGACAATGGGCGTTGTAATATCCGCTTATTGCGATGACACACGTCGTTGCAATAACTCATCCTTATTGCGACGGCTGCCTGTGTCGTTGTAATAGCACATTGCAACGCCATTTTACACGACGACATGATTTTTAGCGCCACGACACGAAATCGTTGCAATAGACCCCTATTGCAACGAAATGACCCCTATTACAATGATTTCGTGCCGTTGCGCTAGTGACAAAACCTTGTATTGCATTAAACCTTGAAGGCCACAGAGTTTCTTCCAATTCAAGAGCTAACAGAGTGGTAGGTGCTATCATGTACCTATGCTGCGCCCTTGGCTGCACTCATGCATGAGGAGGAGGGAGTGGGTTCTGCTCTTCGGGATGATAATTGTGCTACTGCATCTCATTCAATCTGGCTAGGATCTCTTGTAGAGACTGCCATAGCTAAGCCTCGGACAAGGGCTGCGATGGTTCCTCTACCTCATATTGCATTGCTTCAGCCAGTTGCTTCTTCTTGTGATCGATTTGATTCTGTAGCGTTCTGTATCTCTGCCCTGCCTGCCTCAACTCTTCTGGTTCGGCAGTGCCAGATGTTGTTACACCTTTTCCCTTTTATTGCCTCGTACGCACCTGCGAAGTTGACGGGTTAGCTACTGCGGCTTGCTGCGCTCTGCTTGCTGCGTTGGCCACTGTGGCTTCAATTCGCCTTAGCGCCGCAATATCTTCTGCTACAACCCCTAGGCCCTCCAGGCCTACTTCCAGATCACCATCGGCAGTGTGCTCAATTTCAACATCATCTTCTTCTATTCCCTCCGCGTTTGGGTGACTAACGATGGCCCCTTCGATTACAGGTCCCGTCGACGCCTTCTTCTTTGCTAGGGCCATGTGGTCGTGAGCCTACCATGAGGTGCGCGCCAAAACTGTTGGTGGAGGACAGCCCCGAAGTGGACTCCGTCACAACAGTCAAAAAGTCTCGCTCCGAAGGGATAAGGACCCCCCCTTTGACAAAGCCAGTCGAGTGAGTATCTATCCTAACCGTCTTCTAATGGACCAAAATAAATGCGAACTGCGAACTATAAAAACAGTAAAGAGTAATAAATGCAAAGTACAATTACAATTTAATGTTACCTGACGGCTAGATTCCAAGAATATTCCAGGGTACAACGGGAAATACGACCTTCGTACGGACTCCTCCAACTGGGACCTCGTACGGCCTCCTCACCCCGCGTGGTCTTTTGACGTACACAGGGCTTCGGAGCTGGAAGCACCTTTCGCCGAGCCAATCTGTTTTCCCTCCGACTACAAGTCACGGTGAGGACGAGTCGAACGTCGATCCTCCCTGGAGCCCCGAAGGCTGGCCCGCCATTGTTTTGCTTTGAAGGAGCCTTCGCATGCCTAAGGGCCCTTCTTCTTCCCTGCATTTAGATTTCTCCACAGAGCAAACAAGCTGTTATGGTTAATGTCGAAAGGACTTCTCCCTCCAAAGGGGATTCCGAAAGTGGTTTCGCCAACAGGGAGGTCTACAATCGATTGGATCAGCCCTCAATACGAAATCATTGTACAAGTCGTGATCTACAATAACTCCTCAATTCTACTTGAATCAGGGGTAAACCGGCCAGACATCTTTGCAACCGGTCAGGCCGGTTCGTATTGCAAGACCGGCTAAGGACTCAGACCGGTTAGACCACTTTGACAAACGAGTCTAACTGGTTGGCCTCATCAGATTGGCTTGGTTCCAATTTTGGCCACAAACATATTGTACTCAGTGATGCCAGTGGTTGGGCACGGCCAGTTGGAGAAGAGTAATGGATTGTTTGTCTGTTTTGCCAAAGAAAACTCCTAGTAATGGATTGTTGTCTGTTTTGCTACAGAAAACTCCAACTGAAGAAAAGCACACATCAGTGCAAGCAGTGGGCGCTATGTCCTGATCACCTTATGTGCCGAACTGCCAATCATACGGAAATAATTCATTAATTCCAAGAATGGAGCATGAAAAGCTCTGATGGATGTCACTTGTTAGGCATGAGCAATGCTCTTCAGGATTCAATTTCAGATGTCTACTCTCTTGTCTTGTTGGCCGTTGGAATTCTTCTCTCTGTATGTGGTCAGTACTCAGTACTGTTATCTCCTAAATTTTGCCGCCATTATGAAAACTTGTTCACTTACACGGTTCAACATTAACATGCATCATGCATGGCTCTGAATTTGGTTTGCTTGAGTGAAATCGACAAAGAAGTTGGCATTCATCAGGAGAAGTGGCAGACTGAGTTTCATATCGACGGGATGACAGTTCATGCTATCTCTTTTTCTTGGAACCTTAGCTTTTCGTCTGATGGTGAATGAGAAATCAAAGTATTGTTAGGCATAAATACCATTTGTTGAATCATGGCGCCGAGGCGAGTTGCTTGACCTGTATCAAGCAACCACAACTGCGGTGGTATTCAGGTGGTGGTAAACTCTTCTTTGAGGGTTCTGAATCTAAGGATTTCTTGGGACTTGGGAGACATCGAAGCGATGCAGTCTGTTATGTATGTTATCCAGAAGAGAATGTTAGTATTGGTACAATTGACGAAGTGGCCTACGCTTTAGGCCGTCAAGGGATTCCTTACGGAAGCAGCGAAGACTCGGTGCATAAGAGCAGAATGAGAACAAAACTGAATATTCAGAGGGAAAAATGTTTTGTAAGTTGCCCAAAATCCCTTGGTCCCACTTTCAATATAAGGCAATGAGCGACAGAGAGGATCTATGGCTGCTACATAACTTGGCCCTCATTCTAGTGCACAGAACATGTTGTGTTTGTGCATCAAGGCTTCACTCGGAGTGAATTTCATCAGTTGCTCCACTTGGAATTACTACTTCACAAGGGTGGAGCTGTGAGTTTCGTATGGCACAGACGATTGAAGCATTGCACTACTCCTTTCTCAGGGAACCGTACGTGGGACTTCCGCAGCATACGACTCCGTCCCGAGCTTGTCGTCGGCCCTTGTCATTAGACCACTATGCTTGTATTTTCCGCCTTGACTCTCAAATCTTTTGCTTCTCGGGTGGTGGCGAACAATGCAGCTTGTGTTGCGGGAGATGCCCGCACGTCGGGTTCTGCCTGCTTCCTGCCAGAACAAGGCTAGCTGGACTTGTGGTAGGTGACTCAGACCATAAAAAACCCTATTCTCGATCTGATGGTGGACTTGAGGTAGGCATCGAAGATATCCAAACGTGCTTTGGGATCCGGATGTTCATTGTTTCGGTTAGAGAAGTTTGACTCCTGACAAAACTAAAAACCTCCAATATATTAGTTCTTTCTTTTCTAATTCTTTTGTTTTGGTTAACTTTTAATAAGTTTATTTTTAATCTTTTAGTGGAGATGCACACTTTCCTGTTTATATAAAAGAAAATGATGGCCAACATGGACTGACTCTCCATTGGAATTTGGAGAGGACTTCCACTTGTGGCTGTACCTGTTCAAGATACTTTTTGATGGAGCGTGCATTGACAAAATTTCCTTTTGAACCAGCCTCTTACTCTAATCCAAACATAGCATACGACTCGTGTGGTAAAGAAGCCAACTCTTACTGCAGTAGATTTTACTGCGTGTTTGATACTGGAATTCGATTGTCTTCCTTCTTCCAGAATTTATCCAATATGTCCCCCAAAACCAGCTGGTGCATGCCCGATACTTTCAATTGTCTTGTATGATCTGAATTCTAGACCAGTTAGTAATAATTCGGCCCTCAATATAGCCCCTTGGTCACGTGCATTCTTCTTCTGCGGCTTCCTGCCGGCCAGTTTCCTTGCCCCGACAATGCCTTAGATTTCATCATGAGGAGATGCTGAGTTTACGTACCAAGAACAACTTGACCTCGACCTCTCCATGAACGTACTCCTAGTAGCTGCAAATCGAGTCATCTTGACTCGATTAGTCCTTCTTTTGGCACCAATTAAAGCACTGAACTCAAGATCAGGCCTCTTGTTAATCGTGATTCTTAAGTTTAATTTAACGTTATCGGTGTGGGCACTGTCGACTGATGCTGTGCGCGTGAAGCAACTTGGCAAATTGATCTGCCTGTCAACTTAACCAAGCATCTCAGTTTACTGATGCCGATATCTCGATGACTTCAGAAGCACCTTAATGTTTCTTGCCCCGACTTCGGTAAATGGTTTTAGGATGAAATAATTAAGGATTGTTAAGATAAATCAGTAGCATCCTAATCTATTTGTAATTAGTGAAGATTCTGGTAAGGGACTAGGTCAAGCCTATGTGGTTTGTAAAGCTGCGAGCCCACTATCAATGACTAATATTGTGCACGTTGAGCAATTTGGACAAAATAATTCTGCTGGTCAACTTAACCGATGAACTGCACTCACGATGAATAAAGGTTCACTCATCTAGTGGAACATATAGTTAACTCTAACTTTGGGATTCACTCATCACCTCATTAAAGGTTTTGCTCGAGGCATTGACATGGCCTATAATTATATAGAGAGTAAAGGGCATGGCCGGTCCTTAAACTTGCCAGGCTGTATCACTTAGGTCCCCGTACTCTCAAAATGTATATCTAGCTCCCTAAACTTAGGCTCGGGTGTCACCTAGGTCCCTGTACTCTCATAATACATATTTTACTTCCTAAACTTTGCTTTGGGTATCATATAGGTCCATAAACCTTTGAAATGCAATGTCATCCCACTAATAGAACATGATAAGATCACATTTTATGCTTTCAAGCAAGCTATTACTTTAATTAGCACATTTTTGACTTGTTTTATTCCCCTTCAGCTTCTCCTAATATTCATCCAATAACTTATTTTATAAACCCCCGATTTTAGTTTAGTAAGTGCAACTAAGAGTTATTCAAATTTGGACAATCTTTCAAGAATAATAGAGCACACATGTCATACACACTAGCAAGTTAAGATATTGCCTCTAAAGTAAAAGATTATCAATCTTTCTAGATTTAGCACATCAATATTCTCCACACATGTTAAGCTGAAATTCACTTTATTTGGGTATCATTAAATTGTATCTATGTAAAAACAAGTTTCATCAATTTAATTGAGATGATAATACTTTTAGAGAGTATATAGACCTAGATGACAACCAATGTCAAGTTTAGGTGGCTGGATCTGCATTCTGAGAGTATAGGGACTTAAATGACACCCACGCCCCAAGTTTAGTGAGCCAAACACTAGTAGAAAACTAACTTTCGATGCGTCTCCTTTTGTCCCGGTTTAAAGTTGGCCTGAGACAAAAGGAGGTGCGCCACGGTAGGAAAAAATGGAGGGGAGATTTACTCCCGGGTCGTATTTGCAACCGGGATTAGAGGCTCCCCTTTAGTCCCGGTTGCAACGGCTAGTTCTGGGGCGTCGGTGGGCGTCGGTGGGGTGACCCTTTCTCCGGGGTTTGGAGGCTCCAACCGGGA